>NC_134894.1:26193714-26208714 GCF_041734735.1 Babylonia areolata | reverse complement strand
GGTGTGTGCGTGTGTGTGCGCGCGCGCGAGCGTGTGTGTGCAAGCATGCATGGGTAATTGCAGATGCCTTTGTGTGTGCATGCCCATGTGCTTTGGATATATTGAGCATTGGTTATCTTTATGACATTTTGTTTATACGAACATCTTAAACTTATCGTCATTGCAAAGTGTATAGTGCTCTGTTGTTTACCCCAAACCACTGGTTAACCCCAGGATCAGCCCCGACACACACACACACTCAACAAATAAACAAACAGACCGCGAATTGTACAATTCAACATGAAAGAAAATGAACACCACGAATCCGACAAATCAAATTTAGACAAAAGTGGTCTTCTCCGATCAGAGAAAACACTTGTGACAAAAGGAAATGAAGCTCCAAAACAACAACAACATCGTTACTCACAACGCCGCAGTTGATTTGGGAAACAAAGAAAGGCAGCCCAATTACGGCCAAACAAAAGGAACACAATCATTTGTTAGCTTCAGAAAGGCAGTTTGCATAAAATTTAGCGACTGTCAGTTTTATTGATCAAGTTTGTCACTCTGAAAAGAGAGCCTAAGAAAGGCGATTTAGCATAAGATTAGCGGCTGTCAGGTTTGTTGATTAATTAAGTTTTGGCATTCTGTTGAGAGCGCGTTTTTTTTTTCTTTTACTGGCTGTTATGACGCTTACATATATATCCCATACAGCTTAGGCAGTGGGGAGAGGGGTGGGAGGTGTCCTTTGGAAATCGATGTCAGCCACATTGTGTGTCGTCGCTACATTCATATTTGAAAAGGCTGAAATCATCAGTTTTAACCCTCTCCATACGAACGGCGAAAGAGACGACGTTAACAGCGTTTCACCCCAATTACCATCATCAAAATATTGCAAGCGGTAGGCTCTTATACTGAAGAGGTGAATGTTGACAAAGAATACCACAATTCTGACGACGGAAGCTAAAGGTTGGGTCATTCAGACACCCACTGGACATCCGAGGGGTCTGTGTAGAGGAGAAGAGAGGACTGGCCGTACTCAGTGAGTTAACCTTTCTGTTCTGTGTGCAGAAACCTTGCGTTGGACGTTGGACCTCTGACCCAGTGTTCACCGATGATCGGGGTTCGAGGCCCCGTTTCGGCATGGTGAGTGATCCTTGGGAAAGACACTTTACTCCGACTGTTCCTCACTCTGCCCATGTGTGGATGGGTGGTACCTGTCTCAGGTCAGGGAAGGTTCCAACAGCTGATTGAGAGGACTGGGCCCCGCCTTCCTACACAGCACCATAGACACAGTCAGTGGGAAAGCACTGCTCCCATACCGATAAAAAAATACAACAAAAAAACGAAAGAGAAACCAAGGAGCCTTTAACCGTCATTGTTCTTCTGTACAGCAGATGTTCCATTACTTTCAATGTGCCAAATACTTTTCTTTTTTTCCACCACACTGTTTCAAATGCGTTCTATATTCCTTATTTTGAAAATGCTGTATGCGCAGCACGCTTTGTTTCCTGGTGCACTATATGCATAGAAGAGATGTTTTAACAGTGCAAAACGGAAACACAACATACAGTTCCATTATGGCTACATTTTTGATACAGTAAGAACACAGACACACACACAGATACAGACACAGATAGACAAACATACAGACACAGACACACACAGACACACACAGAGACACACACACACACACGTGAGAGAAACGTGAGGGTTGGAGACAACCATAACGACAGCAGGGTGGCTGTAACTGCCTGTACTGAGTGGCAGACTGAGATGTTCCACGTAGACAGGTCTGATATCCCCAGTTCCTGACAGTCTTCTGTCTTCATCTGTCTTCTCTCTCTCTGTGTCCCTTTCTGTCTGTCTGTCTGTCTGTCTCTCTCCCTCTCTGTCTTTCTCTTCTCCTCTTTATTTCTTTCACACGTCTGTGTGAATAGAATAGAATAGAATAGAATAGAATAGAATAGATTTTATTGTCATGAAACCGTAAGGTTTATAAGACACAAGTGCAATGGTAAATGAATGAACGAATGAAAAACACACAATTTATCAATCAGTTAATGCGGTAAATTGCAGCAGCATTCATACACAAATTTTCCTAATCTTGTTTGTATATATTCATCATCTGTTAGCATCACCCGACTGGGAATATGTCCTGTGTTATTCGAATTTTGAATATCCTTTAAAAATTGTTGCCGTAAGGTTTTATATTTAATACAATGATCAAGAAGATGGATTTCGTCTTCCAGGATGTTACACTTGTTGCACAATCTGTCTTCTTGTGGAATATTTAAATGTGTGTGTGTGTGTGTGTGTGTGTGTGTGTGTGTGTGTGTGTGTGTGTGTGTGTGTGTGTGTGTGTGTGTGTGTGTGTTTCTCTTCTCCTTCTTCCTCTATTTCTTTCACGCGTCTTTATGTTTGTCTCTCTCTTTTTCTCACCCCCTCCTCTCTCTATTTCCTTCACACGTCTCTCTTTCTTCGTCTCTTTTTGTCGCTGTCTCTGTCGTTGTCTCTGTCTCTCTCTGTGTCTTTCTCCCCTCTTCCTCTCTATTTCATGCGTCTCTCTCCGTCTCTGTATCTGTCTGTCTCTGTCTCTGTCTCCCTCTCTCTTTTTCTGTCTATTTGTCTGTCTGTCTGTCTTGATGTCCGTTTTTCTCTGTCTCTTTTAAGACTTTATAACCAGCCATTTTCGTGATTTTGTCTGGGTTTTGTTTTGGGTACAGGAAAATGTGTGTTGTCCACACACACACACACACACACACACACACACACACACACACACACACACACACACACACATATATATATATATATATATATATATATATATACAATATGAATAGATGGATAGATAGAAACTGTATACACATTTTGTTAAGATGAATAATTAATTGTACAATTTTAATATGTTTTCTCATTGTCCCCCTCCCCTCCACCCCTGTTCCTCTAGCGATCAATGCTGGAAGAATAAGCCAGCTCACAGACATATTCTGGGTTCAGTTCATGCCAAATGACTGTTCCCCATGTTCTCCTCCTGGCGTTTCTCCAGTATGAATCAAACTGTTGTTTGTTTGTTTGGTTATTTCTTGCAGTTTTTTTGTTGTTGACTAACTTGTGTAAACAAAGCGAGTCTGTTTTAATCCGGTGTTTGGTTGTGTGTGTGTGTGTGTGTGTGTGTGTGTGTGTGTGTGTGTGTGTGTGTGTGCGTGCGTGCGTGCGTGCGTGCGTGTGTGTGTGTGTGTGTGTGTGTGTGTGTGTGTGTCTGTGTGTGTCTGTGTGTCCGTAGTAAACTAACATTGCCATTTTCTCTGCAAATACTTTGTCAGTTGACACCAAATTAGGCATAAAAATAGGAAAAAATTCAGTTCGTTCCAGTCATCTTGTTTAAAACGATATTGCACCTCTGGGATGGGCACAAAAAAATTAAAAAAAGAAGCCAAATTATATGCAAACTGCATTTGCTGTTATATTTATATATATTTTTTTATTCTCTAAACTTGGCACTTTGATATGATATTCTGACACAACAACAAGAGCAGTCATTTTTATCATTTTTTGTTCAAACAAGAACTTCTTTTGCTAAGCATGGAAGTTATATGGTTATATTTATTTTGCAAACGTTGTGGTGCAGATAGTAAAAAAGGGAAATTAATCTGTAATTAATACTAAGGGACTTAATTTGCTTTAAACTGATCTTTCTCATCTTAAACATTACAGTTTGAAATTATACTCAATACATAAAAAGCTTGTGTGTTTTACTCTCAGTGTACAGGGCTTTCACCATGTTCATTCGTCCAAGTGGTCTTTTTCGGAAAATGCTAAATTCAGTACGACGAGTGGACTTTATAGATCTATTGGCTGAGCCCTGAAGGTCATGGGGAAAAAATCAATTGCGTACACATATTTATACGTATTCAAAGCGCGTGCTTATTCTTCGCGAACGCGAACGACGCCATTTTGTTTCAAGTTGTTGACCTGCCCGTTCAATCCGAAATTCGATCGACAATGCACGATAACATGTGATGGAAAGTTGGAGAAGGAGACTTAAATATTTATTCAGAGAAAGATTTGTGAACGCCTCATCACTTACTGGATTATGCCCCAAACTGCCATAAAGATATCCATAGAATCAGTTGGAATTCACAGTTAAAAATAATAAACCATGAGAGTTAATACCCATGAATTGATGAAACGTAAAAATTTCCAGTCTTGACTTTTCTCAAAATGAAGTCCTTTTCACTTCATGCAACGTTTAGAAGTACTTGAACTTGGCTTTGCATGCTATTAGTTTAACAAAATACTCAATTTTCATAGCCAGGTCTCCTTTGTCGCGGACTTAAAAATAATTTTTAATTGTGCTTAAAGATTTTTTGAGTGCCCAAGATACACCAGAATAATGATTTGAACAGCGTTCTCATTGCAAATACCGCAATCGATTTATCGCCCTTTAAAAAAAAAAAGCATGTTTAAATATATATTTTTGAACGTGAGTTAAGGAGCCACGATAGTGTAATGGATAAGACAGTTTCTTCACATCCGAACACACGGGGTTCAAATCTGCCGTTAGGTTTTTTTTTTTTTCTTTTTCTTTTAACCCGAAGCTTTATAATAAATAATACAGAACACATTTTAATTATTAGATTTTTTAAAAAGTGTATCACAAGTGAGTCTTGAAGTCTTGCCTCTCTCGATTTTAGTGCTTTTGACGCGTGACGATTTTCATCCCAGATGCGACGCCTTGCGAACGGCTGGGTCTGTCGCCAGCTTGAGATTTTAAAAGTGGATTGGTTCACGACGTGGTCATCATCTGTCCCAGGGGATTGGTGGTCTGGCTGGAAAGGGGACCATTTCGGTGCGTGGGGGGACGGGAGGTTGGGAGGGGGGGGGGCGGGAGGTTGGGGGAGGGGGTGCTCGATTCGTGGGTGGATAATAGCTGTTTTTTTAAACGTTCTTTTTGACCTGCCCTTTTTATGGTCTGCTAGGCTATGATGCAAAAACAACAACAACAACAACAAAAACCAACAAAACAATAACTCACGAATAAACAAATAAACAAATGAATAAACACATGACTAAACAAACAAACAAACAAAAAAAAAAAAAAAAAAAAAAAAAAAAAAAAAAAAAAAAAGGGAAAAAATGAAAAAAAACGAATGAAGAAAGGTATAGACAAATGAATAAGTAGATGAACAGACAAAGAAAGAAATATACATATCAATAGATGAAGAAAAAATACAGAAAAAAAGAAATACAGCTGTATTAATGAATAAAGGGATAACTGAATAACTATCTAAATAAACAAACAGAAAAATGAATGAAAAATATATCATAGGAAATGAAAAAAATATAAAAAATGAATAAATGAATAAACAGATAAATAAATGAATAAATACATGAATGAATAGATAAATGAATAAATGAATAAATAAATAAATATTCTAATGAGTAAACAACCAAACATGTGCCTTTATCTTGTGACTCAGGCGCATGCGCATCCTAACGGAAAGACGTCATTGAAATAACCAGGTGCGACTCTTTCGACATGCACGCGAAAAATTGACGACGACCGCACTTGTTAATTTCTCCGTGAATCATTTTCTTTACGCTGGGTCTTGTGCTTTGCCGGAACATTTTTCAAAGAAATGTAAAACGTCATCGGCATGTTGATGGTGACGACGATAACTATGATGACGATATTGACGTTGACGATGATGATATCTTTATCCAGGATAACGATGATCTTCGTTTATTTTCTTTATGAAAGAAAAAAAGAGAGAAATGATCAAACACAAGATGGGACTGACAAGCTGAAGTCTTCATGACGCCTTTCAACGAAGCAACCCCATTAAAATAACTCTGAAGCGATCAGTTGTGAATTTTTGGAGCCAAACGTGCCTACCCACTTTGGATGACAACAGTTTACGAAATGATCAATGTAAAGACATCCATTCATACCCGTTTAGATAATCATAAAGACAAAAATTTCAGATCTCACTCCTCTCAGTCAGCCATGTTCACGTGCACAATAATCACACAGGAGACGGATATCTTTACACATATTTATATACAAATAAAAACTATATTTGAAAAATTCACACATTCACTCACACACTCATACTAACTATGAAGGGCAACAACACGCAACACACTGCACAACACGTAACGGGAATACTCATGTCCTTCAAGTCCATTTCACTCCAGTCCTCGGTCCAGGACACAGGCTGCTCCTCAGCGCCTTCTTCACAGCTTGGACACAGGCTGCTCCTCAGCGCCTTCTTCACAGCTTGGACACAGGCTGCTCCTCAGCGCCTTCTTCACAGCTTGGACACAGGCTGCTCCTCAGCGCCTTCTTCACAGCTTGGACACAGGCTGCTCCTCAGCGCCTTCTTCACAGCTTGGACACAGGCTGCTCCTCGGCGCCTTCTCCACAGCTTGGACACAGGCTGCTCCTCGGCGCCTTCTTCACAGCTTGGACACAGGCTGCTCCTCGGCGCCTTCTTCACAGCTTGGACACAGGCTGCTCCTCAGCGCCTTCTTCACAGCTTGGACACAGGCTGCTCCTCAGCGCCTTCTCCACAGCTTGGCTGCTCTCCACGGTAGCGCCATCAGCGGTACTGCTGCTGCTGTTGCGGCTGCTAGGTCTCGGCCCAGCGCCAACCCACAAGCTCTTTGAATCAAAATAAAAATACTTTGTTCATCTTTGGTGATGTACGTGTTTATGCTGGTCTCCGTATTGTCTTGTCTTGTCCGTTAGTCCCGTCAGTCACATGTGTGTGAGTGGGTGGTGTACGCCCTGTACAATTTCGCTAACTCCCTAGGTTCAGTCACGCATCATCCTCACCATTAAGTTACTAATTATAAAGTCATAATTCCTTAGCTATTGTCTTCGTAATATATCTTTTACCCTTTTTCTGTCTTTCCAGTCCAATCATATGTTTCCAAGCAAGCGCTAGTAATTACATATTACAAATTTATATCAAATCATGGTGCTTAGAGCCTCGCCGGCCACTAAGGCCATCTCAAGGCTTTCGAGACGTTAAGCGTTAAGAAGAAAATCTCAGTGGAAATAATTTTAATAATGATGCAAAGATTAGGTAAAATCAAGTGTAAGCAAAACAATATTCTTTTCTCCCTGTCACAGTAGCAATGAAATTATTAACACTTTCACAAAAAGGAATCTCACTGCCAAGTTTAGAAACAGTATGATAATATAACATTGAGTTTTTTTTAAGACCAAAAAGCAAAACGACCATCAAATGCAACATACAAATACACTAATCCAAATTACTCCATCGACGCTCTAACAATGAAATAAACATTAAACACCATAATTATTCAAGTTGTTTTTTTGCACTCTCACCTGAGCACTCGGGTCTCAAAGCCAAAGTTCTCTGTGGCTGTAAGCCGAACGGCCGCACAAGTTCGGTGACAAACAGGTTGTGCTAGAGAGCATGCATCTACCTGAGCTCTCACCTGAGCATCCGTATAAGAAAAAACTAAACGTTCTCTCGAGCGCCCCACGCGCCTCGTGCAACCACGCATATAACAAAACTGCCTCTTTCAAACAAAGTGTAATGCCACACGAAAAAACGTCTGCTTCGATGTGATGACTTTCATCACAATCATCAGTTCTAGTTACCCGGCGCACTGCAATGTGTTGAAGTCAACGAACTCCGAACTCCAGATATTAATCAGCGTGGAAGCTATTACCAGACAACCTAATTCCAGAAATCCTAATTATCAGTCTCTCTCTTCTCTCCACTCCCTTTTCACACACACACACACACACACACACACACACACACACACACACACACACACACGCACACACACACACACACACACACACGCACACGCACACGGACAACCACTTCTCTCTCTCTCCACCTCGCCTCACCTCTCTCTGACATCTTCAACGAATCATGCTCACACATGACGAACAGACCTCAGGAACAAATGAGGAACTGAGTTGTCACACAGCATCCTGCAGCACGCTGTGTCCGATCTGATTTGACGTGTCACAAGGGAGTGAGTTGTGGCACAGCATCCTGCAGCACGCTGTGTCCGATCTGATTTGACGTGTCACAAGGGAGTGAGTTGTCACACAGCATCCTGCATCACGCTGTGTCCGATCTGATTTGACGTGTCACAAGGGAGTGAGTTGTGGCACAGCATCCTGCAGCACGCTGTGTCCGATCTGATTTGACGTGTCACAAGGGAGTGAGTTGTGGCACAGCATCCTGCAGCACGCTGTGTCCGATCTGATTTGACGTGTCACAAGGGAGTGAGTTGTCACACAGCATCCTGCAGCACGCTGTGTCACACAGCATCCTGCAGCACGCTGTGTCCGATCTGATTTGACGTGTCACAAGGGAGTGAGTTATCACACAGCATCTTGTAGCACGCTGTGTCTGATCTGATTTGACGTGTAACAAGGGAATGAGTTGTCACACAGCATCCTGTAGCACGCTGTGTCTGATCTGATTTGACGTGTAACAAGGGAATGAATTGTCACGCAGCATCCTGCAGCACGCTGTGTCCGATCTGATTTGACGTGTCACAAGGGAGTGAGTTGTGGCACAGCATCCTGCAGCACGCTGTGTCCGATCTGATTTGACGTGTCACAAGGGAGTGAGTTGTGGCACAGCATCCTGCAGCACGCTGTGTCCGATCTGATTTGACGTGTTACAAGGGAGTGAGTTGTGGCACAGCATCATGCAGCACGCTGTGTCCGATCTGATTTGACGTGTCACAAGGGAGTGAGTTGTGGCACAGCATCCTGCAGCACGCTATGTCCGATCTGATTTGACGTGTCACGGAACACCAGCACAGGACACAGCCAGCGTCATTGACGAACCAGTGCCTTGGGACACAGAGCTATGTGACCTTCGGTTGGGTATGTGGCGTCATCCCCCCCCCCCGCCCAGCCCCCCCCCCCCATCTCCCTCAGTCTTCCCCTCCTCTTGCTCCGTTACATGGCCGATAATTGGGTTTGTATTTTCTGGCTCCGTTCCACGTTTTCTCTTTTCTTAGGAAATCAAATCAATAATTAGTGGTTGATGATTTTGTTTCTGTCGATGATGATGTTGATAATGACGACGATAATGACGACATCGTTAACGACGACTGTGGCGAAGATCGTCCCTCAAACATTTTTTTCGGTGTATTTCATCTGTAACTTAAACAGGATTGAGAAGCTGAGAACGCTGTCTTGTCTTCCAGTTATAATGAACGTCAATTAAGTTTGAATTAGATTAGTTACGAATTTACCGAGTCATATGCCATGACCTGTTAATTACATTTTTTCGATATAATCATATGTGCTCGTGACCCGGAGGGTTGCAATATACTGAAGGCAAGCGAACTCCAGAAATTAATCAGGTCAGAAGTCATTTCCGAGACTGCATAATTTCAGAAAATGACACAGTTAAGAAAAATGACGGCTGAAACGTCATGTCATATTTCTCTTCAAGGACACGCATTATCGTAAATCAATGGGCAATGATACACACGGAGAAGAATACTTCAGAGGCTCCAACGGTCCGAATTTTTGAAAGAATGAAAAGGGAGGGTGGAAGAAGGAGAAGAAGGAGAAAAAGAAGGAGGAGGAGAAGAAGAAGAAGAAGAAGAAGAAGAAGATTGATTGATTGATTGATTGAATCTTTAATGGGTAAAGAATTAGGCACAGTAAAGGCCTTTTTACAATTCTGCCCATTTAACGACATAAAAAATAAAGAACGAACGACACAAAACATAAAAATAAAGAAATAAACTGAAATAAAATAAAATAATAAGAACGACGAATAAGAATAGGAACTTGAATAGTCTATTAAAGGTAACAAAGCGATGAAAAACTGGAACAATTGGTACATTACATGTACATAGGTACTTACACACACACACACACACACACACACACACACACACACACACAAAATTATAAAACAAGCAACAAAGACATACGTACACATTCACGCCCACACACTCAAACACACACAAACACACACACGCACTTACTGTTCACACATACACATACATTCAATTTTTCATTCATCATGGCATGGCAGCTAGTGGACTGAGTACAAGCAAGCATTTGCAAAAGACCGCGAGTAGGTTAATCAAATGTATCGAATAGAAATATTCTTATCTTAGTTTTAAAGAGAGATATGGCTGGAATTTGACGACATGTCTTTGGAAGCATGTTCCATTCGATGCTTCCATTAAATGAGAGACTCATCTTAAATAAATCAATTTTAGGCTTTGGGACAATAGCTCTATCTGAATTACGTTGGAACTGGACTAAGAAGAAGAAGAAGAAGAAGAAGAAGAAGAAGAAGAAGAAGAAGAAGAAAGGTGTTTATGGTATGGTGTGGCTCTGTTGAGAATTTCCAGATAAAGAGAGAGAACTCTTTCCTCTCTGTGTTACTGTTTCAGTCAGTCAATCAGTCAGTCTCTCTGTCTGTCTGTCTGTCTGTCTCTCCCATCTCTTTCTTTCTCTCAGAAGAACTGGATGGACGAGAAGCAAAACGATGACACGTGGAATCAGTGGCTGGAGTCAGACAGCTGACCAGACAGGACTGTCTCTTTGGGAGCTGACGATGATTTCCGTGTTCATGCGTTAAAGATACCCCACCAGGGAAATTATAACCTGATCATGCAGCCAGACAGACAGATAAATACACACGCACATCACACGGGCATACAAATCCTTGCACACACACACACACACACACACACACCACTCACCCGCCCCGCCCCCCCCCCATCCCCCTCACCACCCCGACATATTTGCATGTATGTATCTCGTACAATTGAATGCAAAATCAGATCGGGTTACATTGGACATGATACAATTTTTTGTGGCCTCAGCTGCATGCAGATCATGGAGCACCACCATTTTCCCCATTTTTATGGTGATTCACACGCCTTCTTCATTGGCAGAAACAACAACAACAACAAAACAAAACAAACAAGCAAACAAACAAAGAAGCAACTTTTTTCCTTCTGTTTTCAGTCTTTTTTCATTGCTGTTAGTTTTCCATTAATACAGTGTTTCTGAATGTATTCAGAGTAATATTCTTCGAAATAAACAAAGTTCTTTGTCTGACTGTTTCCATTGACAATTTCAGTGCAGCTTTTAACATTATATTTGTGGAGTTGTCTGAGATTTAAGTTGCTCTGTGAGCATGTGGGTTCCATGTGTGGGAGACACACCGAAATCTTCTTAGGAAGCATGACACACACAATGCAAATAAGAATCTCCGATGACTTGGATCCAGGAGATTCAGGTTTTGACACACAACACACAGACCCGGAGGAATCTGGTTAACAGTTCTTCTGTGCGGCGCCACAATCACTTTTCACAGAAGTAAGGGAGAAAGAGAGGAGGAAGAAGTTCTTCTTAACAGAAAAGAAGAAGAAGAAGAAGAAGAAGAAGAAGATTGTGTCAACAGAACAGCGTGACTTCCCCCTCAGAACGCAAGACGAACCTCAACCAGGCCAGGACACCACCCCTCTTCAGACAAACAGGACGGACGCAAGAGTCAAGTGGTTAAAACGTTGGACTTTCAGTCTGAGAGACCCTGGTTCAAACTCGCTCACGTTCGCCTGGTGAGTAAAGTGTGGAGATTTTTTTCCGATCTCTAACGTCAGCAGATGTGCTGACCTTCCAGTGCCTGAACCCCGTAAGTGTGTACACACATGTAGAACATCAAACATGCACGTTAAAGATCCCGAAATTCATGTCTGCATTCGGTGGGTTATGGACAAAAGAAAACGCCAGGCATGCATACCCCTTCCAAAAACGGAGTATGGCTGCCTACATGGCGGGGTAAAAACAGTCATACACGTAAAAGCCCACTCGTGTATACCAGTGAACATGGGAGTCGCAGCCCACGAGCGAAGGAGAAGAAGAAGAAGAAGAAGAAGAAGAAGAAGAAGAAGAAGAAGAAGAAGAAGAAGAAGAAGAAGAAGAAGAAGAAGAAGAAGAAGAAGAAGAAGAAGGTGAAAACGGACAGGATTCACTCTTAGAGTTCCAGATGGACCCTACACCCGGACGAACCTCTCAAAGTCCACACTGTCGAAGAACGAGACCTTCACAACACCCAGATCCCAGCACTAAACTCAGGATAGCCTGGACCGTAACGACAGGGCAGGGTGGGTTATTTTTGCAGGACTGGTTCCATGTCAGCTGTACAAACTAGCGAGGAACACACAAACACACGCGCAACACACACACACACACACACACACACACACACACACACACACACACACACACACACATACAAATACACACACACACACACACACACACACACACACACACACACACACACACACAAGAGCACACTTTCACAAAGACAGTTTCAGTTTTAGTTTCTCAGGGAGATATCACTGCGTTCGGTCCAATCCATATACGCTACACCACATCTGCTGGGCAGATGCCTGACAGCAGCGTAACACAATGCGTTGGTCAGGCCTTGAGTGCCTGCATGTATATGTCTTAGTGTACTTATCAGGTTGGATTTCTTTTGCAGAATTTTGCCAGAGGATATCACTTTTGTTGTCACGCAATCTTTTTTTTAGTGCGCCAAGTGCATGCTGTACACGGGACCTCGGTTTATTGTCTCATCCAAAAGACTAGACACTTTTTCAATGAAACGTGGCAGAAAGGGCAAGAGCGGGATTCGAACCCAGACCCTCACGGACACTGTATTGGGTGACAAGGATCTACGACATTGCTCTTTACATCATCATCATCATCAACATACAAATACACGCATGCCCACACAATTACGCAACACAACGCAACACAACACACACACACACACACACACACACACACACACACAGACGCACACATACAAACCCACACGCGCGCGCGCAAACACACACACAAATACACACACACACACACACACACACACACACACACACACACACGCACGTCCCCACCCCCCTTCGCCCCCCACCCCCCTCCCCCGCCACACACACACACACAGTTCCACGACGTCTAAATATCAGATGAAGAAAAGAATTGCTTCGGTTATATTTTCACTTTCGTCTGTGGCCAGTTCGAAAATGGTTGCAGTTATCACCACGCAGAAATGAAGGGACCGTTTTTCACTTTTAGAGAACAGCCACGTTTTTCACTTTTAGAGAACTGTCACATGTCATCTGGTGTTTTGTGGGGGGAAGTACCCGGTAGTTAGTTTTGACTTAAGAACGACAGACAGACAGATGCACCCACACAGACACACACACACACACACACACACACACACACACACACACACACACACACACACACACACACACGCAGTCAGACTCACAGAGAGGTGAAAAAGCTGGTATGCAGTCCAGCAGACAGGCACGCAGCCAGGCACACGCGTACACAGGAATAAGTCAAGCATGAAGACATGACAGGACACGACATGACACGACATGACATGATACATGACACGACACATGACACGACAAGACAGGACAGGACAGGACAGGACAGGACAGGACAGGACACTACATTGCAAGATAGGACATGACACAACATGACAAGACACGACATGATAGAACAGGACATGGTAGGGCAGGGCATGACAGGACATGACACAGCACGACACGATAGGACATGACATGACATGACAGGCAGATGTTGGCAGGCAGGCTTACATTCAGAAAGAAACTTTTTTTATGTTTTTGGTTTTTTTTTTGGTTTTGTTTTGCCAACAGTTTATGTAATCCATCGGGGATGTTGACTGAAATGCGTTTTTTAATTGTGTGTATAAGAATATGTCGATCTAAACAACTTTACAGGAACCGCATTCATTACTTGTTGATCTGAGTACATCACAAAATTGAAATGCAACTTCTCGTTATGAATTGAGACAGGGTAAATAAGTGTGGACTGTGCCCCCCCCCCCCCCCCACGTCACACCCCCCAAAAACAAAAACATAAAAACATCAAACAAACAAACAACAACACCCTCTCCCAACCCCCCACCTCCCCCCCGAACCAAAGGTGTACAGGCTGACGGACAGGTTGATACACATGCAAGCAGACATGGTGACAGACTCACAAAAAAAAAAAAACAACAACAGAAAGAAGGCAGACAGACGGAGAAGGATGACAGGCAAGGTGACAGAAAAAGAAAGAATAAAACAGACAGACGGGCAAACACGCACACAGGCTTCTTCTTCTTTCACTCTGTGAAGAGTGATAGGGACCCCCTAAACCCCCCCTCCCCCCCCGCCACTGTTCAACAGATCACTCTGGCTGTAGTCAGTCTTGCTTCAAAGCCTGGATCACTGCAAATGGTCTTCCCGTCCATTCTGCAGTGCTGTCAGTCCATCGCTTTGTCCTTGTATTTGTATTTGTATTTCTTTTTATCACAACAGATTTCTCTGTGTGAAATTCGGGCTGCTCTCCCCAGGGAGAGCGCGTCGCCATACTACAGCGCCACCCATTTTTTTTGTATTTTTTCCTGCGTGCACTTTTATTTGTTTTTCCTATTGAAGTGGATTTTTCTACAGAATTTTGCCAGGAACAACCCTTTTGTTGCCGTGGGTTCTTTTACGTGCGCTAAGTGCATGCTGCACACGGGACCTCGGTTTATCGTCTCATCCGAATGACTAGCGTCCAGACCACCACTCAAGGTCTAGTGGAGGGGGAGAAAATTTCGGGGGCTGTGCCGTGATTCGAACCAGCGCACACAGATTCTCTCGCTTCCTAGGCGGACGCGTTACCTCTAGGCCATCACTCCACTCCTTCACCAATCCCTTGGGGGACTGTTTTTAGCAAGGTCATTGGAACTTGCTTCGTGACCAAACCAACGGTTTTTAAAAATTTTTTATACTGATGTCAGCATACGAGTATATCCATATGGTTCAATGTTCTGTTTCATGGTTTGTCTAACTTCTTCATTATTGTGTGTGTGTGTGTGTGTGTGTGTGTGTGTGTGTGTGTGAGAGAGAGAGAGAGAGAGGGAGAGAGAGAGAGGGATAGATATATAGAGATAG
>NC_134894.1:26183714-26188714 GCF_041734735.1 Babylonia areolata | reverse complement strand
AAAAACAAAAGAATGCTCTCCCTTGTTACATTATGTTCCCGCTATCTTCGGTACGTCCGTCCGTCCGTCCGTCCACCCGTTGTCAGCTCCCATCCTGATTCCGCGCGACGTTTCCGCTCATCTTCCAACCAGGCTGAAAGTCCTCAGTCACTGCCTCCGCTGTACTTAACGAACTGTTCGTTCAGCCTTTTGTCTGGTCAGACACAGTTCATCTGTCGTGTTTGACCAGCCAGGCAGAGGTCGCACAGTAAAAACGAAGCAAAGCAAGACATTAGCTCGCTAGCTGTATGTGTAGGAAGCTGCTTGAATAACTATTACTCCTTCTACCATCATGTGCATTAGTGGAAAAGACGCCCCGTGTATTCTCCTGTCTGCATCATGGAAATTAATTATTTGTGACGGAGGGCATGCGGCCTTTTGTATGCTTCGTCACCCACTCAGCTAGCCTGGCTCCATGAAGATGGGGGCGTTGGGTGTAGAATAGGGGTTGCGATGAGTGGTTTAGTGAGGGGGAACCTGTAGGGTAGGTAGGCAGGCTTAATTGCGAACAGCGGCTAATTGCGAACGGTTCGTGTACCGTCTCACTTCAAGGCGATCTCACCACACACATTTCACAATTTAGCGTCTGCTTCGACCTCGTTCTGACATCTTACTGAACATCCGTTTCCAAGAACCAGTCAAACATCAGCTATTTCCGGCTATTTCCGCGCTCTTTCTTCTCTTCGCGCCCCCTGCCGACCAAGTTCACAAATGTAGTATGCCTTTAACATAACTATGGAATATAACAAATTTGTGGAAAAATGGGCACTTTATAATTGTTTGATACAAGATTAAGCTTTTCAATGATACCTTGGAACTTTGACATTGAACATATATTGTTTTGCTGTTATAGATTTGTCAGTACTTAGAACTTAATTATATGCCTACCCTATACTTTCTAATGCACAAAACATATAAATTCTGTATCTGTCAACCTTTGTCTGAATAAAAAATGTTGAAAAAAAAAAAAGTTCACAAATGTGCTCTCAAAATCCTAAAATCATGGGAAGCAAGTAGTAAGACTTGAACTTTGACATCGTTTGAAATAGCTGATTTGATTGGATATGTTGAATTAATTGTGCATTACCAGTGCTGGGAGAATTTAAGAAAGCATGATGGTGACAGATCAGAACGTGTTTTCGCAGGAATCCCCAAAATAGTGTCGTTTGCAGTCAGACTATAGGATAATTGGACGTCAGTGTTTGCAAATGATGTTGCACAGTTACTGAGCGCTCTCAAAAGGGTGTGTTTGTGTGTGGTGTAGGGTGTGTGTGTTTATATGTGTGTTAGAGTGTGTGTTAGTGTGTGTAAGTGTGTGTGTATGTGTTAGTGTGTGTGTGTGTGTGTTAGTGTGTGTGTGTGTGTGTGTGTGTGTGTGTGTGTGTGTGTGTGTGTGTGTGTGTGTGTGATCAAAACCAACAATCCAAGTCCGGCGTGATGTTCCAATAATGTTATGTCTAATGAGTTCAAGAACTGCTTCTGCTTTAATTGTCCACATGTACCCAAACCCATAGTCCGCAATTATACTTGCGCGTTCGCATTTACCCTCAAGCACCCCTGCTATTTCAACCGTTGAAAAAACGCAGAAAAAGCACGTAGACGAACGTTTCCTAGTGCAACAAGTAAGAGAA
The DNA here is from genome assembly GCF_041734735.1 of Babylonia areolata. Taxonomy (NCBI): domain Eukaryota; kingdom Metazoa; phylum Mollusca; class Gastropoda; order Neogastropoda; family Buccinidae; genus Babylonia; species Babylonia areolata. Next base: position 26,187,044 of record NC_134894.1, on the reverse strand, counting down.
AACCTTCAAAAACAGAAGAGCTACATTTGACGATCGTACGACATGGTAGCTGTACGATACACACGTTGAACTGGTGGATTTGAATGGATCGTTAGGCATACCTATCCTAACCTTAATTGTTTAAAGCAAAGTAGTGAAAGAGAAGGGAGAGGAGACGGAGGATATTTGAGTTACTTGCTTTTCGTGTTTGTTTTTCGTTGTTGCAAATATGGAGGAAGGTGGAGTTGTTCATTTGTTTTAAAGACCTGATTAAATAAAGACAAAAAAGCGAACCAAACAATAAATACCAAATCTATCAAATAGATACCCCCCCCCCCCCCCCCCCCCCCGAAAAAAACATTTCCAAATATAACACCATAAATGAAGAACACCGTAATCTGCCCCCCCCCCCCCAACACACACACACCCCTACCCATTTTTTTTTTTTTAACGAAAGAACAGGCCTATTTGTAGAATGTGATTCCCGCCCTCCCCCTCATCCCCCACCTCCGCCCTTTCCTCACTCACCTCCTCCACCTCCCTAATCCCCTCCCCGATTCGTTCTCGGTGCTGACGTGCACCCATTTTTTTTTAAACGAAAGAACAGGCCTATTTGTAGAATGTGATTCCCGCCCTCCCCTTCATCCCCCACCTCCGCCCTTTCCTCACTCACCTCCTCCACTTCCCTAATCCCCTCCCCGATTCGTTCTCAGTGCTGACGTGCACGAAACGACTCTTGTCCTTCGCCATTGGGTGATGTGCTGACAAGTGGGAAGAACAAAGCAACCTCCTTGTTGCCATTTAGCCATCAACCCAGTGGCCGGAGGTCTCTGGAGATACCACAGGTACACCATTCCTGTATTGCCCTGGTCCCTGCCGGGTCTTCACGTGTCACTGCGTTCTGTTCTCCCTTGTTTTTAAAGAGTGGAAGAAAAAGAAGGAGAGGAAGGAGGAAGAGGAGGAGGAGGAGGAGGAGGAGAAGAAGAAGAAGAAGAAGAAGAAGAAGAAGAAGAAGAAGAAGAAGAAGAAGAAGAAGAAGAAGAAGGAGGAGGAGGAGAAGAAGAAGAAGAAGAAGAAGAAGAAGAAGAAGAAGAAGAAGAAGAAGAAGAAGAAGAAGAAGACGACGACGACGAAGAAGAAGAAGAAGAAGACGAAGGAGGAGGAGGAGAAGAAGAAAACGAAGAAGAAGAAGGATAAGAAGGATAAGAAGAAGAAGAAGAAGAAGAAGAAGAAGAAGAAGGAGGAGGAGGGGGAGGAGGAGGAGGAGGAGGAGGAGAAGAAGTCACGAGTAGAAGAGACTTTTTTCTTTCACTGTCTTTGAAAAAAAGCAACACCACTCACCACCACCTAAACTCTTGCCTCTCATTCACATGATTATACCAAACATAAACGAATGATCTCTTTTTCAGCCAATAATGAACGAATGAACTTTCCGCGCCACTCCACTGGCTTTCAACTCAAGCATACACCCATTGTAACCTTGCAAGCCATTTCCCCTCTCTCCCTCTCTTCCATCACTCTTCTTCTTTATAGCCTATCAGAGTTAAGTTTCCTTTTGTGCACTCTCCTGAAGCCGGGTCTGTCCGCCAGCTGATTTGAGAATCCTTGGTGCGACTGAAATTTAGAAGCGTCTTTTGAAGGGAACGCATTTCCCCTCCCTTTGCAGGTCTGTCAGTTTGAGGACCGAATCATATCCGCATCCGTCAGAGGCCTCATCATCTTTCTCCACTGCTGTGAAAAAAACCCACCAAAACGATTCATCAGTTTCACCAGTTTGTTCGTTTTTGTCCGGTGTTCCATACTTACTCTGTCACACACACACACACACACACACACACACACACACACACACACACACACACACACACACACACACACACACACACACACACACACACACACACACACACACACACACTCTCTCTCTCTCTCTCTCTCCCTCTCTCTCTCATTTTTGTTGTAAAAACAAACCCCAGATAATTATATTCATTCACTACTTCTAGAGCATTTCCATCGAGATTCCACTTTTCATATCTTCCCAAAAAGCCACCTTTTCGAAAAACCATCACTTTAGTCTTGTCAGTATTTACATTCAAGAAGAGCGTTTTACATGCATTATTCAGAATATTAATTTGATTTTGCAGACCAATCGCAGTGTTAGGTAGCAGTACAATATCATCCGCGATATGTTTTCTTGATGAAGAATAGTTCTGTTTACAGTATTCGTAAACTATGTATTTATATATTTAATGCCCTGAAGATACGACAGGAATTCTGTGACAACAATGATGAAAGTTAGAATTAATTTACTATGCATGAGAAGCACTTTTGTTCTACAGGTTAAGTTAGTACGTATTTTACATTTTGTTGTGGCTGAGTGATCACCATATTGTGTACTTTTGACCTCTTTCTAGGGGCCGGAGGCCTGGAGATTAAAGTTTTGTTCTTGTTCTTGTTCTTGTTCTCTTTCTCTCTCTCTTTCTCTCTCATCCTCTCGCGCACCAAACAAACAAACAAACTGAACAGAAACAAGACTTGCAAAAACAATCATGATCATTTTCTGCGGAATTACTTTCAACAGTAAGCTACTTCATGTTTTGTCTGTTGCCTTCCTTCCTTCCTTTGTTTGTATCTTTCTTCCTTTCTTTCTTTCGTTATTTCTTTCTTTTTTACTTTTATTTCATTTCTTTCGTTTTTCTTTCTTTCTCTATTTCGTTTCTTTCTTTTTTCACCACCCTGTTCTTACTTTTTTTTTCATTTTTCTCTCTTTCTTTTCATTTTCTCTTTCTTTCTTCCTTCTTTTCAGTTTCTCTTTCTTTCGTTCTTGCTTTGTTTCTTTTATTTTTCCTTTTTTCTATATTTCTTTCTTTTCATTCTTTCTTTCAGGGATATCCTAGGGCCTGGCAGAGTACAGGCACTTTGTCTTATCATCATTAGCCCACCAGAAACATGAAGCTGGAATGATCCGTTTTGAATGTCTTCGTCCGAGTGGTTGGGATGGTGAAGTCTGCTCTCTCCATCATGTCTTCCTCTTTCTCTCTGCACTGTCTCTTCTATTTCTGCGTCTCTCTGACTGTCTGTCTCTCTGTCTGCATATATGTCTCTTCCCCCCTCCCACTTTCTCTCTTCCTGTCCCATGTCCTCTCTCTCTCTCTCTCTCTCCCTCTCTTTCTCTCTTTCTCTCTCTCTCCCCTCTCTCTCTGCGGGTGTGTGCGCTTGTGTATGCTTGTGTGAACAGGCGCTCGAATGTTCGCACACTTACGTGTATGTAGAGGCGTAACTGCACATGCACATACAGACACACACGCAGGTACATACACCCGCCCCCCCCCCTACACCCCCCCCCCCCCC
>NC_134894.1:26168714-26178714 GCF_041734735.1 Babylonia areolata | reverse complement strand
CCAAACCGCTTGTGCTACAGCTCTGTTTGTTTGGATTTTACTGTCAAAATATTGGCAAAAGTTGATTTACTGTTTACTGAAACACCTCATACATGATGCAACAAAAACATTAATCACTCCGTGCGTTCTTTCCATGATTTTTGACCACCGCAATTCTTTATTCTTCCAAAAAAAGGTTTACTTCTTTTTGTCAGTTTCAGTTTCAGTAGCTCAAGGAGGCGTCATTGCGCTCGGACAAATCCATATACGCTACACCACATCTGCCAAGCAGATGCCCGACCAACAGCGTAACCCAACGCGCTTTAGTCAGGCCTATAGTGGACTTCATCAGGTTTTTTGCGCTTTATACATATTATCATTATAAGTAGCAGTTTTAAAAAAAATGTATTTATCTTTTCTTATTGTCAAAGGACCCACACAGAACGTTCAAAACTCTGATCTTGGAAGCCTCTTGCAGACAACCGTGTACTTTACTACTTCTGTATCAGTTTTACACTGTTTCCCCCCCCCCCCCCCCAGTGTTCCCCCCCTACCCCCCCGTATCTGAGAGAATGAAGTTCAGGATAATTTGCATAGGTTTCAGTCCATTGACTGGTTCTGCTACCATCTTGGTTTTGGAAATCTCTACCACGAAACACCATACACTGCTCCACTATTAAATCTTTCAAGTCTCATCTTAAGACATACTTTTTCAAACGTTATTTTAAACTATAGATAATTCTCTGCCCCCCCCCCCCACCCCCCAGACCGTCTCTTTTTGTGGTGTGTGTGTGTGTGTGTGTGTGTGTGTGTGTGTGTGTGTGTGTGTGTGTGCGCGCGTGCGCTTGCTTATGTGTGAGTGCACGCGTGTGTCTATATATGTTTGTCTGTGTGTACACACGTGCGCGTTCGTGCGCACGCGTCTATAAACATACATACGCATATGTGTGCACGCTTACTTTTTTTTTGCATTTCCCTTTTCATGCATATTTGTTTATTCCTATAACTGTATGCAGCATATCCAAACGCTTAAACGAATGACCGAGATACGATGAAATGCTCAACCCCTGAAACAAAATAGCCTCCCTTGAAGACGAACACCCCACCCGATAATAACACGACTACCACACAAACCAGAGACCTCTGTCGTCTGGTCGTGGTCACCCGGGGTATAATCATTATCTTCCAGCTTGGCACAATACACACGCACGCACGGTCAGATGTCGCCTTCATGGTCCGTGCAGTATGATTATGCTCATTGTCTGGCCCCTTTCGGACGCTGGGGAAACATGGTCATTGCTAACATGGTCATTGCTCGTCCCTGCTAGTAACTCGGCGATGTTTGCTTGTCACAAACACAGACACACACAGACACACAGACCACAGACACACAGAGAGACACAGAGTCACAGACACAGAGAGACACACACACAGCCAGACACAGACAGACAGACAGACACACACACACACAGAGACAGAAATCTCTTGTGACAAAAAGTAATAAGATACAACACACACACACACACGAGCACACACACACACACACACACACACACACACACACACACACACACACACACACACACACACACACACACACACACAGAGAAAGAAAAAATATCTTGTGACAAAAAGTAATAAATTACAACACTCAACATACACATAAACAGACAGTGTGACAAAAAGTAATAAGCTTCAGTCGTTGGCTGCAAAACCTCGAAACGAAAAAGGGAAACATAATCATCATCCCTTTATAGATTCCACTGTGAGGAATGGCCATTTTCTGTGTCTCATATTTCGGCCATTGCATGAGATTGTTCCCTGCCTTACACTCTGTGCAGTGTACCTCTTTACCATGGCATGAACATTGTAGGGTAAACACCATGCCCTATGATGAGCAAGTGGATGCTGTCATACAATTTTGTCATGTTCATGTTCCACTTTACGGTAAAATGATTATCCTGATGACGTTTTCAGTTTCTCATGAAGGCGTTACTGCGCTCAGACAAATCCATAATATGCAATACCACACCTGCTACGCAGATGCCTGACCAGCAGGATAACACAACGCGCTTGGTCAGACCCCCAGTCTTCTGCATATTCGTTCGTGGGCTGCGGCTTCCACGTTCACTCGCATACACGAGTGGGTTTTTACGTGTATCACCGTTTTACCCCCCCCCCCCCCAACCTTGCAGTCATACTCCGTTTCCGGGAGAATGCATGCCTTGAGGGAAAGTCTAAAACGTATGCATTTTAAAATTGTATAGAATTTTTAACACAAAAGCAAATACATAAGTTTGATGATTTTTTTTTTTCAGTATATTTTGTTGTAGATCTTGCATCCTTTCTTTTTTTCTGTTTTCTTTCTCTGCCTGCTTTTAACTATCTTTCTTCTCTTTCTCCCTTCTTTTTCTTCCTTTCATTTCTTTCTACCGTTTGTTATTCCTTCCTCTCTTCCACTGTCTGTCTGTTGGTCACTGGCACTCCCACCGCTCTCCACTGCAGTGCATCCGCCTTCGCCTCAAGAAGAGCAGCAGGGGGCATAACTAACAGGGACTGGGCAACCATTAACTTTTGACAGGCTCGTGTCGTTGTCATCCCTCGTGCCACGTCCGACTGTCTGGTCACCCTCTGTCCACCACAGACACAGTCGGTGACAGCTGTTCCAATTAACTGACCGACAATACCTCCCCTCCCCCACACATCCTCCCCCCCCATCCCCCCAATCCCTTCTGTACCCCCTGTTCTCTTCAAGTCTCTCTGCCCCACCACCTTTCTCCCCCCCCAACCCCCCACCATCCCCACAATCCCTTCTGTACCCCCTGTTCTCTTCAAGTCTCTCTGCCCCACCACCTTTCTCCCCCCCAACCCCCCACCATCCCCACAATCCCTTCTGTACCCCCTGTTCTCTTCAAGTCTCTCTGCCCCACCACCTTTCTCCCCCCCAACCCCCCACCATCCCCACAATCCCTTCTGTACCCCCTGTTCTCTTCAAGTCTCTATGCCCCACCACCTTTCTCCCCCCCGCCCCCCTGCCCCCCGATCTCGCCAATCCCTTCTGTACCCCCTGTTCTCTTCAAATCTCTCTGCCCCACCACCTCCCCACCCCCATCACGCCAATCCCTTCTGTAACCCCTGTTCTCTTCAAGTCTCTATGCTCCACCACCTTTCTCCCCCCCTGCCCCCCGATCTCACCAATCCCTTGTGTACACCCTGTTCTCTTCAAGTCTCTCTGCCCTACCACCTCCCCCCCCATTCCCCCAATCCCTTCTGTACACCCTGTTCTCTTCAAATCTCTCTGCCCCACCACCTCCCCCCACCATCCCCACAATCCCTTCTGTACCCCCTGTTCTCTTCAAGTCTCTTCCCCACCACCTTTCTCTCTCCCCCCCAGCTCCTTAATGCACACAGTGCGCATCGTGTCAACAACATATCATACGTTATTTAGTATGATGTTTGCCTTTTATCCCTTTGATTGAGAGCTTGATGCATTGGGTGTGCGTGAATTTCTGGTGTGCTACATCGGTTTGGGTTGTCCCTGCACAAGATTCTGCGCCTGTGTATAAGCGTTTGTTACTATGATTATCATTATGATGATGATTATGATGATGATTACTATATTATAGTTGTTTTTTTTTCGCGGGACGGTTGACCCTCGCCGCCTTGTTTGTCGGCCAAGTTAGTCTTGCTGTGCTTGTGCCCCAGCGTTGATGCTTCTCGTTCTCTCTCTATTGACTTCTTCCTCCACCACTCGTTTATTATTCATTTTCTTCACTTTATATTTATATCTCAGCTTAGTTTTGTTCAAAACTCATGTATGTTCACGTCTTCTAGTTATGATGACATCCGTCACATATTCAGTATGTACATGTGTCAGGACAGGACTTATATAAGATTTTCTTGTTGTCCTGTTCATCGATATCTGTGCTGTATTGTGACATGTTCCAAATAAAATACTGTTTAAACCACAACTGTCAGATAGACAGACATACAGATAGATAGATAGATAAATAGATAGATAGAGAGGTAGACAGAGAGAGAGGGGGATACAGAGACAGAGATGGACAGACAGAGAGATAGACAGACAGAAAGAGGTAAAGAGAGGTTTCCTTCTTTTCCAGTCTATACTAAGTTGGACGAAAGTCAAAAGCAGCAGGCGCACATCTCAGTTCAGTGACATGTTCATGACAGGTTCTTTTCTAATGTAAATGTCATGACAGAACTAGTGTTTTTTTTATATATATTTATTTATTTATTCATTTATTATTTTACCAGAGATAATAAAATATCCTGCATTCTGTGGTTTGCAGTATTGCTCCTAGAAGTTTTCATCATGTATCTGCATGTCATATACCTCCTTCAAGAGACGGTGACCTCTCCGACGGGCGCAATCTGAGGGTCCCGGGTTCGAATCACGGTGACGGCACCTGGTGGGTGAAGGGTGGAGATTTTTACGATCTCCCAGGTCAACATATGTGCAGACCTGCTAGTGCCTGAACCCCCTTCGTGTGTATATGCAAGCAGAAGATCAAATACGCACGTTAAAGATCCTGTAATCCATGTCAGGGTTCGGTGGGTTATGGAAACAAGAACATACCCAGCATGCACACCCCCGAAAACGGAGTACGGCTGCCTACATGGCGTGGTAAAAACGGTCATACACGTAAAAGCCCACTCGTGTGCATACGAGTGAACGTGGGAGTTGCAGCCCACGAACGCAGAAGAAGAAGAAGAAGAAGAAGTTGACCTCTCCAAGCATTCAACACATATGAAGCCAGAGTCAAAACTAGGGAACTTATTTATTCGTTCTAAGGACAACGACATGAAAAGCACGACGAGGGACAATACAAACGGATACAAAACAGTTCATTGTACCAGTCCAAACAATTATTTTCTCGCGAATTACCTTCCCAACATGCAAATACCGTCCCACTTCACACACACACGCAACACACACACACACATATACACAAATACACACGCGCGCGCGCGAACGCACATACACACAAATGGACAGGAGAAGGGGAGAAAGAGGTGTGAGTGGTGGTATGGATTAAACCGAGGTCCCGTGTGCAATATGCACTTTACGAACGTTAAGGAATCCACGACAACAAAAGGGCTGTCACTGGCAAAATTCTGCCCCCCCCCCCGACCCCCCCCCCCCCCCCGACCCCCCAAAAAACAAAACAAAACAAAACAAAAACAAACAACAACAACAACAACAACAAAACAACACCGGAGAAGAAAGAAAGGAAAGGAGGCAGAGGGTGCCCCGTTTTCCCCTGACACCGCTTTTCTCACACATCGGTGCCTTTCCAGAAAACCGCCGCAAAAACCACCACCCACCGCCTACTGCAGCAGGTCGATGATGACACTACTTGGCGCGCGCGCACTGCGACACGAACAACAAAGACTACACAACGATGCCGCAGCTTCATCCGACACCACCACCCCCTCCACCTCACCTCCTCCCCCCCCTCTCTCCTCCCTCTGTCTGTGTGTGTGTGTGTCTGTCCCCCTCTCTCTCCAGTCACGTCACAACGCCATCGCAAGCGACCGGAGTCCGCGAAAGCTAAGGTTTGCTGTTAGTTTTTCACGACTTTTCTTCAAGTAAGAGTTCTTAATTCATTTTAGGGGGGTTTGTTTTGGCCTTGGATACTACAGTGTGCAATTGTTTTGCAAGCAAGTAAGAATTCATCAAAGTTCATCAAAGCTAAGGTTTGCTGTTTCTTTTTCACGAATTTTTTCTTGAAGCAAGAGTTCTTATTTCTTAAAAAAATTATTTTGTTGTTTATTTTGGCCTTGGATACTATGTGCATGTGTTTTACAGGCAAGTAAGAGTTTGTCAGTGTTGTGTAAAAAAGCACATGAGGGTCCATCAAAATATTCTCCAGCAATTGTGATTCTCTGTTTCTGTCTGTCTCTCTATCTTTGTGACAAGAAAGTAAGAGTTTTGAATGTTTATCAAAGTATGAAAGGCAAGCGTTTTATTATTTTTATAGTGAGTTTGCCTACTTAATGAATATTCTTCTATGTAAAACAGAAAAGTTGACACAAAGTTCTTCTGAATAACGAAAGAAAAAAAAAAATTCTGATCACGTGTTCAATATCTTTTGAAGGGATTGTATGCTAATATACACTCACCAAATGTCTTATATTGTCTATGGGTTTATCAGGTAATAAAATGTTCTTACTGGTATTAGATAAACTCAGCACAACGATCTTCTACACGTAGAAGAAAGGTAGTGTACCTGGTTTTGTCTTGAATCTGTTTTGAAGCAGATGTACGAATTAGTCTTAAGTGAGGTAAAAGTACATAACTGACATGCTTTGTATGAAAGCCGTCAATTTAATTCAGAAACAAGAAGCTCTAGTGATCAAAATACACAACTCAAAGTGCCAAGTTATGATTATTAGAAAAGAACAATTCTCAAAGGAAGACTAAAAGGTTAACTTCAAACGTAAGGGAAAAAAAGTTAACAATGGTTGGTAGAGTTTCATTCCCAAAGCAGAAATCATCAATAGAAATGGTGTGAAGTACATTGTCATACTAAAACTGTTCTGAATATCACTTTGAAAGCAGAGTTTACAAACGTTTTGAAAGTATCTGCTTTCCAAAAATTATTTTCTTGAGCTCTTTGACGTACATTTTTCAATTTAACTGTACTAACAACAACAACTACACACACACACACACGCGCGCGCGCGCGCGCGCGCGCCAACAAAATGTATTTAACAGCATTGTGAATTCATTCTAGTGAGATCTCTGCCTTCAATTGTGATATCCTTTTTATCGTGAATACTTTCGCCAAAGCATAGGAGCCCCTCTCCCAACCGACTTAAAACCGATCCATGAAAAAAAAGTTTCGATGCCGATGTGAACTATTTCGCGTGAAATGCTTCTACAAGGTAAGAAGATACATCAGGTAATATTGTGAGTTTTTAATCGTACAATGCTCAGATACCTTTGATAATGTGAGCTCGTTTACACAAGCAGAGTATTTCATAGTATCCAAGTTCAGTGCCTTCGCAAAAGTTGTTAACACCGCCTATCTGCTCCAGTTTAAAAGGAAAAGAATTAAAGTGCATTTGAAAACAGATGTATAGAAGAAAACGCTCAGAACCATTCCGAAGGTATATGTTTATAACTTCTTTGTTGCTTTATGGTGGTGATACAGTGGTTATCTATTCATGTGTTTGATTTTATGTGTAGTTCTTAGTTATCTTTCGTCCGAACAATTTGAGAGACTAAAACTTTTTTTTTGTTGTAGATTGTCATTATTCACATGATTTTGTCGTGTGTGGGTGACGGGATTTTTTGTTGTTTGAAACCCCGAAGCTGACATTCTACAGGTAACTTTCTTCTTTTTCTTGTAATTTTGTGTATAGATGCGTGTTCTCTGCTTTCTGTTATTTGCTCGTAAGACGATTTTTGGTCTTATTTATTTTCTCATCTTTTTTTTTTTTTTATCCGAATGTCTCCCTCTTTTATATATATCTATTTATTCATTTATTTTACATTTTGATTCTCTGGTTTTGTTTTCTTTGCTTATATGCATGTAGAATGTTATGTGCACAGTTTACGTGCAAGTTCGTGCGATTTCGTGTATAAAGGTACAAAGAAATAGACAATTAACCTTTCCCTGAAATAAAAAAAAACTCACAAAACAAAAAACTCAATATAAAACAAAACACCTCCGCTACCCCCAAAAAACAACAACAACAAAGAAACAAAATAGGATTACTATAGAACAACTGTGGGTTTGACCTGGAAACGTTAAACACATCACCAAGAAAAGACGAGTTTTAAAGGTTTTTTTTTCAAAGAAAAGTAGGCTCTACCAATATAAAATACAGTGATACACAGACTGCTGCGAACAGTCCTTGTATTCTGTTTGTCTCTTTTAAAATTGGTTTCGCACAGAGACGGAATATGGTGGTAAAAGTGATGACCATAGGTATTTTTTTTCAGACACATCATTCATCCAGTGATTCAGTGTAGGATGTATTACAAATTATCATTCCGGGTATTTTCAAGTTTCATTTTCAAGGAGGCCGAACTGATCCACACACACAATACCCAACATCTGCACAGAAACAGATGCCTGTAAAGAAGTAGATACCTGACCTGTGCATAAACGCAATGTGCTGGTGAGACCTTTAAAGCCTGCAAAATTCACGCATGGGTTAAGGGAGACAGCTAATGCTTTCAGCCGCCTCCCGCCAGACCACCACAACAAGCATCTGGGGACTTGCTCTGAGCAGGGACTTTATTCACACGCACGCTCGCAACCCAATAATCCGAAACATTATGCAGATGTAAGACAAGGATACCAGAGATTAAAAAAAAACAAAAAACACATGCACGATTTGTTATGCTGCATGCTAACTAGCACGCACACCTGCAACCCAATAACCAAAACATTATGCAGATGTAAAACAGGAGTACCAGAGAAAAAAACAACAACACATGCACGATTTGTGATGCTGCATGCTAATTAGGACGCACACTCGCAACCCAATAACCGAAACATTAAGCAAATGTATGACTTGGTTACTGGAGGTTTAGCACATATACGATTTGTAATGCGGCACACCAATTAGTTCCACTTTTGTGTCCAAATCAGTCACCAGTGTTCAGTCACTGGCAGGAGGATGGATTTTATAGATGTCACATTTATAGACCAGGCTCATTACAATGAAAACTAATAGATCTATGGTTCTGGTATGCTCTTTTGTGCAGACCATAGCAGTTACAGCTAAAGTTATTGATGAGGATAAAAGTTTTTAGGATTAGTTACAGCCACAGTTATTGATGAGGGTAAAAGTTTTTAGGATTAAACAGGGAGGGAACGAAGCAGGTGGTGCAAAAAGGTTCTGGGATTTAACTGAAAACAAATGAAACAGGTGATGTATAGGTTCCCTGTCTAAACTGGCAATGGATGAAAAAAGCTGGTTTAGAAATAGAGGGACTAAACTGGGAATGGATGAACTAGGAAGTGTAAAGGTTCTAGAAATACACTAAATGAAGGAAAACTATCGTCGACGTGGGTGGAATTCGGCGTAGAAGGCACACCACGAGAAAGGACAGATGGATAACCTGTTTGTGTGAAACTCATTCTCGCCTCTTAAAAAAGGTTAGAACTGTAAATGGATGTGACATTTTGCTGTTTGGTTCGTGGAGACTAGGCAGCTGGTTTGATTTTGAACTGACTGACTGACGTATTAACTGAAGGACGAAAGAACGAGAGAACAACGGGTAAAAACAACAAACGAACGAACGAAAAAAAACAACTCAACACACATAAAAAAAGAAACAAACACACGACCCATCTTACTCAATAAGTAACTAGATTACAAACTCATTCATTCATTTACTCACTCACTGACTCGCTCACTGACTCACTCACACATTCACGTACTCACTCACTCACACACACGCTATCTAAAGATGACTTTTGTGGAGAGAAACGAAATTCTATTTCAAGAGGGCGAAGTACTAACCACATTATGATCTTGTTACACTTGGTATCATCGGGGGAAAAAAGAGGAAAGAAGAAAAGAGTAACAGTAAAACTATTCACTGCAGCAAAGTATACAAAACAGTATACACATGTACACAGCATAGTCACGTGTATGTATGTACAAAGCAATAAAGCCCTGAACAAACAAGGAAGGCAGAGTGGGGGGCGGAGTGGAGACGTCAGACAAAACAGGAATGGGAGGGATGACAGGCAGACTGATAGACAGGGCAGAGAGAGAGAGAGAGAGAGAGAGAGAGAGAGAGAGAGAGACAGACAGACAGACAGACAGACAGACAGACAGACAGAGACAGAGAGACAGAGAGAGACAGAGAGAGACAGAGACAGAGACAGACAGACAGAGACAGACAGACAGACAGACATAGACAGAGGTAGACACAGACAGAGACAGAGAGAAAGAGGCAGAGAGAGACAGAGACACATAGAGAGACAGATAGACAGACAGACAGAGAGAAAGATCGACTGGCAGAGAGACAGAA
>NC_134894.1:26146214-26153714 GCF_041734735.1 Babylonia areolata | reverse complement strand
CATTATGTGCATTTGTGTGGAAAACATTCACACACACACACGCCCACACACGCGCCCGCCCACCCCAACACACACACACTCACACACACACACACACACACACACACACACACACACACACACACACACACACACACACGTACGCTCCTCCCCTACACACATACGCGCTCTCGCGCAAATTAACTCGAACCATAATAATAATTACACGATATCAACGTATGATTTTAAGAATTACTTTTCAATAAGATAAATAACACCATTGTTTAAATTTCATACCCACCACGCACACATCCATCACCCAGTGTCACCCAGCGAACAAACATACAGATGCTTAAGAGAGGTAATCCATGCGTCAAAAGATTCGTCAAACCTGTGAAAAAAAGCCATTGTGGAACAGGCCCAGTGCTCGTCATGTTTTATTGTTCTGTCTTGGCATTAGAATAGCTTCCTGCAATTATGGTAATTTGTCAATCAGCAAAACTGGACGATAAAAAAAGAGGAAGAAAGATTAGAAAGAAAAAAAAGAGAGATTGATTTGAGTCATATTAGGTTAGTTGTCCAATAATTCAATGTTGGGTGTGGATACATTGGCCAAGTTTGAAATTTGAATTGGGAAATGTGTAAACAAATGTAATAAGGAAAGAAAAAAGAAAACGAAGCAGAAGAAGAAGAAGAAAAAAAATGCAAACATGAAGAAAAACAGAGAGACAGATGGAAAGATCGATAGACAGACAGGTAGATATATACGTGAATACGTGGATGAATAGAATATAACTATGAAGCTAGGATTTTGTTTGTTTGTTGTTGTTCTTGTTGTTGTTGTTTTGGGGGGAGGGGGACCGGGGGGTGGGGTGGGGTGGGGTGGGGGGTAGTGGAGTTCACAAACATTTGAACGAACATTAATACAGTTTTCTTTATCTTTGATATTCTTTCAATCAACTGAACCGGAGACTTCAAAATGATGCCTAAGTTCCTAAGTCAGAAACTGATAAAAAAAGAAGCTTAGTTCTTCATTAATTAGATCAACACGAAAGTTCAAGAGATGAGCTAAAGTTTGATTAAAAAAACAACAAAAAAACCCGAAGGATTTTCTTTTGTTTTTTTTTTCGTTCAGAAAATGAAGCAATATTATATCTGATCCCCACCGTGTAAAGTCCGTCTACCAAGAAAAAAAAATCGAACATTAAAAGGGTGGATATTAGCTGACTTCATCGATTACCCTGGACACGGGTTATAGGGTTGAAAAAAAAAGAAAAAAAAGAAGAAAAGCCAGCACAGAACTTTAATCACAGAACAGATCTGACTGCAGGTCCTTTAACCAAGTCAACTGCGCAAAGAAGTGAGAGCACCAAGTACAATTTCTAATTCAAACGATACCAACATTTCTGTCATCTCTATGTCATTGAAATGTACCAAAAAAACATATTTTGATTAGGAAGAGCTTGTCAAAATACAATGTCTAAGTCTTACGACTTTTTCATGTGTTTAAAGACATCATCTTGGAAAGTAAAAACTTTTCAAATTATAAAGTTTAAATGTTAAGACTCTTTGGTGTTTGTAATTAATGCACTTTTCGCCTGACTAAAGACTATTTTACTGTCCATACTCAAGTAGATAATTCCATGTTCGACATACACAAAAGTAAATTACAACTAAAGCACAGTAATGAAGAATCCCGAACCCCCTCCGTCTGTATACAGGTTTCAGTTTCAGTAGCTCAAGGAGGCGTCACTGCGTTCAGACAAATCCATATACGCTACACCACATCTGCCAAGCAGATGCTTGACCAGCAGCGTAACCCAACGCGCTTAGTCAGGCCTGTATACAAACACAGAAGATCAAGTACGCACGTTAAAAATCCTGTAATCCATGTCAGTGTTCGGTGGGTAATGAAAACAAGAATATAAATAGCATGCACCTCCCGAAAACGGAGTATGGCTGCCTTCATGGCGGGGTAAATAAACAAAACGGTCACGAAAGATGAGCACCCAATGGCAGCCGTCAGTCGGCTCGACCCAGGTAGGCAGCCTGTTGTGTAAATGACCCCGTGTTTGTAAAGCGCTTAGAGCTTGGTCTCCGACCGAGGATAGGCGCTGTATAAGTATCCACTGCATTAATCATCATTCATTCAAGATCAAGAAGTCATAGTTTATCTACATTAATGTCATATAGTTCTTCAACAAAGTGGAATGAAAACAGTATGGGGCAATGTTCATTAAAATGATTCAGATAATTAATTTGCATCAGATTTGTCTTCTATCCTACTTATTCAATACATTGAATAATGAAAAGCATGACTGATCAGTATTTTTCTCCCTTATCCAGGCATTAACCCTTCACAATTCCACCCACTTTTCCACCGTCTGACAAAAAGAAAGAAAGAAAGAAACCCCCCCCCAAAAAAACAAAAAAAAACCCAACCCAAACAAACAAACAACCCCCCTCCAAAAACAAAACAAAACAAAACAAAAAAACAAAAACCCAACACAAAACAAACAAACCAAAAAAATAAACAAACAAACAAACAAAAAAAGAAACAAACCGTGTGAACACAAACACTGATGACATAAGACACAGTCACTAAATCTGTGCTCCCACTGAAAGCTTCGCAGTTTACGCAGGAATAGAAAGAGGAAGGGAAAGTAAACAAACAGTACAGAAAAACCCTTCGTTGTCCAGCAACCAGTTGCTGGGGGGATGATTGTCTGGCAAGAGAGGAGGGCCGAAGAGAAGAGCTCTATCAGTTTGCTGGAAGACCGACAAAATGGCTTGGAATAAAATAAATCGTGTGCGGAGGAAAAGTGGTAGACAGCTAATTTGTGCCTGCCTTCTTCACACCTTGCCTCTTGTTTTTTTTGGGGGGGTGTTGGGGGTGGGGTGGGCGGTTCAATGAACGGTTACGTGAAAGGGGGGGAGGGGGGGTGTTGCCAGGATGGGAGCGTGGTGGGGGGAAGGGTTGGGTGGGATGGTGGGGGGGGGGGGGGGGGGGTGAGGTGACAGAGAACTTTATTGCAGATCAGAATGCCGTGACTGTTGTTGCACATTGTCACACGTTGTCATTTGGAGTGCTGGCCTTGTGGAAAGGCGTCTCCCAAGGAAGTGAGAGAATCTGAGCGAACTGGTGTGAAATCCACACTAACCAGTATCCCCCCCCCCCTTCGCTAGACCTTGATTAGTGGTCTGAACGCTAGTGATTAGGATGAGTTGATAAACCGAGGACCCGTGTGCAGCATGTACTTTGCACACGTAATTGAACTAACGACAGCTAAAAACAACAACAAAAAAAGGCCCTGGCAAAATTATGCAGAAAATTCTACTTTGATAGGGAAACAAATACACTTGCAGAAAACAGTACACTGTAGCAATACGCTCTCCCTGGGGAGAGAGGACTCTATTGTGAGAAATGACTAACACAATACATACGTACAATACAATACACACAATACATGCACTTCGTATTCGTTCACATGCTATCCTGCTGTCTCTCCGCCTTGTTACATATGCATTAGTGGCTGTTGTGCATATGCGAATGAATGAGTACTGGTTTGTGCGTCTCCATTTCTCCCTCTCTCTCTCTCTCTCTCTCTCTCACACACACACACACACACACACACACACACACACACACACACACACACATATATATATATATATATATATGTATATATATATATATAATTATATGTACGTACATACATCCCTTCAGAGAGAGAGAGAGGGATAAGGAGACAGAGAGAGAGGGGGCACAGAGAGAGACAGAAAGAGAGACACACAGACACACAGAAAGAGAAAGAGAGAGACAGAGACAGAGAGACAGACAGACAGATTGGCCGACACAGAGGGAGACAGAGATAGACATATATATATATATATATATATATATATATAGAGAGAGAGAGAGAGAGAGAGAGAGAGAGAGAGAGAAAGAGAGAGAGAGAGAAACAGACAGACAGAAAGACATACAGGAAGACAGAAAGAGAGAGACAGAGATAGAGAGAGAGACAGGAAGACAGAGAGAGAGAGAGAAGACAGACAGAGACAGAGAGAGAGAGAGAGACTGAGACAGAGAGAGAAGGAGACAGACAGAGACAGAGAGAGACAGACTGATAGAGACAGAGAGAGAGTGGCAGGGCGACCTTTGCGTGATGCCCTCGTTCCTTGACATCCCTTTGATGGCAGCAGAAGAGCGGGGAATTGAATCAAACCCCTGGATCAGAAGGTCACTGTGGTGGGGAGGACAGGGAGGGTGGGGAGACGGGACCAGGAATGCAGGGACGGAGGCTAGGAGCTGCCGATGGACGACCCCTCCCCCCACGTCCTCCTCCTCCCTACCCTCCCCACCCCCACCCCAGCGATATAAATGCAATCCAATAAAGCGTTCGATTTTTTTTTTTTCAGGTTAAGATAAAGACACTCCCTAATGCTCCCCCCCCCTCACCCACCGACAAAAAGAAAAACTATAAAAAAGAGATCTATATAATGTACAGACCTCTCTATCTATGAGTGTATTAATATTCCCGTATCTTCGTATGCTCGCGTCATATTTTGTGTGCTTTAAAAAAAATATATATGTTTGGACAGACACGAAATTTCCCCTTTTTATTGTATTGTATTGTATTGTATTGTGTTGTATTGTATTGTATTGCATCGTATCGGGAAAAAAAATCCACCACACAAATCAGCAACATAGACAATCACAAAGAGGACATTCTAGCACATCATTTTGTGAAAGTAAGGGGGGGGGGAGGGGGGGGGGGCGGGGGTGAAGTGGTCACTGTTTTCAAATCAGATACTTACCGACATCTAATATTCTAGGAAGTCTCAAATCGTGCTTACTGATCCATATTTGCAACAAATACATCTACTAAAAAAGAAAAAGAAAATAAATTTGCAGATTCCTGACATACACATAAACACAGCGCACTGGTGAGGTCTTCAGAGACTACCCTATTTAGATTTCTCCCCCGTAAATATCAACTTAAAATGAAATAGAATAATTAAACAAAATAAACAAATACGTACAGATAACCAACACATAAATCCACAAGAGACTGCGTCAACTTCCTGTTTCGAGAAGCTTCCAAAGTAAACTGCAATTAAGACAAGAGGAAGAGATTCAGTTTTCAGAGTCCTTTGCATGTGAAAAAGAAAAAAAAATTGGAACCACACACACACACACACACACACACACACACACACACACACACACACACACACACACACACACACACACACACACAAATATTTTTGCTTTTCTTTGCTGGTCTCATTTTGTTTGAAACAAAGTTCTTGTTCTACCAGAGAGAATTGGAATGAGAGAAAGAAAAAGAAAAAAAGACTTAACAGGGGAAAAGTTGCCCATGCATGTTTCTGTTTCGCTTTCTATTGCAAACAGATCAGACACATTGAAATCTGTCCACTCTGTTTTGCCAAGCTCGCTGTCTTTGTCTGTCTGTCTCTTTCTTTGTCTGTTTTTCTCTCCCCAAACCGTTGTGGCAGATTTATGTGCAAGCGTTTAGAAAACAAAACAAAACAAGGCAGAACAAAACCGATGAGTTTGGAGAGGGGAGAATGTCCTCTTTCTAAAACGATTACGCACAGGGGAGAAGCTTTTATAGAAGGAACTGGCTTTTTCACATGTCCTTTCTTTAATTTAACTTTCTGATGTTTTGCGTGCTGTGTTTGGTTAGTTCTGCTGGCGGCTAGGCTTTTGTCATGTTTAGAAGCTGTAACTCGAGATAAGAATCTTTTTCTGTCTCTGCCTCTGTCTCTTTCTCTACTCCCCCCCCCTCTCTCTCTCTGACTTTCTGTCCCGTGTCTCTCCCTCTGTCTCTCTCTGTATTTGGGGAAAGAAAATCGGGTATCTTTATGTGCGTCAGGGAGTTGGGTGTGAGAAAGGATTTACCCTTTAATTCAAAGACAGACGTATAGCTTCTTACAAGCAAAAATGGCATTACAAAACTGGAAACACTGAATAAAAGGTCATCGGTTCTATCATAGTAGTTCTGAAAATACCTTTGGAATAGAAAATATATCAATGCCGTAGCCATGAAGTGGCATAGAAGCACAGAATAAAAGTCTCGCCAGTTTTAGGTTGAGAACCCTCGGACAGCAAGCTCTTAAATATTGGCTTGAAACTGACCCGTCCACGTTGTCCTTTTGTCCAGTGTGTGGGTTTCTAGGGGAGGATAAACATCTTTTTGTTTCATAGTAAAGCGTACGCAGATAATCGAGAAAAAAAATCTTTGTTTCAAAAACTCATTTTGCAAAGGATGACGATCGTTTTAGCGTGATTAACACATAAGAGGACAAAAAAGGCAAGGCCTTCAAGACTCACTTGTGATACACACTTAAAGAAGAAAAACAGACTTAAAAAATCAATGATTAGTTTGTTGAAATGTGTTCTCTATTTGTATCATAATTATGTACAACTTCGCGAAAAAAAGAAAAGAAAAAAGGCTTCATTGCAGATTCAAACCACGGATGTTTGGATCGAGAATGAATGGTTTCACCACTGCGCTAACGCGGGTTCAATGATGACCTTCAAAAATTATAATTTGAGCATGTACTTTTAGCGGAATGAATCGACAGCGGCAATCGAAGTCACAACGCACTTTAAATCATGTCATTTTGGTATATCTCGGGCATTAAAAAAATCTTTCTAGTCCGAGGTAAAGGAGACGTTCTCATCGCCTCAAAAACACTGCAATATATGTCCATTATTGCAGATCTGCAGAGATCCGTGATCGACAAGCTTCAGTTGTCTTTCCACTCACTGAGAAACTTCGACACGTTCCATTCAATTTCTTTTTTCTGTTCATTCCAGTTAATTCAGGATCCACTTTAAAAACATTCATGTGCAGTAAACACGTCGATGATTATTTAAGAAATTCTCTTAATTCGGCGGTAAAGGAGACATTGCCATCGCGTCAGGCTTTGCAACATGTTTTCTCAAGATCTGCGCTGACCAGTGCCGTGTAGACGAGGCAGTGAAACGGTCGATTAAAATTTTCTTTTCTGTTCATTCTTGTTAATTCAGTGTCCCCTTCAGAATATTCATATGCAGTAAGCACATCAACAATGTAGTTAGTGTCACTGTATGTGTTCTGTCCAGAATGTGTATTTCTTTGCTTCTAATTGCGAACAAGAAAAACGAGGTCATGGCATATTCTCACCAAGCGATCGGGAAGCCGCAAAGGGGTAACAGCGGTTTTCGGAATGCGGAACGAACACCAACGGAATAAACTGTTAATGATTCGGAAATACTGCTAGATTCGAGAGACTTGCGGCCTATTATTGGTATGACTGTAAATATTTTTTTTCCTACTATGTTTAAGACAAATTTGGTATTGGCATAGAAGATGGCAATGTTAAAGTTTACCACGGATACACTGATACGCAGACACACAGACAGACAGACAGACAGGCACACACACACACACACACACACACACACACACACACACACACACACACACACACACACAGAGACAACCTAAC
>NC_134894.1:26128714-26141214 GCF_041734735.1 Babylonia areolata | reverse complement strand
ACAGAGACAGAAACAGAGAGACAGAGAAAACAAGATAAGACAAGACAAAATTTTCCGAGGATAATACATTAGCACTGGTGTACTTCTTGTTTCTCTGAACACCCAGTCTGGAACAGGGTCTGTCCGCCACAATGTCTGTCAATCCAAGGTATAAGCAGGGTGGTGACAAAAAAGTTGGCCTTCGTGCGTATGTTTGCGCGCGCGCGCGCGTGTGTGTGTGTATGTGTGTGTGTGTGTGTGTGTGTGTGCGTGCGTGCATGTGTGTGGGTGTGCATGTGTGCGTGCGCGTGTGCGTGCGTGTGCGTGTGTGTATATGTGTGTGTGTGCGCGTGCGCGCATGCATGTGTGTATGTGTGTGTGTGTGTGTGTATGCGCACGCGTGTATATGCGCACGCGCGCTCGCGCGCGTGTGTGTGTGAGTGAGTGCGCGTGCATGTAAATAAAGTGTCTTCACGTGAAGATGCGGCGAAAGCACATGGGAAAGAAAGAAATATTTCCATGCCGCCATTTGACAACCAGTGGTCGTCAGGCTAATGGGTGTCATAAACAAAGGTGAGTGGGGACAACCCAAGTGCTTTTCCTTCCTTTTCCTTTCACGGCCACACTTTCTATGTCTTGATGCCCTGAAGGAAATCCCACTATACTTTGCCTTCGCTCCGCGGTGCATAACAAAAAAGAAAGTCAGTCACGTTTTCTCAAATGTGTGTGTGTGTCTGTTTTTGTTGGTTACATAAACGATTGTGATACTATCATTTCCCCTTTGGCTTGCTGATGATAATGATGATGATGATGATGTGTGTGTGTGTGTGTGTGTGTGTGTGTGTGTGTGTGTGTGTGTGTGTGTGTGTGTGTGTGTGTGTGTGTGTGTGTGTGTGTGTGTGTGTGTGTGTATGTGTGGTTGTCTGTGTTTCTGTGTGTGAAACACCGATCCTGAGCCATGGCAACACTGCTTGTTAGACGACTTGCTGGAGCAAAACCCCACCAAAGCTTTTAATCCCCGCCCAACTCTCACCCCCCCCCAACCCTCGCACACTCTCAGCCCCATCCCCACCCATCCCTCCACTCCCCCCCCCCTCACCCCCACCCCTAGTCGCTTGGTCAACATCATTGCAGCAAGAGGTCACTATACCGTTTGCGTGACCAGAAAATCCACCTGCAGACAAGGAACCAATGCATTCAGTAAACGAGCGAAAGAGGAATGGTTAGTGGTCGGGGAATATCCTTTCTCGTGATTTTCCGTGGTGATATTTATATTACGCGTGGACAATAACCACGACATACGTACGAACCAGTATTGGGTTGCATAAGGGATCTTAGCATCGCTACGTTTGTATACAGACAGGAAGAATTGTCTTAAGTCTTCACGCTAAAAAGGAAAAAACAACAAAACAACACTTGACGCTTCAAGCAACCCAGCTCAGGGAAGATACGAAGAGAGAGAGAGAGAGAGAGAGAGAGAGAGAGAGAGAGAGAGAGAGAGAGACAGAGACAGAGACAGAGACAGAGACAGAGAGACAGAGAGTGACAGAGAGAGAGACAGAGACAGAGAGTGACAGGGAGAGGGATGCAGAGGGAGAGAGAAAGAGAGTGACGGACAGACACAGAGACAAAGAAAGAGAGAGAGAGAGAGAAGAGAGAGATAGAGACTCAGACAGATAGAGATGGAAAGATAGAGAGAAAGTGAGAGTAAGATAATGAGGGAAAGTGAGAGAGAGAGAGAGAGAGAGAGATAAAGACAGAGAGACAGAAGAGACAGAGTGTGAGAAAGAGAGAGAGAGACAGAGTGAGTGAGAGAAAAGAGAGAAAGAGAGAGGAAGAGTGAGAATGAGAGAGAAAAATAGAGAGTGGGAGAGAGAGAGAGGGGGAGAATAAGAGAGAGAGGGAGAGAGAGAGAGAGAGAGAGAGAGGGGGAGAGACAGACAGACAGACAGAGACGTGGAAGAAGAAGAAGAAGAAGAAGAAGAAGCCAATGTCCAATTGAAGGAGGATGTTGTGTACATTGTCAAGGTGGAAGTGGTCACAATACGGGAGCATGTTGTCATCCTGACCCATACCAATTAATTAACCAGGCTTCCCACTGACGTGTCAGTGGCATGGTTATAGCAGGCCTTGGATCCACCAGCCTTCTCTTTCTTCAAGCTTCCCACTGACCTGTCAATGGCATGGCATTATTGCAGGCCTTAGATCCACCAGTTTTCTCATTCTTCGTTGCTTACAGCCCTGCAGTCCAAGGTTTGAATTTATCAGGGGCCGTGTTCAAGAGATCATCAATTGTCCTGGTGGCAAATCACGTGACGCAAGGCAACCAGCCCGAGGGTAAGCAATGTACGGATTTCTGGAACACTCGAGTGTACCCGCGGGTCTCCAAACCCAAAGGCAAAATTGCCCTGACTACCTGCCAAGGGTGACTGCCCACGAAGCAGAGGTAAATATAGCGGATCCTTTGTGACGTTGTTTTTGTTGAGGTAAAACAGGCGTGCTTTGCGGATAGCCCGCGTTTGTTATAACTCTCTTAACTATGCTCTGAACTGTAAATCGGTGAGAAGTAAAAGAGCATGCACAGAAGGGAATCACCATGACTTTTAATTTTTGATGATGAATTAGGTGTCTGAGTGCACCACATGTGTACTGAATACGAAGTTAACATTCAAGGTAAATGTACCCTTGGGTCCCTTGCCATGAGGTAAAATGAAGTTTGTCTTGAATGGTATCATTAATGTGATACTGCGGGCATCAGAAGGGACAGGCAAACCATTTGCAGAGGCCTAGGCTTAGACACACAACGCACGGACGTGGAGGAGTCTGGTGAACAGTTCTTCTCTGCGTCACCGAGGTGCCTCTTCACAGAGCTGAGGGAGAAGAAGAAGAAGAAGAAGAAGAAGAAGCTCTTGGTTTCATCATAGCATTTCTGGACACAAGGAATCAAAATTATAATTATCTTCTCAGAAACCTTAACAAACTGGACCATCGAAGGAAGGAAACATTTTATTTTGAACAGCAGTAAGAGAGAGAGAGAGACAGAGACAGACACAGAGACATAGAGAATTGAACTTTTGGATCAAATTAAATTGAAGTTTATGAATATGCGCTTTTTTGCATCCTGCCCTCAGGGCAATGAAAACAAAAAAAACAAACCAAAATAAAAAACGGTAGATAGATAGACAGATAGATAGAGAGGGAGGGAGAGAGAGAATAGGAGAAGAGAAAGAGCAAAGAGAAAAGAGAGAAAACGAAAGCTGGAAAGAAAGACGAAGATTAAACAGGCTGTCCATTACATGTACAGAACTAGAGAGAGAGAGAGAGAGAGAGTGCCTACCTGCGCATGGGCGTATGTGTGTTCGTCCCTTTCCACCCGTCACCACATCTCTCTATCTCCCTCTCTCTCTCTTGCTCTCCCATCCCCTCTTTCCAGACAAAAAATTGTGCTTGAACTGATAAACATAAAATCCCTCCCTCTGTCACAGTCACTCTGTATCTCTGTGTCTGTCTGTCTGCCTTTCTCCACTTGTCTCTTTCAACAGACACCGAAAATGTGCTTGAACTGACAAATATAGATCGCCTGTCAGAAAGGTCTGCTTACTTTTTTCTGGTTCGTCGACTGGAAAGGACCAACACCAAGTTCAATATACCCGAAGAGACGTGAGCATTCATCACTGGTCTGTGAGCTGTGTACTGCTCTCTTCTGCATGTCTTTGTGGACAGCAGGCTCTTCAATCTTTCCTGTCTGTCATCCATCGAGCGTTCTGGGTTTTTTTCCGTTTTTTTTTTCTCCTTTCCCGTTTTTTGGTCACTCTTGTTAGATATTTACGACTTCGCATCGGCAAAAAGTCTGTCTGTCTCTGTACCTGTTTCTGTCGCCCCTTACTCTCCCTTTCTTTATTTGTCTATGGATATATATATATATATATATATATATATATATTTTTGTCTGAACACAATGACGCCTCCTTTTCTCGTGTATGTCTTTCTGTTTCTTCTTTTCTTGTGTGTCTGTATCTATTTCTCTTTTCCTTTTTGTTTCTCCTCCAGCTTCCCCCACTATCCTCCCCCATTTATCTCTGTCTCTCTCTGTCTCTCTCTCTCGCTCTCTCTCTCTCTGTGTCTATCTTTCTCTCTCTCCAGACACAAGTTGTGCTTGAACTGACAAACATAGACTGGCTGTCAGAATGGTCTGGTTCCTTTTTTCCGGTGCATCGACCGAAAAGGCCAACACCATGGTGTTAAATTACCCAAAAGTATTCATCACAGTCTCTTTGTGGTGGACTGGTCTCTTGCACCTCAGCTGTTGTGGACGCCACGCTCTCAAATCTTCCCTGTCATCCACCCAGCTTTCAATGCTCCTTTTCGTTTTATGCTTTTTCTTTTAGTCGCGGAGATAGGCATACATCTTTAGAACTCCAAATCAGTAAGAGTCTATCTTTTAGTCTTTCCCTGTTTCTGTCTCTTTCTGTTCATCTCTCTCTTTGTCTATCTTTTTAACTCTCTCTCTCTCTCTCTCTCTCTCTCTCTCTCTCCACTTCTGTAATCAAATAGAGGATGAATTTCATTTTCTGCTACACTGCGATGTCTGGAAACCTTCAAGAGAAATGTTTTTAAACACAGGTAGTTTAGTAGAGATCATCATGTAGAATTGGCACAATTGTTAAAAAACGAAGATGTGAGCGTAACTATGAACATATTCTATGCATTCAAAAGAAAGGAAGAACTCCTCGAAGCAGGATTTTAATTTTGGAAAAATAACCCCTATTTTCATTCCGATAAATGTGTCGTGTAACGTTTGGTATTATTTCATTCATTTACTTATTGTCTTTTCTTTTTGCGATAAAGTGTGTGCATGTGCACCTAAAATTTTTACAGGCAGGAGGTCTAACATTGAATTCTTGAGTCCTTGAGTCTCTCTCACTACACGATCCTGTCTTTGTGTACCTGTGTATATCTTTCACAACCCTTCGTATCTGCCAAACCGTCAATCAATTTATGAATCTGCATGTGTGTCTATGCTGTCGTATGTCTATTCTACTTGACTCCATCTCTCTCTCTCTCTCTCTCTCTCTCTCTCTATTACTCACTCACTCTCTCTTTTCATCTCCCTCCATCTCTCTCTCTCTCTCTCTCTCTCCATGTCTCTTTCTCTTTTTTCTCCATCTCTCTTCCTTTCCATCTCCATCTCTCTCTCTCTTCTCTTTCTCTGTCTCTCTCCCTTCCTCTCTGAATCCCTCTCAGTCTCCAGACTAAACATCTGCCAGAGCAGACCCACTCAGACAGAAATGTCAGAAAAGTCTGGCATCTTTACAAACCATTGAGCAGCACACACACAGCCTTACCAAAGAGTGTGACATGAATCCCGGCTTCTCTCTGCCAAGTTATTGAACTTCTCTCTCTCCACGTGGCTGTTAATAGACAATGCTCTGAACACGTCCCCGTCACCTTTGCCAGCCCCCTGTCCTTCACTGTGCAACTCTGTCACGCTGGGGCTGTGTGTCAGATAACGAGGTTTCAGGGAGGGACTGACGGGGATCTTAATTGAAATTTATAGTCTGACCCTGCGCTCTAAAACACGTTACGGGTTGTAAAAACTTTTGTTTTTGTGTTTACGTTCTCTGTCTGTCTGCCTGTCTGCCTGTGTGTATGTCTGTATCTGATTAATTCTTCGGCTGCCTGATTCCCTACCTGCCTATCTCTCTAGACATACCACACAAAAGTTCACACACACACGCATGTGCTCACATAGACGCATAGGCACACTAGCACACACACACACACACACACACACACACGTGCACTCGCACGCACGTACACATACATGCATTTGCAACACACACACACACACACACACACACACACACACAGACTCTCTCTCTTGCTCGCTCTCATGTTTTCTTTTTATGTTGAAACGTTAATAACAGTTTGCTACTTATCCAGAAAGCAAGAAGACGAATCTTAAAACCAAAACGAATTGAATGCTACATGTTGTGTTGGTTCGGTTTGAACATAAATGCAAGTTATCAAGGAATGTTACTGACAGGTCATTAAACCCAACTCTAAGGTCCTCTTGTGTGATTGGTATTGTAAGCTTTTCAGGTCTCTTTGATTGACTTGTACAAACACTGTATGCGTGATGTGCATTCTCATTGCAGATTTAGCCAGCATTCATGTCATCAACATTGACAATAATTGTTTATTATTTTCCCCTTTGTTTCTTTAGCATTCGTAAACAAATCATTTATATATCCGCGCTTATTTCTAAAATGCCATCAAGGAACATATTAAAAAAACAAAACAAAAAGAGGACATCAAGAAAAAAAAAGTCATTAGATAACTGACGATAATCAATCACAATGAGACAGTGCATGAAAGCAAACTGTAATTAACAAATGAATGAAAGGAAGAATTCAAAATCTGTTTGACACGCTGTGTTAACTTCGTCATCTGTCAGGATTGCCCTCTCTCTCTCTCTCTCTCTCTCTCTCTCTCTCTCTGTGTAATTATGTATGTATGTATGTATGTATGTATGTATGTATGTATGTATGTGGGGTGGGTCAATGTGAATGTGTGAATGCGTTCGTTTTATTACTTTTATTACTTTTTACAATGTTGTTGATGATGATGATGATTATCATTCATAGTAGTAGCAGTAGATGTAGCAGCGTTAACAAAATTACTATTGTGTCATTATCGTTAATGTTGTTATTGTTGTCACAAGGACAGTTTCGAAGACTAGGCGATGCCTAAAATCTTTATCCTTGAGTGATAAAGTTTTTGGATCTTGAATCTTGACGCTCTCTCTGTCTTTCTGTTTCTGTCTTTGTCTCTGTCTCTGTGCGTATCATGTTGTATGGTTCAGAATTATGCAGACTGGAAGGAAAAGCAAAAGTGCATTGTGAGTTCGTTCATTCACTTGGACTTTTTGTTTCTCGTTATTCGGGTCCACAACCTTGAACTGATAATCCAGTTGAGCCTGAGTTTCTGTGCATCCCTATTTCTGTGTGTGTGTGTGTGTGTGTGTGTGTGTGTGTGTGTGTGTGTGTGTGTGTGTGTGTGTGTGTGTGTGTGTGTGTTGTGTGTGTGTGTGTGTGTGTGTGTGTGTGTGTGTGTGTGTGTGTGTGTTGTGGTGTGTGTGTGTGTGTGTGTGTGTGTGTGTGTGTGTGTGTGTGTGTGTGTGTGTGTGTAACTATCCCCTTATCTGGTGTCTCTTCGTCAGAAGTTCTGGCATGACAGAGGAGAACTAAATCCACAATAATGCCCGCCCCTTGACAGGCCAATCAGTCAAGGGTGCGCATACAGGGAAAATTAATAAATGCATGGAGGAAAGAAAGACAAAAAAAGGACATGGAGACATGACGGTGAACAAGAGAAGGACATGGAGACATGAAGGTGAAAAAGAGAGAGAAGGAAGTGGAGACATGAAGGTGAAAAAGAGAGAGAAGGACATGGAGACATGAAGGTGAGAAAGAAAAGGAAGTGGAGACATGAAGGTGAAAAAGAGAAGGACGTGGAGACATGAAGATGAAAAGGAGAAG
This sequence comes from Babylonia areolata, assembly GCF_041734735.1. Lineage (NCBI taxonomy): Eukaryota > Metazoa > Mollusca > Gastropoda > Neogastropoda > Buccinidae > Babylonia > Babylonia areolata. Next base: position 26,133,694 of record NC_134894.1, on the reverse strand, counting down.
GACATGGAGACATGAAGGTGAGAAAGAGAAGGACGTGGAGACATGAGGGTGAACAAGAGAAGGACGTGGAGACATGAAGGTGAGAAAGAGAAGTACGTGGAGACATGAGGGGGAACAAGAGAAGGACATGGAGACATGAAGGGGAACAAGAGAAGGACATGGAGACATGAAGGTGAAAAAAAGGACGTGGAGACATGAAGGTGAGAAAGAGAAGGACTTGGAGACATGAAGGTGAGAAAGAGAAGGGCATGGAGACATGAAGGCGAAAAAAAGGACATGGAGACATGAAGGTGAGAAAGAGAAGGACATGGAGACATGAAGGTGAGAAAGAGAAGGACGTGGAGACATGAAGGTGAGAAAGAGAAGGACTTGGAGACATGAAGGTGAGAAAGAGAAGGAAGTGGAGACATGAAGGTGAAAAAGAGAAGGAAGTGGAGACATGAAGGTGAGAAAGAGAAGGAAGTGGAGACATGAAGGTGAGAAAGAGAAGGACATGGAGACATGAAGGTGAACAAGAGAAGGACGTGGAGACATGAAGGTGAGAAAGAGAAGGACGTGGAGACATGAAGATGAAAAAGAGAAGGAAGTGGAGACATGAAGGTGAAAAAGAGAAGGACATGGAGACATGAAGGTGAGAAAGAGAAGGACGTGGAGACATGAAGGTGAGAAAGAGAAGGGCATGGAGACATGAAGGCGAAAAAAAAGGACATGGAGACATGAAGGTGAACAAGAGAAGGACATGGAGTCATGAAGGTGAACAAGAGAAGGGGTGGAGACATGAAGGTGAACAAGAGAAGGACATGGAGACATGAAGGTGAACACGGAGAGAAGTCGTGGGAGACATGAAGGTGAAGAGGAGAAGGGGTGGAGACATGAAGGTGAACAAGAGAAGGACATGGAGACATGAAGGTGAAAAAGAGAAGGACATGGAGACATGAAGGTGAACAAGAGAAGGGGTTGGAGACATGAAGGTGAAAAAGAGCGAAAAAATAGAAAGAAAGAAAGAAAAAAAAGGGGATTAAAATCAAAACAAAAACTGAGAGACAAATAAGGGCAGAGAGCAGGAAGAAAGCACGACACAGAGGAAGAAATGAAAAGCGAAAAGAACATTTGAATTGTAACAGAGAGCCAACATGATGAAAAGAAGAAAAAAAATAAAGTCCACAGAATCAGGAACGGCAGGTGTGTGAAAGACACACACACACACACACACACACACACACACACACACACACACACACACACACACACACACACACAGGGAGAGAGAGATATCAAGAGATAAACACAGAGGTAGACAGACAGGCGGATACACACACACACACACACACACACACACACACACACACACACACACACACACACACACACACACACACACACACACACACACACACACACACACACACACACACACACATACACACACACACACACACACACACACACACACACACACACACACACACACACACACACACACACACACACACATGTAGAACGGAGACAGACCATGATGGATCCATTCTGTCTACCCCCTGCACTGGGCGTGGACAGTCCCCCCCAACACGACGTGAGTGATGAATCAGACACGCTTTTAGATGCACGCGACATGCGCTGGCAATCCGTGAAAGGAAATTGTCTGATGCAAAACAAAACTATTTTTTGATTTGTTTTCTTTTGTGTTGTGCTGTGTTGTTGTGTTGTGTTGTGTTGTGTTGTGTTGTGTTGCGTTGTGCTGTGTTGTTGTGTTGTGTTGTGTTGTGCTGTGTTGGTGTGTTGCGTTGCGCTGCGCTGCGTTGCGTTGAGTTGCGTTCTGCTGTGCTGCGTTGCGTTGCGTTGCGCTGCGCTGTGCTGCGCTGCGCTGTGCTGTGCTGTGTTGTTTTGTGCTGTTGTGTTGTGCTGTGCTGTTGTGTTGTGCTGCGTTGTTTTGTGCTGTGTTGTGTTGTTGTGTTGTGCTGTTGTGTCTTTGTTCACAGCACTGGTTGGTCTCCCATCCTCACTTTCCTGCCCCCCCTCTCTTTCTCCAACACTCCTTTATTTCTGTATTACTGTGTCTGTCTGTCTGTCTGTCTGTCTTCAACCACTTTTAAGCAGATTGATTTAATATTGCCTGTTTGTGTTCTAAAATGCATCATGGTTTGACGTCTTTCAATCGATTTGTGAAAATTACATCCAAGGTAGGGCTCAAATGAAAAAAACCAACCCAAACAAACAAACAAGCAAACAAAACAAGGAAAAGCACACAAAAATCTGTCAAAAAACCAACAACAAACAACAACAAACACACACAAAAAATAGCTTGTTATGTTCTTGAAGTTGTCAACGCTGTGATCGTTTTGTTTCTTTTTCCATGTCTTTCCTTCTCATCTTATTTGCTTATTGTTTACACACACACATGCCCGCGCGCACACGCACACACACACGCACACACACACACACACACACACACACACACGCGCGCGCGCGCGCACACACACACACACACACACACACATTTAGGGGTTGGAGAGAAGAAGACATTCTTTCTATCATTGAAACAAGAAAACAGAGAAAGAGGATCAGAGATAGGATGCAGCTTGAGGGGAGGGGGTGAGGGGGGGAGAGTGGAGGGGGCGAGGGGTTTGACATAGAGAGAGAGAGAGAGACAGACCGACAGAGATACATACACATAGACAGAGACAGAGACACACACACTCACACAGACACTGAGAAGGAGAGAGAGACAGAGACAGTCACACAGAAATGCAGAATGGACAGACAGACAGACAGACAGACAGACAGAAAGAAGAGAAGAAGAAGAAGAAGAAGAAGAAGAAGGAACAAAATGTTTCCAATCCGTAACATGCTTTTGAGCCTTGGGCCAGACTATAAATGTGTGTGAGCTTTCGTGTGGTATATCTAGTGAGACAGGCAGCCTAAGAATTAATCAGAGAGAGAGAGAGAGAGAGAGAGAGAGAGAGAGAGAGAGAGAGAGAACGTAAACACACAAACAAAAGTTTTTACAACCCGTAACGTGTTTTAGAGCCCAGGGTCAGACTATAAATTTCAATTAAGATCCCCGTCAGTCCCTCCCTGAAACCTCGTTATCTGACACACAGCCCCAGCGTGACAGAGTTGCACAGTGAAGGACAGGGGGCTGGCAAAGGTGACGGGGACGTGTTCAGAGCATTGTCCATTAACAGCCACGTGGAGAGAGAGAAGTTCAATAACTTTGGCAGAGAGAAGCCAGGGATTCATGTCACACTCTTTGGTAAGGCTGTGTGTGTGCTGCTCAATGGTTTGTAAAGATGCCAGACTTTTCTGACATTTCTGTCTGAGTGGGTCTGCTCTGGCAGATGTTTCGTCTGGAGACTGAGAGAGAGGGAGTCAGAGAGAGAATGAATGAATGAATGAATGAATGAATCTTTATTTTCCAACGGTGCTATATATTATTTTCCAATGGTGAAGATATTAGCACTTTGGCCGACTTACACAGCTGCCGTTATTCTTAGAGACACAAAAAGACGCAGATAAATGTTATTATACTTAATACACGTATTATGTACAAGTATAACACAGCGTCAAACTGAGAGACACAACATCACTCACATCTGTACGAAACAGAAGCGAGTAACACACACACACCACACACACCCACACACCCACACACACAGGGAGTGAAGAAGAGAAAGAGAGAGATAAAGAGTGTGTTTATATACATGTATGTATGTATATATGTGTGTAGGTGCGTGTGCGTACATGAGTGTTTGTGTGTTTGTTTGTGTGTGTATGTCTGTGTGAGTGTGTTTGTGTGTGTGTGTGTGTGTGTGCGCGCACGCGTGTGTGTGAAAATTCGGTATCCTGAAATCCTGCACCTTTCCTGAGCGCGACATAAACAACAACCCCCATCTGTCCACTCACACCTGCCCCACCCCAAGCCAGGCCAACTGACTTCAATCAATCTGGATCAGGTTGGTGCGTGGGGAGGGTTGGGGGGCGGCGGCAGGAGCTATTATACATCATCAGCCCATTTCCATAATATTATCGTATCAGGTGTCCGTGGAATCAAGCATCCGTCTATGCTCCCAACCAAACGTTATGTGTGCACCACAAGTGTCCACTGTTGTTTGATGTGTGGGCCCACAGGCCGAAGCGGCAAAAATGTGCTGTGTAAGATGTAGGTAAGCTCACGTAAGTATGTCATAACAGTCTGCTGTAGGTACATATATGTTTGTGAGGTGAGTGTGATCAAGTTCATGTGTTGTAAGTACGGATGTATGTTACGCTGGACAGGACACGTTGTCCGCATCACAGACAGCAGGATCCCGAAGATGCTACTGTGTGGCCAGCTGAAGGAAGGCCACCGAGAACTTGGAAGACCCTGCAAGCGCTTCAAGGGCACCTCCAAGACAAACCTCAAAGCCTGTGACATAGACATCGCTTCCTGTGAAACTGATGCCCTTGACCACTCTCGCTGGAGGATGCTGTGCTCTAGTGGCATAAAAACTTTGAAAACATGAGAACGCTGGCCATTAAGGAGAAGCATGAGCGAAGGAAGCAGGGCTCAACTTCTGGAGACGTTTTCCCTTGCAACACATGTGGGAAGTGCTGCGCATCCAGAATCGGCCTCTTCTCCCATATGAGGACACACACCGACAGATAAGCCTGCCTGCCTACTCATCCGTCGGTCCGACGGGAGACTCCATCATCATCATGCATGATGCTAATCTGATAAAATCAATGTGATGTAAGTGCAGCTATGAAAGAGATGAAAGTCTGACGCAAGTCCATGTAGTTTATGTACATACGTGTAAGTGATTTAAGTCTGAGGCGTAATTGATGCACGTGCATGCGATGTAAGTACAGATGTGTGATTGATTGAAGTCTTTTGTGAGCTCGTGTGTTTTGAGGACAGATGTCAAGATGATGCAAGTGTGATGCAAATTCTTGTAAGTACGTAACTATGTGAAAGACTTGAAAGTTAGATGTGAATTCAGT
>NC_134894.1:26121214-26123714 GCF_041734735.1 Babylonia areolata | reverse complement strand
TACTTGGTGTGGAGTTTTTGTAATCATACACCAAACATGTATCTATATCTGTGTAAATTTTGAGCAAAAGATTTCGAAAGAAAAAAAAGAAGAAAAAAAAAGACCCTATTCTTGAAGAAATGACTTCATAAAATGCTTTTATACCTAATGCCAGGGCAGATAACAAGCCTGTCATTTTGTTTATTGCACAACACACCGCATAATGCATAATGAAATTCAGAATATACAAAAAACGAACAAACAAACAAACCAGCTACAAGAAAGAAAAAGAGAGAGAAAGAAACAGAACACACAAGCAGCGCCAGGTCACAAAATCACACCATACAATCAAAACTAAAACTAAAACGGAATGCAAAACGCAAAAAACGAAAGCAAAATAAAACAACAACAACAACAAAAAACAACAACAACAAAAAAAACACACAAAAAAACACCACCACCAGAAGGCAAAAACTTCTGGCACAATTACGATGGCTTTTCACAGCACAGAATCTCGAAAAAAAAATCTTTACAAGAGGTTTAAAAGGAAACCCTTAAGGCACACACACACACACACACACACACACACACACACACACACATATATATATATATATCTGTGTGTGTGGGTGTGTGTGTAAGATATATATATATATATATATATATATATATATATATATATAAAATAACAAAAACAACAGTAGTCTTGGCATGTCTTTAAAACTTGTAATCAAACGCAGAACTTTTCGCTGTGTAACAGCTTCTTCAAGCAAAGGCGCCATATATATTTCAGTCCAGTATAAACGTGAGCAGTTGTCCAGTCCAAAGAGACACATCAAAAATGCATAAGGTGTTTTATAGGCCCGGAATGGATCGGTAAAACTGTCTGAGGAAGATCAGAAAAAAAAGACTGCGCATACACAGGCTCAACGAAAGAGAAGCGAAGAAAATAAAAGGAGATTTCTTACAACAGTTGCACAAGGTGACTCACAAAAAATACGAAAAAAAGACACCCCCCCACGCCCCCCCTCCCGCCCCCTCCCCAAAAGGACACACAGATCCTCATGTATCCCCCAACAGGAAAAGAAATGTTGAAAGTTAAGTGTGGGGCGATGAAGGGAGGGGCGGAGGAGTAGATATGTGCAGAGGGAAAAGAGATGATGATGATGATAATGCTGATGATGATGTTACGGGGGTTAAGCACTAAGAAAAGAATACAGATATCATACCATGATAGCCCTCCCTCTCCCCCCCAACCCCCACAGGCCCCAAGTCTGCCTCGCAAGACGATGAATGCGCCCACTGCATGAATACTAAACCATTCAGCAATATCAGGCGGGTCCACTGAACCCTCCCCTGGCGGGAAGGACCGTTTGTGTGCTATGTGCCAGACATGACCCCCGGGATTTCATTCCGCCCAGTGTCGTCGTCAGATATGGAAATGGCAGCCACCGCCCGCCCACGAGAACCAAAGACAGACAGAGAGAATTCAGAACTCACAAATATTTTATTGCAGAAGGCCTTCTGACCCATTACAATGTCGAGCACACACACACACACACACACACACACACACACACACGCACAAGCAAACACACACACACACACACACACACACACACACACACACACACACAGACACGTGCGCGTTCGCACTCGATTTTGTCGCCGGGCATGCAAACACTGTTCTGTTCTGAAACAATCTTGCATGCTGTCCCTGTTCTCTGTGTTTCTTGCTTCCCCCCCTCTCTCTCATCTCCATCTCTCTCCCTCTCTCTCATCTCCATCTCTCTCCGTCTCTCTCATCTCCATCTATGTGTGTGTGTGTGTGTGTGTGTGTGTGTGTGTGTGTGTGTGTGTGTGTGTGTGCGTGTGTGTGTGTCTCTCTCTCTCGCTTCCACCCTCTTTTGTCGTCTTTTCTCTCTGCTATAACAGCTTGCTTATATACATTGATAAATGATATACGCGCTGTTTTCTAAAATCTGTTGTTGTTTTTTTATTTAGGAAAAGGTAAGCACGAGAGTTGATTTGTCCTCTCTGTCCTGTCTTTGTATTTCTCTGTCTTTCTTTCTGAATGTCTCTCGATATATTCGGCTTTTTTCCTTTCTATTCTCTCACCATGTATATAATTATATTTCTATTTGTGCATTGACGTATCCTTATTTACATATTGATTTTCCAAGATTTTTGTATTTATATCATTTTATTGTTATGAGAAATAGAAGTTGCATATCTTTGTTCGTTTTATATTTGCTACCTATATTTTATTATTTTCCTGTTTAATTGCGGGTGAATGATATCACATTAAATGTCAGCCTGTGCTTATTCCTTTCCCTTTGAAAATACTGTTACTGATGCGTGGGGCGTGGAATGCAGCAATCTTACTTCATGTGTGCAATGTCAGCGTGCGTTATGTTCGTGTTTTGTATCTCACACACCACATATACTCTTCCAGTTACAAGAACAAAATTGAGTCCACTTCAAGGTTGATAGTGTTTGCCTACTCTAATTAATTTCTTTT
>NC_134894.1:26113714-26116214 GCF_041734735.1 Babylonia areolata | reverse complement strand
ATGGGAAAGCATGGCTAACTTAGTCCGTCCGTGTGTGTGTGTGTGTGTGTGTGTGTGTGTGTGTGTGTGTGTGTGTGTTGCTAAACTGTAAGACACCCGACAAAGAAGGGAGTGTGCACGACTTCCACTCCTACACGTAGCGGGATTTTTACTTCCACCTCCACAAAACCTTGAGTGATGGTCAAGGTAACTAGCTAATCTCTCGGATGGTACGATAGATCGAGCACCTGTCTACAACATTTATTTGGCGCACGTAAAAGAACCCACGGCAAAAACACGAGGACCGGCCAAAAAAAAAAAAAAAAAAAAAAAAAAGCCGATTTTTTTTTTTTGCCCTGCCTGCCTCCTCCCTCCCAAAAAATCGTAGCGACGCACTCTCCCTGGGGAGAGCAGCCCGAATTTCACACAGAGAAATCTGTTGTGATAAAAAGAGAAATACAAATACAAATACATACATACATACATATATATATATATATATATATATATATATATATATATATATGTATATATATATATACACATGTGTGTGTGTGTGTGTGTTTACCTATCAGAATGGATTTCTTCCACGGAATTTCGTCAGAGGACAATACTCTCGTTGTCATGGATTCTTTTCCAGTGCGCCAGGTGCGTGCTGCACAACACGGGACCACGGTTTATCGTCTCACCCGAATGACTAGACGCTCTCAGTTCGGTTTTCCAGTCAAACTTGGGAGAAAGGGCGAGAGCGGGATTCGAACAGACCCAGACCCCCACGAAGTCTCTGCTATTGGCAGATGAGCGTCTTAACCATTCTGCCACCCTGACACTTGCAGACAGAGGAAAGGGAAAAACAAGAAAGTGGCGCTTGATTGTGGCGACAAGCACTCACCGGGAATTCCGGGGAGGGCAGCCCGAATTCCATGTAGAGACTGAAGTTTGATACAGCACAATACAATTTGAATAATGGGAAGATTATTTTCTCTTTCTTTCTTTCTTTCTCTCTCTCGCACCTCCATCTCAACAAGCTTACAAGGAGTCTGTTCTTTCTTTCTTTCTTCTTCTTCTTCTTTCTGTTAGTGTGTTTTCCGTTCTGTCGCCCCTGGTTTTGTTTTTTTTTCTCTCTTTTCGTTCTTTTTTTCCCTCCACAAGATCTTTTTCTCAAGTAGAATTGGAGAGCGCAGCGGCCTTTAAAGCGGTGTTCATATTCATCTATCTTTCTATTTGTCCGTCCGTCTGTCTGTCTGTCTGCCTTCTTTCTTTCTTATTAAGCAGAACCCACAGATAACATCAACGATTTTCATACAAATAAACAAATAAAAATGAACGGACATGATCATTTTCTAATCTGTGCTGCTCAGCGCTATGAAAGGCTGAAGTCACAAATCACACAGATTTGTTTTCATTTTTGCTTGTTTGCGTTTTTCTTGTTGTCGTCTTTTTTTTCTTTCTTTTTTTTTTTTTTTACTCCTCCGAACTGGGTGAATCGTGCTGCATATGACAGCTACAAATCAGTGTACATTAGCTGTCAGAGAGAGACAGAGGCAGAGAAACAGAAACAGGGACGGAGACAGAGAGAGAGAGAGAGAGAGAGAGGGGAGGGAGAGGAGGGAGAGGGAGGGATGGAGGTCGCATCCACACATCCCTGCAATCAGACCAAGCGACGCTGTTAAATCTGCACGCAGAACTTCATATCCCCAATAAACGCAGTGTGTTATGCCAGTTCATATTGCGTCCCCAGTTCCTAAAGAAAGGGGTGAGGGGGGGTGTGGAGAGGAGAAAAAGGAAAAGATGATAAAACTGGGTGCAAAAGGAAAACAGGCGCTGTGAGCTGTCATCACTGCAGAACTTAATATCTGTCAGCCCGCACGGGAACAGTCCAATTTCCGGATGTGTGTGCATTCTGTGCCTCCCTTTATCAACCATGAAGCATCTCCATCCAAGGAGACGAGGGGAAAAAGCTCTGAGATATAATCTGGGCATATTCCATATATCTGGAATAAAAAAGAAAACAAACAGTGAGATGATTGAAAGGGAGATGGACACAGAGAAATGCAAAGAGAGAGGAGAGAACGAGAGAACGAGAGAGCAAGAGAGAGAGAGAGAGAGAGACAGACAGACAGACAGACAGAGACACACATTCAGACAAACACACAAACGGGCAGACAGACGGACAGATAAATGGACAGACAATCAAAGACGGAGACAGAGATATATATATATAGCTTATAAATGCATGTAAATGGAGAGCTGGTGAACGACAGTGTAGACCGAAGAGAAAGGGAGGGAAATGGGGAGGGTGGAAGGGGGGGGGGGGGGGAGATAAGTGCATTAGTTTGAAGAGGCAAAAGAGGGAGATCATTCCAAGTGCAAGGCCCACAGGTAAAAAAAAAAATCGGCGGCCGACTGCAGAGTGTTTGAGTGTGGAAACAGAGCTGATCTGAACGAGATAGCGTGAAGAGATGAAAACAGTCACAGAAAAAAAAAGAAGAAGAGACATTATTAATTTAGAGTGCTTCAG
>NC_134894.1:26101214-26108714 GCF_041734735.1 Babylonia areolata | reverse complement strand
GGGAAGCGACGAACACAGATTCACATCAACAGTGACCGACATTCACCTATACTGACGTCAGTATTGTTTTCTTGATCAGTCTTTGCGATCAGCGATTAGCGATCAGCCATTCAGAGCCATGCATTTTCTGTGTGAGTCAAATGGGGAAAGAGTTATTTTGGGTGGACTGCCTCGTTCATGAGGTACATAATTGATGACTAACTCTTTTAATTATCTCTTTTAAACTAAACTGGAGTGAGACAGAGAAAGAAGTAGAGAGAGAGAGAGAGAGAGAGAGAGAGAGAGAGAGAGTTAAGAGTTCAGTTTCGGACAAGTTCACAAACCCTTCTTTCTCAGCAAGCAATCAAACCCTCCTTTCTGAAAACAAACAAACAAACAAACAAAACAAAAAAACAACAACAAAAAACAAACAAAAAAACACCCCAAACAAACCAAAAACAACCCCACAAAAAAACCCAGATGAAAGAAAAGAAGACAAAGTGTTTTGTTCCCCCAAAGGGATTACATCATCCAACAACATTGTGCTGACAAATTCAGCTCATTCTCAAAACACCATATTAAAGACTGTATGATTGGATTAGTGAAATATGATCTCAACAAAAAGAAGTTAAAAAAAAACGATGAAAAAAACAGACACAAAAACAAAAACAAAACAAAACAAAAAAAGACACACAAAAAACCCACAAAAAACCCAACAACAAAGCAACGACAATAAAACAAACAAAACCTCAACTGAAAATAAGAAGGTGTGCCAAGTTTTATGGAGTCAGTAAAAAAAAAGAAAAAGAAATCAATAGAAAAATGAATGTGTGTCAAGTTGCATGCAAATCAGTCAGTTTTCTCTGACATATGGGAATAAGATTTCGCGTCACACCTTTTCCCCGTTTCCATCTTTTCTTTGGGTTTTTCTTTCTTTCTTTCTTTCTTTCCTTTCTTCTTTCTCTTTTAACAGTTTCTTTTTCCTTTCTTATATTTTTCTTTGCTTCCACCTTCTACGTTCTGTGTCCTGTCTTCTCGAGAAATAGTCAGCAGTTCTGCGTTCCGCTGATGCTGAAGTTCTATGTTAAGGTCTATGTTCTGTTTCCTTTCTTCTCGAGAAATAGTCAGCAGTTCTGCGTTCCGCTGATGCTGAAGTTCTATGTTAAGGTCTATGTTCTGTTTCCTTTCTTCTCGAGAAATTGTCAGCAGTTCTGCGTTCCGCTGATGCTGAAGTTCTATGTTAAGGTCTATGTTCTGTTTCCTTTCTTCTCGAGAAATTGTCAGCAGTTCTGCGTTCCGCTGATGCTGAAGTTCTATGTTAAGGTCTATGTTCTGTTTCCTTTCTTCTCGAGAAATTGTCAGCAGTTCTGCGTTCCGCTGATGCTGAAGTTCTATGTTAAGGTCTATGTTCTGTTTCCTTTCTTCTCGAGAAATAGTCAGCAGTTCTGCGTTCCGCTGATGCTGAAGTTCTATGTTAAGGTCTATGTTCTGTTTCCTTTCTTCTCGAGAAATAGTCAGCAGTTCTGCGTTCCGCTGATGCTGAAGTTCTATGTTAAGGTCTATGTTCTGTTTCCTTTCTTCTCGAGAAATAGTCAGCAGTTCTGCATTCCGCTGATGCTGAAGTTCTATGTTAAGGTCTATGTTCTGTTTCCTTTTTTCTCGAGAAATTGTCAGCAGTTCTGCGTTCCGCTGATGCTGAAGTTCTATGTAAAGGTCTATGTTCTCTTTCCTTTCTTCTCGAGAAATAGTCAGCAGTTCTGCGTTCCGCTGATGCTGAAGCTCTATGTTAAGGTCTATGTTCTCTTTCCTTTCTTCTCGAGAAATAGTCAGCAGTTCTGCGTTCCGCTGATGCTGAAGTTCTATGTTAAGGTCTATGTTCTGTTTCCTTTCTTCTCGAGAAATTGTCAGCAGTTCTGCGTTCCGCTGATGCTGAAGTTCTATGTTAAGGTCTATGTTGACCAATGATCTAATATCAATTCAGTATGAAATCAACAGGACAAAATAAAAGAAAAAAAAGGGAGGGGTGGGTGTGAGAATCGGTGTCAAATTGCATGTGGGTCGAGTCAATGAAGCAGTCGACAGACATCCAGTAGGCCTGACACCAAATGCCCCACATCCTTTCAGAGAGAGAGGGGAAGGGGGGATGCGGGGAGGCGGGGTATGTGTGTGTGTAAGGAAGCAAGAAGTGTTCTTTCGCTGCCCGGCAAGGGGTCTGTCTGTCTGTTTGTCTGTCTGTCTGTCACATCTTTTTGAATGTGTGATGGCCCGGGTTGTGTTAAACGGTGAGTGGTTTTATCGGCCTCTTAAAATGCTTTTAATTTTAATGTTTGTTTAATGCATGTATGTGTTTTTTCCCCCCTTTCTTTGTGTGAGAATGTAAATTTGTTTCCCTTCTGTTTCTTCGTTGGATTTTTGTGCACTGTTCTTTTTTTTCAATCATTTAATTTTTTTTATATAGATGTTACTTACCTGTTGTTGTATTTCTTTCTTTCTTTCTTAATATATATCAGTTCCTTTCATTCTTCCTGTCAGTCTGTTTTCCACCCCCCCCCCTTTCTTTGTTCCCGTCTCCCCTTTCTTTCATTTTTCATTCTTTCTTTTTGATCCTTTTATTTTCTTGGTTTATATTTGTTTATTTTACGTAATACTTTTCTTTACTATCTGTTACACCCCTTTTCCCCTATCTTCTTTTCTTTTTTCTTTATTCATTTCTTGATATCCCTGCCTTTATACCGTTCCATCATTTCAATCGTGTATCTTTTGTATTGTTTCCTTACAAATCGGCCTTCCTCTATTTCTTTCTTTTTTTTTTCACTTCATTCCGTCTATTCCCCATTCTTTTCTTCTTTGATATCATCATGTTTCATGCGTTCCATTCACCAAGCATTCTGATTAGTCCTGTGATGTCACCCATGAATAAAGCAATTACAACGAGTTCCACGCGTGGTGAGGATGGACACAAACCCTGTGGCATTGTTGGTGGACAGGCCACTCAAGTACGATGCATGATCAGCAGAATTGTTTGCCTCTGCTGTCCCTCTGCACGTATCTAGTGCCTTATTTGTGTGTGTGTGTGTGTGTGTGTGTGTGTGTGTGTGTGTGTGTGTGTGTGTGTGTGTGTGTGTGTGTGTGTGTGTTTCTCTCTCTCTTTCTCTGTGTGTGTGTGTGATGTCAAAAAGTCATGATTACCACACTTTCCAGCTCGCTGCAATGGTAGTTCATTCTTCACTACAGAGACATTGGAGTGAGGGAGAGAAAGACACAGACAAACAGACAAAAAAAGAAAGAAAGAGAATAGAAGAGAACAGAAGAGAGAGAGAGAGAGAGAGAGAGAGAGAGAGAGAGAGAGAGAGAGAGAGAGAGAGAGAGAACAAAAAAGAGACAAAAGAACAAAACAGGGAAAAGAAGTCACAAAAAAGAAAACAACTCCCTTCCCCCTCTCCCCCCCCCCCCAAACAACAACGACGACAACAACAACAAAAACAACAACAACAAAACCCCCCACCCTACAATCTTATCTGCAAGGCTCAGTTGCGCACTCACCATTCACGCCCGAGGCATCGTGCATTAATAAAGATGTGACAAGACCCCTTGCCAGGCAGCCGAAGAACACTCCTTGCTTCCTTACACCCCCTCTCTCTCTCAGAGGACGTGGGGTATTTGGTGTCAGGCCTGCTGGATGCCTGTCGACTGCTTCATTGACTCGCATGCAATTTGACACCGATTTTTTCTCTTTCATTTCATTTTCTTCTTTCTTTTTTTTCCCCCCACTGTGATGATGTTAGATAATCGATCACGTAGAATTTAACGTAAGACTTCTAGCGTCAGCAGTAGTCTTACATGCCCGCAGCGCGAAACGCTGACCATTTTATAGAATTTAATTAAAGAGAGTGTAGATTCGGTGTCAAACTTTTGTGTTTTCAGGAAGGAAACGAATTTGGGGGTGGTGAGGAGGAGGGAAGTGTGGGAAGGGGGGGACCTGGGGGTGTTACATTTCATTTTAAACAAAATGAAGAAAAAGAAAGAAGAAAAAAAGAGACTGGTTTGTAATTTGGAATGTTGGCTCAAAACACAACCCTTTCTTCTTGCCATTGTGGTTGCTCTCTCTCTCTCTCTCTCTCTCTCTCTCTCTCTCTCCTCCCCGCTCTTTACCTCCCCTATTTCTCTCCATCTCTCGTTTTGTGTCTCTCTAGAGGTCTTTATTTTTTTCCTTTATCTGTCTTATTTTTCTACCATCTCTGTCTGTCTCTTTTTCTGTGTGTGTCTCTCCTGACCTCCCACCCCCCTCTAGTTTTTTCTCTCCTCCCCTCCTCACCCCTCCCTCTGATAACTTCTCATCTTGTTTCTCTCCATCTCTATCTCGTTCTTTCTTTCTGTTTCACGCTTTTCTTTCTCCTCGTCTGTTCCCCTCCCTGTGTTTTTCTCTCCCTCCTTCCTTCACTCTCTCCCATTTTCCAGTCTGTTCTCTCTGTCGTGAAGAATTGGCTACCAGGGCGGCGAGCTGGAAAGTGTGGTAATCATGATTTACCGGCATGAGTTTATAAGGGGATTACTACCTGTCCAAAACTGATTTTCCTCTTCACAGCTAACAGCTATTATCTGGAAACTTCACGGAGGTTCTGTCACGTGACATGTAGCTATGACTGCATTAGCTTTTCTTCTTCGTCTTCTTCTTCTGCTGCTGCTGTTGTTGGCCATCTGATGTGCCCCCTCAATTAGATTTCGTTGACGATGTTACTCCGTGTATGCCCGCACCGAGACACATTCTGTCACACTCAGTTGTGTTAGCCATCTATAGGAAGCCATCAGGTCTCCGGGAGACCACTCACCTGAAGGGACCCGTCCTCGGTGTTGAGTCACTTTGGAGAGGTGCAGATGCAATACACTCTTGATTCAATATAGGCATGCCAGCGTCTTGGTAAGCTGTGGCCACTGGGGTATGATATTTTCTATCGCTTCATCACGAGAGCTTGAGATGCGTGAGTGAGTATCCTCCGTGAAATTTGACACGACAGTCAGCCCTGAAAACGTTAGAAAAAACCAAACCTGCAGGCAGGAAAAAATACAAAAACAGGATGGTGGTTTCAGTGTAGCGACGCGCTCTCCCTGGGGAGAGCAGCCTGAATTTCACACAGAGAAATCTGTTGTGACAAAACGAGTAATACAACACAATGCAATAAGGATGATAACAGTTGTGTAATTGAGATCTTTCTTGTTTGAGACCGGACTGCGGTCGACCATCCTTTCGCAATGATCGTAGACAGGCGTGATGGGGTAGAGGTGAACATAGTCACAGAGACAGCGAGGCAGATTTGTTCAAACATTGATAACAGAGAACTGATCATGTACTTTATTCTGTGAGAGACACTGAGCCAATGGTGATATTACAAAAGAATATTGATGTGCTCAGGTCTTTTCGGTCTGAGGACGAGTCGGGCGGCAGAGTATTGTGTGCGCTGAAGGGAGTGAATGGATGAAGCATTTAATCTGTGCTTGCCCGAAGGGACCCAGATGGGGTCTTCTCTGGCGAGTAGCTTCAAGGCCCCTGTTAACAGTAGACACTTTGAGTTTGAAAGAAGCAGTCTGAGAGTTGGAGTACAATGAGAAATGACCCGAAGGCAACGTTTTCGAGAGGGAGAAAGCACAGAAGCAGAAGAAGGAGAAAAAAAAAAAAAAGAAGAAGCAGAAGAAGTGGTAATAGAAGAAGAAGAAGGAGGAGGAGGAGGAGAAGGAGGAGGAAAAAGTTGCACTTTCAGTCATATCTTTGTGTCACTTGACAGGAGCACAATGCAGATCCCAGAAAATAGCTGTTGGCTGCACGCGGAAAATGCGATTTGTGCGGGTTACCCTTCATAATGCCGTGCCAGTAAATCATGATTACCACACCTTCCTTCACACCTCCCTGACAGTTCATACCTCGCGACAGACAGAGCACACTGGAGAATGGGAGGGTCTCAGAGATAGATAGATAGATAGATAGATAGACAGATAGGTACAGACAGAGTGAGAGAAAGAGAGACAGACAAGGACGTACATAGACAGAGATACAGAGACAGAAACAAAGAGACAGACAAAGAGGGAGACAAAGACACAGGAAAGAGAGTAGTAGTAAGCGAGAGAGAGAGAGAGAGAAGAGAGAGAGAGAGGCAGACATACGAAAAAACAGGCAGAAGAAGAAGAAGAAGAAAAGAAAAGAAAGAAAGAACGAACAAAGAAAGAAAGAAAAAAAAAGAAGAAACAGGAAAAAATAAAGAAGGAAAGAAAGAAAAGAACCAAAAAAACCCCAACAATAACAAAAAAAACCCACAAAAAAACAAAAAAAACAAAACAAACCCCAACCCCAAAACACACAACAGAAATAGAGATGGATGAGAAGAAAATTGGTTCAGAATACGACCCATTTCAGAAACCTTTTTTCTTCATATTTCGGACATGAACTGCAATGAAAGAGTAGAACGTTGAAGCGTCAAATGTGTGGTGCATTTTCTTCCAGAAAACCTCTTTCTTCACAGCAGAAATGAATTCAGCAAGGAACACGATTATGCTGTCCTAGTCGCCTAAGTAGCTGACGCATGCGGCAGTCATCGTTTCAGCCATCTAAAAATAGACCAAGCAGCAGCAGCAGCAGCAGCAGCAGCAGAGTAGTATTTATTGTATGAAGGTATGGCACTGGGTTTGATAGTGTGATACAAAGTCTCATTACAGCTGTTTGATTCTTTACACACACACACACACACACACACACACACACACACACACACACGCATAAACACATACATAAACACACACACACACACACACACACACACACACACACACACAAACAAACACATTCATTCTCTCTCACATACTCACTCACGCACGCACGTGCACAAACAAACACACACACACACACACACACACACACACACACACACACACACACACACACACACACACACACACCTGTGCTTTCACAACATAACCAACGTCTATTCCGTCAATCCCGCTTGAAGAAAACAGTCCCCTCTTATCCCAGCAATTGTACAGAGATATAAATCGTCCAAAAGTTCCTCATCAGGGAGGTCCACAAGGAGTCAATCATAGCAATTTGCGTTCTATTCTTTCCCAGCCTATGTCCTGCTCTCGTGAGCACAGCTGATATCTTGTCTCCCTTGTCAGCCCAGCCCCCAGACTGCCATCGTCTTCAGTGCCAAAGGAGTCACGTGGTCGCTGGTCACTAGAAGGGGGGCATGGTGGTGGTGGTGGTGGTGTTTTGACCACACAGAGCCCTCCTTTAGTCTGGTTACTGCCTCAGGAAACTGGTGTTGGGTCGGTCCTAAGCTTACAGAGACCAGTGCTTTATCATCATTATGGGTATATGAATTGAAGAGAGGAGGCCAGTGGTTGCGGGATTGGAAGGGGGGGAAGGTGGGGTGGGGGGATGGGGGGGAGAAGGGGATTTCCGTGGGGGGGGGGGGGGGGGGAGAGGGGGAGTAGGTTTTCTGGGTCTTCTGTGTGGTGTGGTGGGGTTTGTGGTGT
>NC_134894.1:26091214-26098714 GCF_041734735.1 Babylonia areolata | reverse complement strand
GAGGGAGGGGAAACGAAACGAAACGAAAAATAATTTTACCGGTGAAATGAGATAAGCAATTAATATGCTTGTTTCCACTCAGCTCTGGGATAGAAACAGAAGAAAAAAAAAGAAAGAAAAAAAAAAGATTGAGAGAGACAGACAGACAGGCAGAGGCCGAGATAGACAGAGATAGAAACGGAGACAGAGAGACAGAGAAACAGAGAGAGACAGAGACAGAGAGACAATCAGACAGACAGGTTCAGAGACAGATACAGACAGAGATACGCAGGCAGACAACCACGCAGACGACAGTCTATCATTTCCATGCCAGCAGTAAGTCAGAAGCAGTGTATCCAGTATGTCAGGTCTCATTCAGACTGGTTCCTCGCCCAGTCAAGTTGCTGTCATGGTAAAGGAGGTCAGTAAGTGGAGCCACGCGTACACAAAGAAGAAGAAGAAGGAGTACCACTGACCCCGAGGAAGTGATCCTACAGTAATGCTGGGACTATTTTGGAACGTGGCCTATTGGCAACTTCTGTCTGTGTGTGGAGACAGTCATGTCTGTATCATGACAGAGGATCTCATTCTATGGTCCCATGCGTAAGTTTTAAAACGCACCACTGAACACAAAGGAAGTGCAGCAATGCTGGGACTTCTTTGGAATGTAGCCAGTTGGCAACTTCAGCCTCTGTGATGAGTGCCTGCCTCTTGGCAGCACTGGAAAGTGTCTGTGTCTGGCTCTATGTAGTCTGGTTCAACGAGAAATGCTGTCAAAGGTGGGTGACACTGAAAGGAGAAAGAAACAACAAACAGACATTAAAAGCTTTAGTTTGTTTCACTTTTTTGTTTTTTTCGACAGAAAATTCACACAACAGCTCAGGTTGAGATAAACATTTTAAAGCAAAATGCAAACGCTCATAAACATGAATTATAATCTACAGAATTAAAAACTAATGCTTTGTAACTGACGACCTTTCACAGAAATACGTTTTTGACATATTTGAAAACAGTTTTTGTTTGGGATGTTTCGTCCAAAAAGATAAACGGATAAACACTCGAATGCATAAGCTAACGAATAAATGAACGAATAAACAAATAGCCGAATGAAGGAATAAACAATGAATGAATGTGAGAAGAAAAAAAGGAAGAAAGAAAGAAAGGAATATATGAATAAATAAAAGAATTGCTAATAACTTTTTGCGAAGTATTTGCGTGCTAAGTCTGGGCGGCGGGGAAAACACACACACACACACACACACACACACACACACACACAAACAACAGCAACAACGACAAAAAAACAACAACAACAGCATTGGAATGCCAAAATGCCAATCGTCACAAGAAAAGAGCACGACTGTTAAAGATGTGGACAGCAATTCGTGATTTTAGCAGATCTGTGCAGTAGACGAGAAGACCTCGTTTTCTTTCCTCTGACGAAAGGCAAGCAAACAGTTTGAAGCCGCTTGACGTGGAGTCTATTGTGGAGCTTGCAGGCAATTGCGTTCTGAACGTGTTTCCTGTTAGGGCGCTCGGTCGTCAAGAAGATTAAAGACCTCGCGATGTTGCCACTTGCGATTTGTAGCGGAGACTGCGCCGTGGGACAGAACTTGAGAAAATCGGTCTTTTTCCGCAAGTGTTTTCCCTTTTTGACTTTCTTCTTTGCTCGTTTTTCTCTCTCTGTCTGTCTGTCTGTCTCTCTGTCTGTCTGTCTCTGTGTCTCTGCTCGTCTGTCTGCCTGTAAATGTGGGTCTTTTGTCTCAAAATGTCTGTTTGAAAACTTGCCTGTTTGTATGTTTGTCTCTCTATGTGTTTCTGACTTTGTCTATCTGTCTGCCTGCTTGTCTGTCTGTCTGTCTGAATCTCTTCTTGTTTTCTTCGTGCTCTACGTATCTGTCTATATCTCCGTCTCAGTTTGTCATTTGTCTGTCTGTCTGTGTCCCTGTCTGCCTACATGTCTGTCTGTCTGTCTGTGTCCCTGTCTGCCTGCTTGTCTGTCTGTCTGTCTGTCTCTGTCTCTGTCCCTGTCTGTCTGCTTGTCTGTCTGTCTATCTGTCTCTCCTGTACTTGTAGTTCTGAGTTCTGAGTTCTTAGTTCTCTCTCTCTCGCCACCCATCCCGCTCGCTCTCTCCATGCCCCCCTCTCTCTCCACCCCCTCTCTATCCACCCCTCTCTCTCTCCACCCCCCTCTCTCTCTCCACACCCCCTCTCTCTATCCACACCCCCCTCTCTCTCTCTCTCTCTCTCTCCACAACCCCTCTCTCTCTCCACCACCCCTCATCTCTCTCTCCACCCCCCTCTCTCTCTCCACACCCCCTCTCTCTCCATACCTCTCTCTCTCTCTCTCTCTCTCCACAACCCCTCTCTCTCTCCACACCCCTCATCTCTCTCTCCACACCCTCTATCTCTCTCCACCCACCCCCGCTTTCTCTCCACACCCCTCTCTCTCTCCACACCCTCTCTCTCTCTCTGCATAACCCCTCTCTCTCTCTCCACCCCCTCATCTCTCTCTCTCCACACCCTCTCTCTCTCTCCACCCCCCTCTCTCTTACTTCGCTCCTCTCCCCTTTCGTTTTGATTTCCTGTCAGGTTTTGCATCTTCTGTCCTACCCTTACTTTGGTTTGCTATACTCTTTCTAGTTTTTGTGGTTTCGCTTGTTGTCTGGCTTCTGGATCGGGAAACGCATGCTATCTGTGTTTCTCCTTCTGTGTGTGTGTGTGTGTGTGTGTGTGTGTGTGTGTGTGTGTGTGTGTGTGTGTGTGTGTGTGTGTGCCTCTGTATGTCTCCATCCTTTTATTTCTTTATCCGTGTCTGTATCTGTCTGTCTCTCTGTGTGTGTGTGTGTGTGTGTGTGTGTGTGTGTGTGTGTGTGTGTGTGTGCCTCTGTCTGTCTCCATCCTTTTATTTCTTTATCCGTGTGTGTGTGTGTGTGTGTGTGTGTGTGTGTGTGTGTGTGTGTGTGTGTGTGTGTGTGTGTGTGTGTGTGTGTCCATCCTTTTATCTCTTTATCTGTGTCTCTGTGTCTCTGTGTCTGCCTGTCTCTCTCTCTCTCTCTCTCTCTCTCTCTCTCTCTCTCTCACCCCTTCTCTCAATTTCTTCCTTTTTGCCCCCCTCTCGTTCTTCTTTCTTTCTTTCTTTCTTTCTCTCTCGATCACCTTCATGCCCTCTGTGTGTTTATGTCTGCAGTCTTGTGCGGTGTTGTGCCGACTTTTCACACACCAACAAAGCTGAAACTGCGCCATGCGAGGTATTGATGTAAACACAGTGTGTGGACAACGTTTTCCTAGCACAAGGGTCTGGTGTCTTTATTATTATTTATTTATTTATGTATGTACGCTTATATATATATATATATATATATATATATATATATATATATATATATATATATATATATATATATATATACATATATGTGTGTGTGTGTGTGTATATGTTTTTTTTTTCTCAAGGCCTGACTAAGCGCGTTGGGTTACGCTGCTGGTCAGGCATCTGCTTGGCAGATGTGGTGTAGCGTATATGGATTTGTCCGAACGCAGTGACGCCTCCTTGAGCTACTGATACTGATACTGATACTGGTGTTCAGGAAGATGTTATTATTGTTGTAATTCCACCTCGTGTTTGATTCGGGTCAATGAAATGTGGCTAAGAGATTGGATCTTATCTCATCTTCTATCTTCGTTTCTATGTTTATTTATAATTCCCCGCTTTGTTTATTTGTCTTGCTTGTATCTTTGTTTCTGCACATCACTTGTTTATTTCTGCTTTTTCCCCCCATTTGTTAGCTGTACGGCTTTTGGGAACAAAAAGTCTTCTTGTTCTTTCTCTTATTATTCTACCTGCTTTTGTTCTTTTTCTTCTTCTCCTTGTTCGTCTTGTTCTTGTTGTTGATAAGGTCTAAGTGCCTTGGGTTGTGCTGTCGGTGAGGCATCTGCCCAGCAGATGTGGTGAAGCGCATATGGATTCAACAGGACGCAGTGACGCCTCGTACAGAAACCTAAACTTATTTTTCTTGTCCTTGTTCTTTTTGTACTTCCTGTTGTTGTCGTTACTGTTGTTGTTGTTGTTGTTCTTCTTCTTCTAATTTCTCGTCGTCGTCCAATTCCACCTCCTCCTCATCATGTTTTCTGAAAAAAAATCACCATTCCTGTGAACGAGTACTCTTAAGTAGCTTCGACTATCATTTTCTGTTAGTGCTACTGGTATTACAGGGCTATTTCTGACACAATGCTATTGCTTATGCTTGTCATCAGACTGATTCAGAGAGTGGCTGATTATACAAAAGGAAAACGTGTTTCTGTCTCGGCCTGCCTGTCTGTGTGTCTGTCTGTCTCTGTGTCTGTCTGTCTATCTGTTGTTGCTTTTTCTCTCTATCCTCTGCGTTTTCATGTCTCTGTTCTTCTTCTTCCTACGTGGCCTGTGACTCCTACGTTCACTGGTACACTGAAGTGGGCTTCGTGTGGATGACCGTTTTTACAACCGACATGCAGGCAGCCACACTTCGTTTATGAGGGGTGCATGCCGTAATGTCTTGGTTCAGACATGAGACAAACTGGGAATTTTTCGGAATTATTTCTTGAAGGTTATGCGAATGATGTTAGATGCCATTTTTTGGGGGGTTTATTTTTATTTATTTATTTATTATTATTATTTTTTTTTTTAGCGTTAGCGAGTTTTGCAACCTACGGCTGGATGAAAAGAAGAAAAGGAACAAAAAAGAACACAGTGGTGTTACTGTGCATTTTGCTGAACACACAAATTTAGTTCATTTGTTCATTCGTTCGTTTGTTCCCCTTCCCCCGTCTGTCTCCACTTCTAATCCTTCCTCACCTTTCTCTGCCCCATTACCCACACACACTCTCTCTCTTCTTCCTTCTCCATCTCACCATACCTTTCTCTACCTCGTTTTCCACTCTCTCTCTCTGTCTTCTTCTTCCTTCTCCATACCACCACACCTTTCTCTGCCTCGTTTTCCACTCTCCCTCTCTCTCGTCTTCCCTCTCCATACCACCACACCTTTCTCTACCCCCCCCCCCTTTTTTTTTCTCAAGGCCTGACTAAGCGCGTTGGGTTACGCTGCTGGTCAGGCATCTGCTTGGCAGATGTGGTGTAGCGTATATGGATTTGTCCGAACGCAGTGACGCCTCCTTGAGCTACTGAAACTGAAACTGAAACTTTCTCCCCCGTCCTCTGCTGCCACCCCCCGTTCCCCATTACTTTCTGCCCCCCCCCCCCCCCCCCCGCCCCCCATACCCCGTGTCATACTCTCTGACGTGTTCGTTCGTTCGTTCCGCTTCTCTCTTTCTTTCCATCTACTCCTTCCCCAACTTTCTCTGCCTCGTTTTCCACTCGTTCTCTCTCTCTTCTTCCACGCTAGTCCGCCAGACCAACAAGATTAAGATCCCCATTCCAAGAGTAGATCTGTTTAAATCCAGTTTCATTTATTCAGGAGGCTGTTTATGGAACAATATTTCATCCAATCTTAATGTTCAGAAAAGCATTCAAGAATTCAAAAAACATTACCATACACACCTTATGGACAAATATGTCAACAATCCTACTTAACTTGACTTTATCTTATTGAATACGCATATATAGTTTAATTGTATGTCTAACCGCTATCGGACTACTTAATGATATACAACCACAATCAGTGCCCTGTCGGGGTGGGGGCGGGGGGAGGCTTGGGAGGGGCTGTTTTTTGTTGTTGTTTTTTTGTTTTTGTTTTTTGTTTTTTTAGGGGGGATGGTTTGATCTTTTTCCTTCATGACATGATGATGTTTGTATCATGATTATGTAAATGTACATGTTTATTATGTAGATGTGCATGTTTAAATGTGAATGTGAATGTCATGTCTTCATTTCTTCATCTCTTTGCTACTTTGTGGATGTTTTGCTTCATATTCAATTTCCATTTGCCCTGAGGGCTGGATGAAAAAAAGCACATGTATGCTTATTCCACTTCCCTCAATAAAAAAACTTCGTTCGTTCGTTCGTTCGTTCCCTCTCCATACCACCACCCCTTTCCTGCCGCTCGGCCACACCCGTCACTCCCACCTCTCCTCCCACGAGCTTTCTTGCTGTCTCCCCCGTGCCCCCGCTGCACCTCCCCCACTACTTTCTGCCCCCCCCCTTCCCCTCCCCCCAACCCTCCGTGTCATACTCTCTGGCTCCTCATTTAAGACAGTTGATGGTGTCTCTCCTTCCCAGTCGTCTTGTCCACTCGGATGACCAATTTGCCGACTTACCGTTACGGATCCAGTTACGTTCATCTGCACCAGCATACATCACTGCTGCTGCTGCTTCTGCTGGTCATCCGATCTGATCAGACACGTGTCCAAATAACAGACTGCTTTGTTAAGTAAAGAATGGAAGGGGAGGCGGAGGCAGGAACGAAATGGAGAAGGTGTGTGTGGGTTGTGTGTGTGGGTTGATGGGTGTGGATGTGTATGTGTGTGTGTGTGTGGTTGTGTGTGTGTGGTTGTGTGTGTGTGTGTGTCTGTGTGTGTGTGTCTGTGTGTGTGTGTGATAGAGAGAGAGAGAGAGAGAGAGAGAGAGAGAGAGAGAGAGAGAGAGAGAGAGAGAGAGAGAGAGAGAGTTTCCTCGACATTATTGTAAAAAAAACAACAACAAACAAACAACAAAAACAATGTTTAGCACAATAAGGTATTATGCACAACAATGTACACCGTAAAGGAAGATACGGAATGATGGAAAGGGAGAGGAGGGAGGGGGAAGGATAGAGAGGGGGGGGGAGAGATAAAGGGGATAGACAGAGATAGACAGACAGAGAGAGAGAGAGAGAGAGAGAGAGAGAGAGAGAGAGAGAGAGAGAGAGAGAGAGAGTTTCCTCGACATTATTGTAAAAAAAAAAAAGCCACAACAAAAACAATGTTTAGCACAATAAGGTATTATGCACAACAATGTACACCGTAAAGGAAGATACGGAATGATGGAAAGGGAGAGGAGGGAGGGGGAAGGATAGAGAGGGGGGGGGAGAGATAAAGGGGATAGACAGAGATAGACAGAGAGAGAGAGAGAGGGAGAGAGAGAGAGAGAGAGAGAGACTTTGACTTTGACACTTTATTGTCATTACCTGCAAGGGTCTATTGACAAGGGGGGGACGGGTTATTTTTGTTTAACACAAGAATAGCAGAACGCATTCTGCTCTATCCAGTAGTACCTCTCACATACCCTCTCACATTGTTTTTCAAAGTTCCTCAAATTTAAACAAATGAAATAAACACTTAGAAAAGAAAAAGAAAAAAAAGGAATAATATAACCAAATTCAGCCACCCATTCTGTTGTGTTGTTATGCAATTTATCGATAGTTGCTTATCATCAGAACACACACAAGACTAGATACTACACATGATTATTTTCCTCGTTATTACCGTTATTGTTAACGTTAATAAGGTTATGTCTTAATGTGTATGCTTCTGCAAAAAAATTCGCTATCGACTGTATTATAACTTCATCATCAGACGATAAAGCAGCAACGAGATCATGTCTTTTAG
>NC_134894.1:26083714-26086214 GCF_041734735.1 Babylonia areolata | reverse complement strand
GCGTCGGGCATTAACGCCATTTGATTGCATCATTATGCTCTGTCATCACAGCTTGATAAGAACATAAGTGGTCAAAAATACTAGTATCGGCAGGTTACTTTAACCCCTGAGAATGGCCACTTTGCAATTTTGACACTGTCAGAGAGAGAGAGAGAGAGAGAGAGAGAGAGAGAGGGACAGAGAGAGAGAGAGAGAGAGAGGAGAGAAAGAAAGAGAGAGAGAGAGAGAGAGACAGAACAAGAGAGAGAGAGGAAAAAGAGAAGGAGAAGATATATATATATATATATATATATATATATATACATACATACATACACACACACACAGAGAGAGAGAGAGAGAGAGAGAGAGAGAGAGAGAGAGAAGGAGAAGATATATATATATATATATATATATATATATATATATATACATACATACATACATACACACACACACACACACACACACACACACACACACACACACACAGAGAGAGAGAGAGAGAGAGAGAGAGAGAGAGAGAGAGAGAGAGAGAGAGAGAGCAATTTTGAGTTAAAAAAAGAAAGAAAAAAAAAGTGAGTATCGGTCTTTTTGAAATTACCTCATGTCAGAGTTTACAAGCGATTTAAAAGAGACAAGTGGATCGTATAAAACCAGGAGGGGTAATCGTCAAACTATGATATTTTCTCCAGTAGTAGCAGATGGTGGTAATGTGTGCATTATCAGTGATTACTACCCCCCCAAAGCATTGTCCAACAGTTTGTGATGCAATCAGACTATTATCTCTTTTTGGGGGAGCGTGTGTTACTTGCAGAAAATGTGCGTCAGTAAAAACCTGAAGCAAGGGAGTGGTTTCGATGTTGCGGTGAAGTGAAATCTAAAGAGCGATTGGGTAAAACAACTGAACATAATCACGATTGTTTATTTCTGCTTTGTCGCTTTCTCTGTTATTACGGTGGGTGTTTCGGGGTGTTATTACGGTGGGGTGTGGGGTGGGAGCTTAAAAGCAGAATAATCGCACCTTTTAGGCAGTCTAGCGCACACGTGCATGCAAACATTCTTCACGTTTAGAAAAGACACACAGTCGCGCGCACACACAGAGACACACACACACAACGCACAAAATCACACACACACACACACACACACACACACACACACACACACACACACACACACACACACACACACACACACACACACACACACACACACACCCTTTAACTTTTCGTTCCATGCACACATGCATGCATATACTCCGAACAAAACGTACTTTAGAAGCATACATTTTATGCACTGGTATGCTATTCTGTGCTGTGCAAAGCTGCATGATGTTATGCAACACTCCAGTAAAACAGATAGAAGGAAATTATGAAATGATAAGCCATCGCACTTTTTTTGTTTGTTTTAAAATTTCGTAAAACTACGGCTATTCCATGGACTTTGAGAGACTATGATGCAGTATGGTCTTGAGACTCATAGTGTTTTATCCACATTGGATAACCTTTTCTCTCTGTCTGTCTGTCTGTCTCTCTGTTTGTCTGTCTCTCTGTCTGTCTTTCTTTCTCCTCATCTTCCTACAACAAGTATCTCTGCCTCTTTGTTCCCGTCTCTCTTTTTTTGTGTGTCTCTGTCTCTCTCCTTCTGTCTACGTCTCTCCCTCCCTCCCTCAGTCTCTCTGTCAGAACCTCCTCTGTTTCTCTCTCTCTCTCTCTCTCTCTCTCTCTCTCTCTCTCTGTGTCTCTTTCCTATCCCTTTCCTTTTCTTTATCTTAGCCTGACGCATTATTATTTGCATACTGATGCTCTTCAATAGTTCTTTTTATTATCATCTCCTTCCCCCCTTTTTTTATCTTTACCATAATTTCCCTCTTTAGTCTTTTTATTTTCTCTGCTGGACACTAGATCAGTATCGTTTTCTTTTGCATTTGAAGCACGTGCAAAAAAATGTATTGTGTACCCTTGGTACCCCTATGAACATGCGTCTGAGAACGAGAAGCCAAATTTTTGTGCTTATTTCTTTTTTTTGTCTGAACCAGCTTTTGCTCTCTCTCTCTGTGTCTCTGTCTCTGTCTGTCTGTCTGTCTGTCTTTCTCTCTCTATCCATCTCCCTCCCTTTTTCTTTCTTTCTTTTTTTCTCCCTCCCTCTCTCTTTCTTCTCTTTCTCTCTCTGTCTGTCTTTCTCTCTCTCTATCCCTCACCCTCTTTCTTTCCTTCTTTCCTTCTTTCTTTCTCCCTCCCCCTCTCTCTCTTCCTTCTCTGTCTCTCTCAATGTCTGTCTATCTCTCTATCCTCTCCCTCTTTCTTTCCTTCTTTCTTTCTCCCTCCCCCTCTCTCTCTTCCTTCTCTGTCTCTCTCTATGTCTGTCTTTTTCTCTCTATCCCTCTCCCTCTTTCTTTCCTTCTTCCTTTCTCCCTCCTTCTCTCTCTCTTTTCCTTCTCTCTCTCTCTGTGTCTGTCTGTCTCTCTCTATCCTCTCCCTCTTTCTTTCCTTCTTTCTTTCTCCCTCCCTCCCTCTCC
>NC_134894.1:26061214-26076214 GCF_041734735.1 Babylonia areolata | reverse complement strand
GTTCTCATCCGTGTGCGTGAACATTCAATAAAAGGAAAAGGAATAGAAAAGCAAAATAAAGAAACGTTAAAGTAAAATAAAACATAAGAAAGAAAGAAAGAAAATGAATTGAGCTTGCTGGAACACCAAAAGGAATTTGGAATGAATCAAAAGACAGAAAAAAACTGGTTGTTGCATCAAACTTATATGTGTTAATTTCAGTCAGTTCAAATCAGATGAATGTAACTCGTCCAGATGGGGCAATGGGCAAGTTATAAAAACAACCACCGATACATCCTTGTGTAAATGGAGGAAATATACAGGCGTGCATATCAAAAACCAAGGCATACGTGAAGGCCTGAAAACAACAACATCAACAACAACAAAAACACACACACACACACACACACACACACACACACACACACACACACACACACACACACACACACACACACAGAGAGAGAGAGAGAGAGAACTCAGAACTCAAAACGTTTTTATTCAAGGATTAAGAATTTAGGCATAGCCTATGCTTCCAATCTGTCCTTGCTAATCTACATCTATTACAAATAGCACACATAAACGAAAGGAAAAGGTATTCATGCAGAAGGGTATACATAATGAAGAAAACAACCCCTCCCCCCACACATCCACACCCACGCACACACATGCATACACACACGCGCGCGCGCGAGCGCACATACACACGCGCGCACACACACTGACAGTCTCCCCCCCCCACACACACTAAGATTGACAGATGGATAGGACAGTGAGTCAGAGAGAGAGAGAGAGAGAGAGAGAGAGAGAGAGAGAGAGAGAGGGAGAGAGAGAGAGAGAGAGAGAGAGAGAGAGAGAGAGAGAGAGAGAACACTGAACACTGAACACTGAATGATTTTAATGACTTAGGCCAACAGCCTCTAGCATAACAGACGCAAACAAAACATATTTCCGATAAAATTCGACAACAAAATATAACTGTTAGTATGGATGGCGAATACCAGTATGAACTCTGCGCTCAACTCGTATCCATCCCTGTCTCTTTCCTCGGTTTCCCACCACCCAACCCTCAACATATACATCTTCACATTCACACTCCTTTTCACATAATCATTATACGCACATACGAGAGAGAGAGAGAAATAGAGAGAGAGAAGAAGAGAGAGAGAGAGAGAGAGAGAGAGAGAGAGAGAGAGAGAGAGAGAGAGAATCACCAAGTGAAGAAAACAAAACAGGAAAGAACCGACCACTGATATCACCTCAACACCTTGCTTCCTCCATCAATAAACATCATGATAAGCATACACCTGATCCAATAATCGATATGGTCCTCCCCAGTAATCATCAAGTAAAGCATATCACGGTGTTTGACGCCTGACACAGGCTGATACCCGACACTCATTAATGAAGAGGGTTGAGGAGAACAGAAGCAGGGATCAGCAAGGAGAGGGATCCGAGCATTCCTCACTATTGACCCGGTAACAGTGTATTAGTGCTCCCGGTGCTTGGTTTTTGTTTGGTTTTTTTTTACCCCGGGGTGAAATCTGGCTAGCCCAGACTAACCCCGCAGTCTATGTAACCTAGCCCGAAATGATTCCCCCGGTGGTAAACCTCAACTGGTCAGATCTGAAGACGCTCATCTGCTAATACAGGGTCCACGAATTCGAATCCTGCTTTCGCCCTTTCTCCCAAGTTTGACTGGAAAATCAAACTGAGCGTCAAGTCATTCAGATGAGACGATAAACCGAGGTCCCGTGTGCAGCCCGCACTTGGCGCACTGAAAAAAACAAGAAGAACCCATGGCAATAAGAGTGTTGTCCTCTGGCAAAATTCGGTGGAAGAAATCCACTCTGATGGGTACACACGTATTATATGCATGCCCTCAAGGCCTGACAAAGCGCGCTGGGTTATGCTGCTGGCCAGGCATCTGCCTAGCAGATGTGGTGTAGCGTATATGGATCTGTCCGAAAGCAGTGACACCTTGAGAAACTGAAACTACCCCCCTCACGCCCCCATGGTTGGATTTTACCCGTCTTCGTAGTGGATATTGGGGTCATTCCAGATGTTCATAATTCATTCATTCATTCATCTATTCATTTATTTATTTTGTGTAGTTGTGTAGTTATTTATTCAAACATTTATTCATTCCCCAGCTAACTTCCACCTCGTGGCTTGAACGATGAGTGTAGCTTGTATGCATGTGTCTTTACGCACTGAAAAAGCTTCAAAAAGATAAACCAAATGAAGGTCTGTCTTGAAAAAAAAACAAACAAAAAAAACAAAAAAACAACAACCAGAAATCGACACAGAAACAAAAAGAAAAGAAAAAAAAAAGAAAAGATTTTTTTTTTTTAAAGCAAGAGCAACTGATTACTGATACTACCTCAGTATCAAACCTCTGGTAAACACGACGCTACGAACCTTCCCCAAAATAAACAGGATGATTTTCCCTGCTATCAATTACTTATGAATAACGCTTATCGACGCTTTCAGCCATCAAGGTGCACGACCAATATTCACAACTCAAAGAGAAAAAGGCCCAGGGACTGTTGACAAGCAATGATGAAAACTGTCCCCTCTAATGACCCCGGTTCTGACCAGACGCGCCATGATCGATAGGGTAACGTGGACAGGCTGCGAAGGGGTCGACATCAGCATAGTCATTGGTGAGTACTGTATATATAGCAAATGGGACTGCTGTATATATTTCATCGCACATACAGATGGACAGGACAATTACGCATCTTCTACCCTAACCCACTTATGGTACTGGCAAAGATATCGTAATTGCCTTCTTTCTTTCTGTTTGTTTGCTTATCTTGCTTACCTTCTGTAAGAGAGTCGGTCTATCTTTTAGTCATTTTTATCTGTCTTCGTCATGTGCGCATTGTGTGTGTGTGTGTGTGTGTGTGTGTGTGTGTGTGTGTGTGTGTGTCTGTGTCTGTGTATCTGTGTGTGTGTGTGCGTCTCTCTCTCTCTCTCTCTCTCTCTCTCTCTCTCTCTTTCTCTCTGTCTGTGGTGAACAACCGATAACCACAGAATTCTTGCTGTGATTCTTACATTGATGGTTCTACAAAGAAAACGTGTGCTACCAGTGCTTTTCATTGGCCGATACTGTTCGACATGTCGTGATCCTCTTACACTAAAGACACATATCATTCTCTGCTGTATGGCTTTACCTTCATGACAGGACATGCCTATGGCGTTACATACAGTCTCGTCCTTACCTAACAAAATGACCAAACTTGTTGTGTAAATGGTCGATGCAGTCAGTAACGGGTCCAGAATGTTTTACACATTCAAGTGAGGAGGTACGTCTGTACCCAGGCACATATACCCACCTCATACATTCATGAACTGACTCCACATTGTTTTTCACTTTGGGCCAGTGAAGAACGTGGAACATTTTTAACAGCGAGGAAAGGAAAGAAAATGAAACAAAAGTGTACCGTGGACAAGCATACAAATGAAGCCACAAAAAAGAGAGAAGAAATAGTGGTGGAGGGGGCGGAGGAGAGCATTCTGTCAACACTGACATCACCAGAGAATTAAAAACCACCAGGGCAGCAAAAAGGCAGTTCCATGCACCCAAGGTTCGAACTCACAAACCTTTCTAAAAAAAAAAAAAAAAAAAAAAAAAAAAAAAAAAAAAAAATTGCAAGCAAGACACTCGATCACCTATATAAAGGTGCTGCCACGGCTCAGATCGATCGATAGATAAAAGGATGAGGCACCAAAGACAGCAGTGCCACGGATTCCGAGGGTCTCACGGGAGAGCAGATGCATCAGACGTGATGGGTTTTGGGTGGCGATGCCAGCCATTTCCAGGCGCTAAGACTGCCCGGCAGTCGATCTCCCCGAGTCCCATGGCACAGGAACGGCTCAGAATCAGGATTCGTGACCGGTGATCAGGGGCGATAATCGGTCTGTTGACCCAGACTGTCCAAAGGGTCACTCTTCTTCTGAACTCTGTGGTCGTTCTTTGGTGTTCTTCCTGGTGGAACAACAACAACAACAAAAAGCCAGAATTAGAAATACATATTTGTTGTCGTGTTGTTGTTCTTTCTGAAATTATTGATACCCAAAATGGTGGAAACAGTACCGCATGTGAGTGATGAACTACGAGCATCTAAGGATGAAATAGAATAAGAATAAGAATTATTTGTGATTGACCACAGCATTCCGTGTTTACTGATTGTATATTACCAAGTATTGTTCTTATTCGTTTGTTAAATGTTTATATATTACTATCTAAGGTCAGTGTACTTGAACTTCAAGGAGTCTGTCAAGGGTCCAGTGTAGAAAGTCGGGGCCAAGTCCTCTCCTTCCGCCCGAGCCAGAAACCCATTCACACCTGTGTAGACTGAGGAAAACTGAGGTAAAGTGCCTTTTCTAAGGATTCAACACCCGGCCGAAACGGAGGATCGAACCCTGATCAGACGTCGAACGCCTTACTACCTCTGCTACAACGTCCCCACTGTTTTAAAGCCTTAAACACGACTTCTTCCGACCGTCACTTGGTATTTGAATGTACAATACATTATGCTGCTGAATGCATTCGGAGCCAAGAAACTTTTCGAAGCTGTACAAGAAGAAGAAAAGACATTTCAGATGACACCCTGTCCCTGTTCTTCATTACTGAAGCGTCATTTGCAATACCCACAAACACGTTCATTTTGAAGGCTGCGTGCCGGCCTCATGGTATAGCCTTTCTAAAAATAGGAGAATCTTGACATAATCGTACTTCCTTGAGACACTAGATAAATGCTGACATCAGTATGAAGAATATTGACAGGGCCACACACACACACACACACACACACACACACACACACACACACACACACATTGTGTGTGTGTGTGTGTGTGTGTGGATTGTGTGTGTGTGTGTGTGTGTGTGTGGATTGTGTGTGTGTGTGTGTGTGTGTGGATTGTGTGTGTGTGTGTGAGTGTGTGTGTGTGTGTGTGTGTGTGTGTGTGTGTGTGTGTAATGTAGCATAGTGTGTGATGCATCAGACATTAACAAGGAGCCCAGACAGATGTAGACGCCTGTTCAAGCAGACTTACTGTCAACGTAATTAAAGGATGTGTGTGTGTGTGTGTGTGTGTGTGTGTGTGTGTGTGTGTGTGTGTGTGTGTGTGTGGCATTTGTGTGTGTGTGTGTGTGTGTGTGGCGTGTGTGTGTGTGTGTGTGTGTGTGTGTGTGTGTGTGTGTGTGTGTGTGTGTGTGTGTGTGTGTGTGTGTGAAATCAAGTCAGTCAAATCAAAATGATATTTATTGAGGGTAAAAGAATAAGCTTGTACTGCTTTTTTTCATCCTGCTCTCAGAAAAAAAAAGAAAAAAAGAAAAAGAAAAGACAAGAAAATAGAAGAAAAGAAGGAGGGGAGTAGGAAGAGTATAACATGAAAAATCAAGCTCGATAAGACACTCAAATTCTATGGTGAAAAACAGTACAGGAACAATTAGCAAATGAACATAATTATATACATGATGTCGAAGCAATTATACACAAGAAAGCAGTGTGTGTGTGTGTGTGTGTGTGTGTGTGTGTGTGTGTGTGTGTAGGGGGTAGAGGTGAATTAATGAATAATTAATATGTGTTGATGATTACTTTGATGCATAAGTTACAGAAATCGTGACGTCATGCCTGACAACAAATCTATTTCACATGGACTTTATATTAAACTTGCATTAAGAAAAATAAAATAATGTAGAATGAGAAGCTTAAAGATGCATGTAAGCATCGGTGAAATTATGTTTGGAAATAAAAATTTTAATGTTTTCTATATTGTCTATGGAGTATTGTAATTTTGCTCTGACCTCTTTCTCCTGTGAATACCTCGCCCCCCCCTCCTCCCATCATATCTTCAAAATGAATGAAAAAATGACTGAAACTAGAAAAAAAGACCCAAAAGATCATTGGGATTCTTTGGCTTTGACGTGTGGACTCAGATATCATCTGAGGAAAATACAACCGGCGATCATTACAGACCAGAATACATGAATTTACTGTGGTCGATACACCGCATGTACGTGGCTGGATATATGTTAGCAGAAAATGTGACTGACACGGGATGTAACTGGGATGTGACTGACACGGGATGTAACTGGGATGTGACTGACACGGGATGTGACTGACACGGGATGTGACTTGTGACTGACACGGGATGTGACTGACACGGGATGTGACTTGTGACTGACACGGGATGTGACTGACACGGGATGTAACTGGGATGTGACTGACACGGGATGTAACTGGGATGTGACTGACACGGGATGTGACTTGTGATTGACACGGGATGTGACTGACATGGGAATTATATGGAATTTCCATGTTGTATGTAGCATTTCTCATTGGATCAGATTATATCCCTGGACCCCCCTCCCCCACCCTCCCCGCTTCCCTCCCACCCCCGCCCCATTTTCCACCTCTCCCCACAAAATCACCCGCACATGCATCCCGATTTTCCCCACGTCCACGCATCACGTGATCAGTTACGGCCACAGAGATTAACATAAAAAGTAATTGCTTCTGGCCGAGCATAAAGTTGGTCGTATTGATTCTGAGCCGTCTTATCCTTGAGGCTGTCTGTCCACTTGTATATTGCTCCGCACAGAAATGTAATCCCACCACATATTTTTCATTTCGATCATTCTATAATCAGACCACTATTTTTTTTTATATTTTAATTTCTATCATTTTCAGAGCAGGAGCAGGAAGAATGCAGCCTCTCTCTTTCTTGTCTGTGTAATGATTGGCTATCGATCTTCTGAGAATATGAAACCGAGAGCGGATCAGAGAGAATACAGTGGTATGTATGGAGATAGCCGAAGGACGTGAACATACGGCAAGCAGCTGTGGGCTTTTCATGCTTGAGATTCTGAAGGGGCGAGAAATGATCGTGCTTGATGGTGGTGTTGTTGTTGTCGTTGTTTTTTGTGTGTTGTTTGTTGTGTGTTTGTGTGTGTGTTTGTGTGTGTGTGTGTGTGTGTGTGTGTGTGTGTGTGTGTGCGAAAAAGACGGGTGACAGACCACAGATCATCAACAGTTTGTTGCCAAAGGGTTCTCCCTCATCCGTTGTCCATCTTGAGTGTTACTCTTTAATCACTGTGTCATCTCTGTCTTCATCCATCCATCAGCTGGGCTCCACCGCTGTGTTAGACAGCTGCGGACAGACAACATCACTTTTCGTTACAAGTCGTCTGAAGTTCGCAATACTGACCGCTGTGTGTGTGTGTGTGTGTGTGTGTGTGTGTGTGTGTGCGCGCACGCGTGCGCGCTCGTGTGTGTGTGTGCGCGCGCGTGAGTATTTCCTTGGAAATCTACAGCCAGCCATTGAAAGTCCGCTTTTAATCTCTCTTGGAAAACTTTTCTCCTTTCCTCGTCGTTTCGTCTGGTGATCTGGTGATTGAATCAGCGTCAATGACGATTTTGTCAGTCGTTTGGGGAGCAAACAGTCTGTGCTGCGGTTATTGAAGATGAATCCAAATATTGACAAGTGATTTGGCCTTGAATCAGTCCATTTCATCTTGTAGGCTTTCCGTCAGGTCTCAAATATCCTCCTCACGTTTCGTTCAAAGCTGTCGATCTGCCATGTTGACAACTGTACACAAATTCGTCTCAAGCACCAATCAGAGCATTGAATCCGACAAGCCAGATGTAAGGCCTTCACTAATTGGCTTATTAATGAACCATTCACGGTGCAGAAAATAAAGGTTTGATGGGAAAGAACTCTTGTACTGCTTGCTCTAAGGCTGAGTTAGTGTGGCTAAAAGCATGTTTCATCAGCTCTTTGAGGAAACAAAGTTGATTTTTTTCTTATATACTGAAACCAGTTTTATAAACCTCCCGTGTCTCCAACAGTAAAACCTAACATTACTATTACCATTCTTCAATTGTTTTCACGTATTCGCATCTTTTTGCTTTTTTTTGTTTTTTTTTTTTTTTTGTTTTTTGCTTGTACCTCTCTAAGTATAAACTAGTGTGGTGAAACCATAATTATGTCGTCAGTCCTTTTGAGATACGTTTGATTGTGTTTGACCGAAACTGATGTGTGAGGCTATATCTCCCACCTTTTCCTGTGTTGATTGTGTTTGACCGAAACTAATGTGTGAGGCTATATCTCCCACCTTCTCCTATGTTGATTGTGTTTGATCGAAACTAATGTGTGAGGCTATATCTCCCACCTTCTCCTATGTTGATTGTGTTTGACCGAAACTAATGTGTGAGGCTATATCTCCCACTTTCTCCTGTGTTGATTGTGTTTGACCGAAACTAATGTGTGAGGCTATATCTCCCACCTTCTCCTGTCTCCTGCTGTGAACCCACAACACTGTAAAACCTGTGGTTATTTTACTGTGTTGCGTACTCGCGCCATTTTTGTTGTTGCATTATTCCGACTTGACATGTTAGATTTTGGTATAGACTTAGTGCCGTGATTTGAAATCCTGCAGCCATTTTAAACAGAAACTATGTAGTTCATAGAACTAACAATGTATGTGTGTGTGTGTGTGTGTGTGTGTGTGTGTGTGTGTGTGTGTGTGTGTGTGTGTGTGTGTGTGTGTGTGTGTGTGTGTGTGTGTGTGTGTGTGTGTGTGTGTGTGTGTGTGTCTGCGTGGGTGTCTGTGTGCGTGTCTGCGTCTATGCGTCTGTGTGTGCGTGTGCCTTCACATACGTGTAAGAGTGGAAACGCTGAAGCGCCTGCACACACACGCACACACACACACACACACACACGCGCGC
Organism: Babylonia areolata; assembly: GCF_041734735.1. Classification (NCBI taxonomy): domain Eukaryota; kingdom Metazoa; phylum Mollusca; class Gastropoda; order Neogastropoda; family Buccinidae; genus Babylonia; species Babylonia areolata. The sequence continues at coordinate 26,067,491 of NC_134894.1, read as the reverse complement.
GCGCGCGCGCGCACACACACACACCGTGCAGCTAATGGCGTCATCTCCAAGTTTGGACGTGGAGAGGTGACAAGAAAGGACGAGCATCGTGTTAGCACGTCTGCTTTGTCTATAGCCCCTGCCGCTCAGAACTGCTGCTGCGTCTCTAATCACATCGGGGCTGGAACAGTGCTAATGGCTTTCTTAACAACCCGTTGACATGGAGTTTTCGTTTTCATTTTCATCCAACGAGAGCGATGGTAAGATATGAGAAGGGAAGAGGAGCAGAGAGAGAGAGAGAGAGAGAGAGAGAGAGAGAGAGAGAGAGAGAGAGAGAGAGAGAGAGAGAGAGCATTAGCGCGGGCAATTTGTTTTTCTTTTTTTTTAAAAGATATATTTTGAGCCCCATTTTCAATGGTGTTCAAGTGCATGCTTTTAACAAAATTGATGACCTGGCCCTCCTTTGCACAGATGAATTTTTTTGCTGCATTTGATGAACATTACTTCTTTTTTGATAGATAGAAATATAAACCATTTGGAAATCAGAAACAACGAATGGGTATATGATTAGTGTTTGAAATTTCGTTGAGCATACAGGTAAAAAAAAAAGGAATTAAAATCACATAGAAATACATTTTAATCATGAGTATTTGAATAGGCATGCATGCATGGAAAGCAGGATTTGGGATAAATAAAGATTAAGCTAAAAACAGAATCAAGTGAAGGTACAAAAACACATTTTTCATATTGCGTTCCATCAAAAGATGCTCCAACATAACTAAAAAAAATCAAACGACAAAAAAAAAAAAAAAAAAAAAAAAAAAGTTTCCATTAATAGATGCTCCAACAATGTCTAAACTCGTCGCTATGTGTGTTGCGTGAAGATACGAAAGCGTGCATCGGTTCATGGCCTTGCTGAACTAACACGAGAGTGAATCGTGTTTTGCTTTTTTTATGTTCAGAGTGAGAGAGAGAGAACGAGAGAGAGAGAGAGACAGACAGACAGACAGACAGACAGACAAGCACACACACACACACACACACACACACACACACACACACACACACACACACACACACACACACACACACACACACACACACACACACACACACACACACACACACACACACACACACACACACACACGCACGCACGCACGCACTCCTGTCCCCTCTCTTTTCCCTGTTCCACCCTCCAAGAAAAAAACAAAAAAAAAAAAACAAGTGGGATGGCTGGCAAGGCTTGTGTTCTTCAGGTGTTTTTTTTTTCTTCTGTTCTTCCATGATTCTAAAAACTTTCTTGGGAGGTGCGGTGTCTACACCCGTAAGAATACATGGTGACTTGTGATCAACGAACATTTATCAACATATCGTAATTATTGGCATAACCAATTTCTTTTGGGGGACCGAAATGGGGAAAACAACAACAACACCAAAACTCAGCGATGTGCACCCTAAAACAGACAAAACTAAACCTTAAAAAAGTTTATGAGATACGTTGTCATGTCTGTATATTCATCCGCGCTAGGTGCGTGGAATGTTAGTGTTTTGCGTGCGGCCTCTTTCTCTCACTTGGACATCGGAACATGGTTGTGTTGCATCATGTCGTCAATATCCCATTTACAAAGAGGGTGTGTAGGTGTCTGTCTGTCTGTTTGTCCGTCTGCCTGTTTGTCAAACACGGAGATTTTTTGACTTCTTCATATTCTTTGATTTTTTTTTAAATTAACGAATCTCCAGTGTGTGTATGCACCTTAAACGCCGAAGCTTATAAAAATTGTAGAAAATATCTTTGAAGTCTTCTTTTTCAAATGAGTATCAAGAAGCCAACACAAGAGATGTTCTTTCAATCCGAGGACTGGAAACAAAGAAAGAACAATCACTGAGTTGAAAGTTTCCAAGTTAAGTTGTACAGGTTGTTGTACAGAACATGGACATGGAACACACTTCTTTTTTTACTTTGTTTTCTTTGCTTGTTTCTAGTTGTTTCTTTGTTTTTTGGTGTGTTTTTTTTTAAGACAGGGCCGACAGAAAGCCACAAAGTAAGAAACCTTGAAAGTTTCTGCTAATAATCTTGCAAATGAGGTGTGATTGAGCAAAACCAACATCAGCAGCGGGAAAGAGAGAGAGAAAAAAAAAAGCCACCATGAGCAATGTGATAAAAGGCTGCTAACGGGAAGGGGGGTGGGAGGTGTGAGACATGACACTGCCACCACCACCACCCCCCGCCCCCATCATTATCCCTGACAACGATGTTCAGACTGTATTGCACCGCCCACTCCACCCCACTATATTGTTACATGACGTCACACACACACACACACACACACACACACACACACGCACACGCACACACACACACACACACACACACACACACACACACACACACACACACACACACACACACACACACACACGCACGCACGCACACATACAAATAAAGAGAGAGAGCTTCCCCCGCCATTTTCTCCTCGCGTCTCCGTCTCATTGTCCCTGTAACATTCCCCTGTAAGACAATAACGCATTCTGTTGTGCTGAACAAGCCTTTCTACCACCCCCTCCCTAAAGAAAAAAAAAATTAGGAAAAAAGAAAAGAAAGGAAACGAACAAACAAAGCAAAAGAAACAGAAGAAAAAACAACAACAATAACATGGCAGCAGCAGCATCAAGGACAAAAAAGTACTAGGCAAGCAACATTGAAAAAAAAAAAAACCAAAAAAAAAAAACACACCAAACAAACCAACTCCAGGAGCTGAGATAGCCAGTCAGAATCGGAGAGAGCATTCCGGCAGCTTCAGTAGCCAATAGGAACAGGAGAAGGCATTCCAGCAGTCTAACAGCCAATCAGATTCGGAAGAAAAGTCTTCCGACTGCTCTTGATAGTTGTTTTTGTGTGAATAGGTCCGTGTTTCCTGTTGTTGTAGTTTTTTTTTTTTTCGGGCTGTACTTGACTGTTTACTAAAGAAACTTTTGTATGCCTGTCTGTATGTATGGATGGATGTGTGTATGCCTGTATGTATGTATGGATGGTTGGATGTAGGTAGGTAGGTAGGTGGGTAGGTTGGTAGGTACAACAGCAATCGCCGAATTATTTCTTTTTTCCCTGGGAAGTTGCTACGGCAACACAGTTCAGAAACACCCTCCCTCACCTGCCTGTTTGTCCGTGACTGAACGATGTCAGATCTCATAGAGTGCTGATGATTCATGTCATCGGCTCATTGGATACAGTCCATTTTGACAGAGCTTTATCAAAGAATCGATGCGGACAACAGGGTACATATATCTAAATCAATTGAAGGGTATCGGTCCGGATACAGTGCACACAGACAGAGCTTTATCAAAGAATCGATGCGGACAACAGGGTAGATATCTAAATCAATTGAAGTGTATCGGTCCGGATACAGTGCACACAGACAGAGCAAAATCAAAGAATCGATGCGGACAACAGGGTAGATATCTAAATCAATTGAAGTGTATCGGTCCGGATACAGTGCACACAGACAGAGCTTTATCAAAGAATCGATGCGGACAACAGGGTAGATATCTAAATCAATTGAAGTGTATCGGTCCGGATACAGTGCACACAGACAGCTTTATCAAAGAATCGATGTGGACAACAGGGTAGATATCTAAATCAATTGAAGTGTATCGGTCCGGATACAGTGCACACAGACAGAGCTTTATCAAAGAATCGATGCGGACAACAGGGTAGATATCTAAATCAATTGAAGTGTATCGGTCCGGATACAGTGCACACAGACAGAGCTTTATCAAAGAATCGATGCGGACAACAGGGTAGATATCTAAATCAATTGAAATGTATCGGTCCGGATACAGTGCACACAGACAGAGCTTTATCAAAGAATCGATGCGGACAACAGGGTAGATATCTAAATCAATTGAAGGGTATCGGTCCGGATACAGTGCACACAGACAGAGCTTTATCAAAGAATCGATGCGGACAACAGGGTAGATATCTAAATCAATTGAAGTGTATCAGGTCCGGATACAGTGCACACAGACAGAGCTTTATCAAAGAATCGATGCGGACAACAGGGTAGATATCTAAATCAATTGAAGTGTATCGGTCCGGATACAGTGCACACAGACAGAGCAAAATCAAAGAATCGATGCGGACATCAGGGTAGATATCTAAATCAATTGAAGTGTATCGGTCCGGATACAGTGCACACAGACAGAGCTTTATCAAAGAATCGATGCGGACAACAGGGTAGATATCTAAATCAATTGAAGTGTATCGGTCCGGATACAGTGCACACAGACAGAGCTTTATCAAAGAATCGATGCGGACAACAGGGTAAATATCTAAATCAATTTAAGTGTATCGGCCCGGATCGACTCCAGCAGGTATGTGGCGAGAAGAGGACGTCTGCTGAACAAGTTGGCATTGTGACTGTCTGCTTGGAGGCAGGTGTTCACCACTGATATTGCACTCAGCATCCAGTGATATTAGTAATGCAATTCATTGCCATGTGATATCATGTCATGTCATGTAGTGTCATGCGATGCGATGTGGTGTCATGTGAAGTAATGCCACGTGTTGGCGTGTAATGTTGTGTAATGATTTGTCATGTCACACACACACACACACACACACACACACACACACACACACACACACACACACACACACACACACACACACACACACACACACACACACACACACTTAAGTGTTCACACACAGCGGGTGTACCAATAAGTGTATGAATGGACTCATGAATGGATGTATGAATGGACAGAAATCTCTCACAAACTGCAGATAAATCAGTAATATTCAAGAGAACAGCCAGCATTGGCGATACAGACAGAACAAAACAATGAAACGAGAAATAAAGCATACAGCAACAAAAGTAAACAAATATGCACACAGGCTACGAAAGGACAGAGCGCATTCTATCATGCACACACCACTATACACAATATAATGATGGTAGTAATGATGATATCAGCAACATTAATAACAGTAATGATCATGATGCTGCTGCTAATAATAATGATAATTCTTCTTCTTCTTGGCAGGAGTAGTAGCAGAAGTATGCGAATGTCAGGCATTTGCTGGTTGCTTTTTTTTAAAATTTACTTTTATGCAGGTCTGCTGTAACGTGTATGGATCAGTCCGCACGTTATACCTAACACCTCACTGAAACTGGACTGCCTCGGTCAGTCGTGTACTGCACGAAACCCGCTACTGATACTGTCATGATACACCAGAACGTGAAGAGGGCGGAGGAGGAGAGGGGTAGAGAGTGGGCGTGGGGTGAAGCTTGGGCAAGTTTCAGTTACAGTTTCTCAAAGAGGCGTCACTGCCTTCGGACAAATCCGTATGCGCTACACCACATCTGCTAGGGTGATGCCCAACAGCAGCACAATCCAGCGTGCTCAGTCAGGCTTTGAGTGTATTGCATATATATTTGCCATATTCTTTTACAGGAATCTGGCAGAGGAAAACACTTTTGTTGCCATGGGTTCGTTTTTCAGTGCGCCAAGTGCGTGCTGAAACAACATAGTAACTCTGTTTATCGTCTCATCCGAACGACTAGACGCTCAGTTTGATTTTCCAGTAAACTTGAGAGAAAGGGCGAGAGCGGGATTCGAACCCAGACCCTCACGGACACTGAATTGGCAGATAAGCGTCTTAACCATTCTACCACCTTGCACCACGTCGGGCAAAATGAGTGAAAGCGGAGTGCTGCATGCTACAGGGTCATTGTGCCAGGCATGTAATCTGACAGCTGGAAGTGAGGAGAGGTGCCAGAGCCGATGGAACCGGGATGCAGCGAACCGCTTCCGATCAGGTCGACATCAGGTTGTCAGTTTCCGATTCCCAGTTATGGAACTGGTCCTCCTGCTTTTGGTTTTAAGGGTGGTGGTGGGGATGGTGGTGAAGGTGATGCTGCTGCTGCTGCTGATGATGATGATGAGTGTGTGTGTGTGTGTGTGAGGAGACACGCATGGAAGCCAGGCGAGGGGAGGGGAGGGGAGGGGGAGGAGGGTATCCAGATGATTATGTTGCTGAGTGAGTGTTTTCTGATGACCACTCCCGTAGGACAGACTGCACGTGTGTGCAGCGAACACTCCTGTCGGAAACAGTGAACCACATCACGGTAATGGGACACGGGGTTCATGCTGACACTGTTGGTTTGGTGTGGACAGAGGGAGGGAGGGGAGAAGAAAGGAAGAGAGAGAGAGAGAGACAGACAGACAGACAGACAGACAGAGACAGAGACAGAGAGACAGAGAGAGGAACACACACACACACACACACACA
>NC_134894.1:26048714-26056214 GCF_041734735.1 Babylonia areolata | reverse complement strand
CTCTCTTTCTTTCTTTCTCACCCTCCCTCTCCCTCTCTCTGACTACCCCTTCCCTCCTCTTTCTCTCTTTCTTTCTCTGTCTGTCTGTCTGTCTGTCCACTAGTCTGACTGTCCGTTTGGCTGTCTGTCTCTGTCTCTGTCTTTCTGTCTCTTGTCACCAAACGCTTGCTTTAAATTGGTTGCACTGTTTAATTAAAAAGCAGCAAGGATAGAGTGGGGTGGGGTGGGGGGAATAAAGAAAGAAAGAATTTGTGTGAGACACAGAGGCAGAGAGAGACAGAGAGACAGAGAGAGACAGAGAGAGAGAGAGACACACAGAGAGAGTGAGAGACAGAGAGAGAGAGAGAAGGCTTGACTCTTTGACATTCTAATGCCATTTGTCATGAGGTCCTTAGGATAAAAGTGAAAGCGCCAACATATCTTATTTCATAACAAAACATTAGAATAAACAAATCAATATGGTAAAAAGTAAATATTGAAACAAAACAAAGTTGTTATCGAGTGAGCTAGCGAGCGAGCGAGCGAGAGACAGACAGACAGACAGACAGACAGACAGACAGACATACAGACAGATAAACAAACAGACACAGACACAGAGACAGAAGGAGACAGAGTCTGAGTCATACAGTGTTTTCCACAAGCAGTTCAGACATTATAACAATACCCCTTGTTTTGACAAAAGGGGTGTGCCATAACGTCCCTGGTCGCCTTTATCATATGTGTTGACAGGTAATCGGACCTGGCTGTCATCAACAGCGTTGCTATGCCCAGCAGGCAGTCTGCGACTGGTGTACTTGGCTATCAGGACCCACACCAAAATCACTCCTCAGGATCTTTTCAACAATACAATGAATTGATTGTCCCAGGACTATTAAAACAAATAAATGAATGAATAATTAAATCAACTATCTACATCATCCTTTCAGAAAAAAAAAGAATTCCACTCGTCACATCAATTAGAAATGCGACACGAAATGGTATATGTATGCCAGTAGAAATGCGACAAGAAATGGTACACGTATACCAGGAGAAAGACGACGTGAAATGGTTACATGTATACCAGGAGAAATCGACGTGAAAGGGTACATGTATACCAGGAGAAATGCGACGTGAAATGGTACATGTATACCAGGAGAACTGCGACGTGAAATGGTACTTGCATGCCAGTAGAAATGCGACGTGAAATGGTACATGTATATCAGTAGAAATGCGACGAGAAATGGTACATGTATGTCAGTAGAAATGCGACAAGAAATGGTACATGTATGTCAGTAGAAATGCGACAAGAAATGGTACATGTATATCAGTAGAAATACGACGTGAAATGGTACAAGTATGCCAGGAGAAATGCGACAGGAAATGGTACATGTATGCCAGTAGAAATACGACGTGAAATGGTACATGTATGCCAGGAGAAATGCGACGTGAAATGGTACATGTATGCCAGGAGAAATGCGACAAGAAATGGTACATGTATGTCAGTAGAAATGCGACAAGAAATGGAACATGTATGTCAGTAGAAATGCGACGTGAAATGGTACATGTATGTCAGTAGAAATGCGACAGAGAAATGGAGCATGTATGCTAGGAGAAATGCGACGTGAAATGGTACATGTATGCCAGTAGAAATGCGACGAGAAATGGTACATGTATGCCAGTGGAGTCGCCGAGTTCATCGTTGAACGTCAGATTCAGGGTTCAGTCCCCTCTTCAGCCCAGTGTTGTGTCCTTGGGAAAGGTACTTACTTGACTCCGATCGATTTTCCTCGTTCCCCCTCAAGTGTACACAGGAAACCTGACTTCGGCTGTGGGAGATTGAAACGGCGGACAGAATTCACTGCCTCCATGGCTGTCAGAAAGCTATGGGGCCTTTACATTTAACCATCTAACTTGAGACTAACTTCTCAATAATGTTACACATGTAGCCGAGCGCTCAGCTGGCTACTGACGATGACCATTGCCATTCATGTATTAATTCACATGCTGATAACAGCACTGCGACGGTGTTAGACTCAGTACTGCAAACCTCACAGTTAGTGTGCACCGCTACAAGGTGTGTGTAGTACCTCTGTTGTGACAGAATAAAGAGGAAAAAAAACACAAAAACAATACCTCTGCAGAATGACTCCCCACCCCCACCCCCCACCCCCAAAAATGGAACGAACATAGTTTGCCTGTTATCTGACAGTGAAGCAATCTGACAGGCTGATTGCAGAGGGAAGTTTCCATGGCTGGGAATCCTGTAATCTGAAGGCATGTTGAGACATCTCTGTAATCAGGAGGAGGAGTGACATACGTCAGGTTTTATTCTTATCCTATTTCGTTCTGTTTTGTTTTTAATTTATTTCATGTTGTGTTGTTTTGTTTTGTTTCATTTTTTTTATTTCATGATCTGATTGTGTGTGTGTGTGTGTGTGTGTGTGTGTGTGTGTGTGTGTGTGTGTGTGTGTGTGTGTGTGTGTGTCAGGCTATACTTTCAGTTTTTGTGAACAACACACACGCACACACACACGCACATGCACGCACAAGCACACACACACATACACACACGCACACACGCGCTCGCGCACGCACACACGCGCTCGCGTTCACCCACAAATACGAATGCTTTCACACCCACCTACGCACACACTTATACACCCACGCAGAGAGACAGAGACAGGGACACAGACACAGATACAGAGACAGACAGACAGACAGACAGACAGACAGACAACTATTTAATGGATGTTGTATAATGAGAGGAGTGAAATGAGCATAATTAATTTTTTTTAACATCCAATCATAAGGGAAACGAAACAATAAGTAACAAAAAGAGACAGAGACAGACAGAAAGAGAAACGGAATGAAGCAGAGACAGAGACACAGTGACAGTGACAGAGACGGAGACAGAGACAGAGTGGCTGTGACAGTGACAGAGACAGAGAAGAGGGGGCGGTGGTGGGGGTGGGTGGGTGGGTGAGGGGGGGGGGGGGGGCAGATATATCTAAAGACAGCCCTCCAGTTATCTCAAAAGGCTTATCACTGGTGGGGGTGAATTACAGGGGTTACTCGTTCTGATGACACCGATTGGGTTACCCCTTTTCAGCTGCAATGAACGTGCGTGAGCATGGCGCGGCCTCTTTGCCTGTAATGCAATGCTTCACTATCTGGTCTGCAGATCCAATTGGTGTGTGCACACCCCGCGTTAACGTGAGGCAGAGGGCTCTTTGATGTCCGACACACCAAATTACGTTTCTCTTTCTTCTTCTTCTTCTTCTTCTTCTTCCTCCTCCGTACTCCTCCTTCTCCTCCTCTTCGTCATCATCATCATCATCATCATCATCTTCTTCTTCTTCTACTACTACTCCTCCTCCCCTACTCCTCCTTCTCCTCCTCTTCATCATCATCATCATCATCATCATCTTCTTCTTCTTCTTCTACTCCTCCTCCCCCCTACTCCTCCTTCTCCTCCTCTTCGTCATCATCATCATCATCTTCTTCTTCTTCTACTCCTCCTCCTCCCCCTACTTCTCCTTCTCCTCCTCTTCGTCATCATCATCATCATCATCTTCTTCATCTTCTTCCTACTCCTCCTCCTCCTCTTCGTCATCATCATCATCACTTCTTCTCATCTTTGAATCTCCATCACTGCCACATTATTCCAGATAGCAGAAAAGCTTTAAAAAAAAGGGGGAAAAATAAGAAAAAAAAAGAGAGAGAAAGTCGTGTTCCCAGTTTTGAAGTTAAATGTTATTTGAAATGAAATGAATGTTGAGAAGTTCGACATTTAACATTCCTGCCTGATATTGGTGGAAATTTTAATCCTGACAATTGAGACCACGCTCTTAACGTAGATTGGCCCGTGTGTGTGTGTGTGTGTGTGTGTGTGTGTGTGTGTGCGTGTGTGTGTGTGTGCGCGCGCGATTCCTGTTTAACAATATCACCATGCTTAAAACTTTTCGCCGTTGTTGACGTAAGCTATGTGCCATGACGTCAGAGGTTAGGCCAATAAGCTTTAAATTTTTGTCCTTTCAAGTCACATACAGTATCAGCGGATTTTTTTTTTTTTTTAATGTGTAGGTTGTTAAAAATAAAATAATACCAGACGTCGACAGAGACAGAGAGGTACAGACAGTGCCAGGTGTGTGTGTGTGTGTGTGTGTGTGTGTGTGTGTGTGAGGGGAGGGGGGGACAGGGGTGGAGTAAGAGAGAGACGCTTTGACGCTTTGATATTTTATTGTCATTACCTGCATAGGTCTATTGACAAGGGGGTGATAGGGTTAATTCTTATGTCACCACAAGTACCATACCACACTCTGCTTAATCCATCAAAACAAAACAAAACAGCTTTTATCGAAATACAACATCCTTACAATAAGGAAGCAACAAACATTAAGAAAAGAAAAGAAAAGAAACAAAAACAAAACAAAAAGACAAAAACACCATTACTCGACCATCCATTCTATCAACGATACCGTCCAATGTCTACCTTACCACTTGGCCCACAGTCTGAACACAAGACAACAAACATCACACATTGCCATCCCCCTCATCCACTCTGGCACCGTTCTGAACAGTAAGACTACATCTTATTCTTTGTGCTTCTACAAGAAATTTAGCTATTGACAGTATTGTGAGGTCATCATCAGACGACAAAGCAGAAACAATGTCGTGCCTTTCAGCTACATCAGACTGAAAGAACTCGTACTTATCTCTTACCCTATCGAATGATTTACATTGAAACAAGTAATGTTTTTCATCATCTACACTAAAGCACACAAAGGACATGGTGATTCTGTGGATGTCCCAGGCTGAAACCATCTTTTATTTGCATTAAACCCAAGTGTCCTTAGTCGAAATCTTGCAAAGTTTATTCTTTGCCACTTATCTGTAATGACTGTCAGGAATTTTTCTGTTTGAAATATACTTTTGAATGAAAAAAACCAACTATATTTTTCTTTAGTTTCCATATCAGAATGCCAATTTTGTTTAAAAGAACAAATAAGTCTATCTTTAAATTGAGTAAGAGAGAGAGAGAGAGAGAGAGAGAGACAAAGACTAAAGAGACAACACGCCAGAAAGCCAGCCTGGGGTCCAGTTCAAGACAATCGTCATTTTACCTTCATGCAAGTTACCTTTGACATGGTAGGAACCCGCGGACACAGTTCAACGTGAGGTGAGGTGTGCTCACAGGCAGCTGACCCATCATTTTACTTCTCACCGCACCACAGTTCAGAGCATTGTTGGAGAGAGTTCGTAAAACACGAGCTCTCCGCAAAGCACGCCTGTTTTCCCTCAACAAAAAAAACAATGCACAAAAGGATCCGCCATATTTACCTCTGCTTCGTGGGCAGTCACCCAAAGTGGGCAGTGAGGAGAAATTGCCTTGGGATTTGTAGACTGGACCAGCGGGGAGGCTCTTGTGTTCCAGACTTGCGGATCTTGCTTACCCACGGGCAGTTTGCATTGCCTCAGGTAGATTTACCCGCAGGTGCACATTTTCCTGCAGGCACGATGGTCTCTTGAATACTGCCCCAGACAGACAATTACAGACAGGGACATAGACAGGGATAGGGACAGAGACAGAGATACAGACTAGGGATTGAGACAGAGATAGAGACAGACAGACAGAGACAAAGAGAGAGAGAAAAGAGATAGAGACATGTCCGGGAAATGGTCTGGATTCGTTTCAGTCAATATCAAAGGTTTGTTAAAACCTCAATTTCCTTCAAGAGGTGAAAGGTGGGAGAAAGAGGAAAAGAGACACTGTACCAGTTGTGATTAACGGATAATGAAAACTGGAAACATCCTCAAAATGTATGATTGATTCTGATACATGGTTTTGTTGTTGGTGGTGTGTTTTTCAGGCAGGGAATAACTCGGCACCGCCCAAACCATCGGGAGAACAGCAATGCTTTGCACGGCTTGGTCCTCAGGCAACGTTGGATACAGGTCAGTCAACATCTAGCTTTTTCTCTGTCTCTTTGTCTGTCTCTGTCTCTGTGTCTCTGTCTGTCTGTCTCTGTGATTCTTCCTGTCTCCATCTGTGTGTGTGTGTGTGTGTGTGTGTGTGTGTGTGTGTGTGTGTGTGTGTTTCTGTCTCTATCTCTCTGTGTGTCTGTCACACTATATCTGATCTTTTCTGTCTCTGTCTCTTCTCTCTCTCTCTCTCTCTCTCTGATTCTTTCTGTTTCCTCCACTCTGTTTGTCTTTCTCTCTATCTCTGATTGTTTCTGTTTCCATCTCTCTGTCTCTGTTTCTCTCTTTCTCTCTCTCTCTCACACTCTCACTATCTCCGATTCTTTCTGGCTCCATCTCTGTGATCCATGTCTATGTCTGCATCGATTACTTCTGTTTATTTTTGTCTCTATATCCGTTTCTTTCTGTCCCTATCTTTGTCTCCGTGTCTCTGTCTCTATATTGGTGTCAGTGTCTCTCTTCATCTCTCTTTGTCTGTCTGTCTGTCTGCCTGCCTGTCTCTGGTGTTTCTTTCCACATGTGTCTCTATCGTCTGTCTGCATGTGTCTCTGTCTCTGTCTTTTCCCGTGTCTGTCTGCCTGTCTTTCTTCTTGTCTCTATCTCTGTTTATCGCTGTCTCTGTCCCTCTCTGTCTCTTGGTCCCAGTCAATGTGTCTGCCTCTTGTCTTTCTGTCTGTCTGTCTCTCCCTCCCTCCCTCTCCCTCTGCATGAGTGTGTATGTGTGTGTGTGTGTGTGTGTGTGTGTGTGTAGGGGGGGGGGGGTGTACGCGCGCGCGCGTGTGTGGCGTGTGTGTGTGTGTATGTATGTATGTGTGTGTGTGTGTGTGTGTGTGTGTGTGTGTGTGTGTGTGTGTGTGTGTGTGTGTGTTGGTATGCACTCCGTCTTCTCTAATTTCTACGTTAAGTGAGACAGAAACAAAGAGATAGATAGAGAGACACTCCGTCTTCTCAAATTTCTACGTTAAGTGAGACATAAACAATTAGAGAGAGAGAGAGAGACAGACCGGCAGAGACAGAGAGACAGACATATAGTGTCGCCTGTCTGTTCTCCGTCTTCTCTATGCTCTATGTGTCTTTATAAGTGAGACAGAAACAAAGAGAGAGACAGAGACAGACCGGCAGAGACAGAGATATAATTGTCGCCTGTTTGTCGACGTCTTTTCCCCCCAGGTAACAGTGCTTGACATCAGATCTCAGGCAGAGAGGCTGCAGCGCCTGTTGATAACACCACTCAGGATGGGGAATCACTGTTTGTGTCGTCATTTGAAAACACCACACACAACAGGCAGACAGTAATTTGGATTGTCTCCCCAACCACTCCAGATGTGACGCGAACATGATTCCCGTAAAACCACGAAACCACACCTTTCTCTCTGTCTCTCTGTCTATGTCTCTCTCTGTAATACAATAAGCATAATAATGTTTTTTTTTCATGCAGCCCTCGAAGGGGAAACAGTAACACAAACGATGGGGGAATCTCTGTCTCTGCCGGTCTGTACTATGCATGCTGTACTGATTTTATGATTCCTCTTTTGTTTA
>NC_134894.1:26031214-26036214 GCF_041734735.1 Babylonia areolata | reverse complement strand
TTTATTGATCTTAATTTCTGCACACAGACTTGTAAGGAGATTTCTTCACACAAGTATGATTCTATTATCTGTGTCCCTCCTCCTCTCACACAAGCCCCAGTCTATCCCCCTCATTGTTTCGCAATCCAGGAGCCAGCAATCCATAACAGGAAGCTGTCATTGATAGATCGGCCATGAGACCACCCACAAGTGAACACCCTGCACCGCCCCCAGGCCGAGCCATTTGCAGGGATGTTCGATGTGTTCAGTGTCTAGCTGCGCCCAAGCAGCTGAAGGCTTCCGATAGTTTGCCAAGCAGAAAAAACCAAAATACGTAGCAAAAAAACAAAAAAAGTAAAAAAAGAAAGAAAAAAAGTATCACTCCAAGGTAAAGCAAGAAAAGAAAAAAAAATCTATCGAAAGAGAACCACTAAAGCAGTGCCTCTATTTGTGTAGACCCTCTTCAGAGTTACAAACAGACGCAGCTAGGTGCAACGTGAGTGAATCGAAGCAAAGAGGACCAAGACAGGGAGCAGCATTTCTTTGTTTGTTTCCATAGATGTCATCCACGTCCTCTTCACTCCACAGACGGAACAGTCGGTACGGGCTGTGTGGCTGGTATTGACGGAGCTGTCAGTGTGTAGGAAGAAGGATGACAGTGAGTGGGAAGACCAAAAGGTGTGGAAAGTAGGGGGGATAAAGGTCTGTCTGTCTGCCTGTCTGTCTGTCTGTCTGTCTGTCTGTCTGTCTGTGGGTCTGTGAGGTGGTTGGCTGGATGAAGAAATCGTTTGTTTGTCTGACAGCTCCTGCGCCTTCAGTTTTGCATCGTGGGAAATTGAAAAGTGTGTTGGTGTTATTTTTTTTGTTTTGCTTGGATTTGTGCGAGTGTGTGTGTGTGTGTGTGTGTGTGTGTGTGTGTGTGTGTGTGTGTGTGTGTTGGGGTTGAAGTGGGCGTGTGTATTTTCGAGTGTGAGTATGTGTATGTGTTCGTTTTTGTTTGTTAGTTTTCCATGTTTATTCATTTATCTGTAAGAAAAAACAGAACATTTGTTGGTTTCAGATTTTCCTTCCTGTTCTTGGTAATCCGTTTGGCCATACTCTCTCTCTTTCTCTCTCTCTCTGTCCTTTTTCTTTCTCCGTCTCTCTCACCTTCTCTCTCCGTCTACCCTCCTCTCTCTTTCTCTCTCGCACACACACACACACACACACACACACACACACACACACACACACACACACACACACACACACACACAGAGAACTGCCACTTCACAACACACACACACAGACACACAGACACACACA
The DNA here is from genome assembly GCF_041734735.1 of Babylonia areolata. Lineage (NCBI taxonomy): Eukaryota > Metazoa > Mollusca > Gastropoda > Neogastropoda > Buccinidae > Babylonia > Babylonia areolata. The sequence goes on along the minus strand of NC_134894.1, from coordinate 26,034,930 downwards.
CACACAGACACGCACACACGCACACACACACACACACACACGCACGCACGCACGCACGCACGCACGCACACACACACACACACACACACACAGCCTTTCCAGTAACGGACAAACACGACACAGAAACAGACCCTGACAAAGTGGGGTGAAAAAAAGAATTAAAAAAAAAAGAAACAAAAGAAAAGAAAAGTCCAGACACCAATTCTGTACCCGAAGGGTAGAAAACACAACAACATGACCCCCCCCCCCCCCCACCGACCCCCCACTCATCATTACCACTGGCAAGGTGATTCGCTCGATAAAGCACTATGGAAAGTATAGAGCTTTGCAAAGTGTGTGTGTCTCAGATTCACTTCGGCCTCCTGGATTCAGGACAATACGAGTTGCACTGAGTGAGTGAGCGAGTCTTTTGAAACGTGTGTGTGTGTGTGTGTGTGTGTGTGTGTGTGTGTGTGTGTGTGTGTGTGTGTGTGTGCGTGCGCGTGCGTGTGTATGTGTTTATGCCTGTGCGTATGTGTGGGTGCTTGTGTGTGGGGTGAATGTGTGTGTGTGTGTGTGTGTGTGTGTGCGTGTGTGTGTGTATGTGTGTGTGCGTGTGTGTGTGTGTGCGTGTGTGTGTGTATGTGTGTGTGTGTATGTGTGCGTGTGTGTGTATGTGTGCGTGCGTGCGTGCGTGTTTGTGTGTGTATGTGTGTGTGCACGCGCGCGCGTGTGTATGTGTGTCTCTGTGTATGCATCTCTGTGTATGTGTGCGTGCGTCTGTGTGTGTGTGTGTGTGTGTGTGTGTGTGTGTGTGTGTGTGTGTATTTCTCTCTGTGTGTGTGTGTGTGTGACAGCTAGGAGGGTAGGGTCGGATTTGGAGACGTAAAGGGGAACTACTTCAGCGCGGGATGGAAGGACCAACGGTTGAATTGATTCCAGAAGATCTGAAGGTCCCTGGGCTGGGCCTTTGGCACAGGCGGAAAATTACAGCACTATACATTTGCACATTAATGACACCCCCTCCCCTCCTAGTCACCCCTCTGCCCCCCCCCCCCCCCCCGCTCCCCCGCTCCCGCCCCCCATCCGTCAGAGAGAAGTAACAACAGAATCGGTGCTCTTTGAACTTGGGTCACCCCCCACCCCCACCCCCCTACGAAAGCATCCCCCGGCGATGAAATGCTAAACAGCCAGTGGGGCCTGATGTTGATGTTGACAGCAATGCAGAATTGATCCCCTCTATCTGTGCTTGTAGATCAATATCATGTCTTGCCAAAATGCCTCCTGTCCTTTCCTCTAACTCTGAGGAGTGCGAAGGAGAAGAAGAATTTATCATTTTATCATCGTTTGTTTTTGTGTCCTAATCGTCTGCACAAGGTCATATCATGAGGGCAACAACAACAACACCAAAAGCAGCAGCACCAACAGCACCAACAACAAACACTTGAAGAACAAGGTTAAACACAAGAAGGAAAAGAAAAACAAGACAAAAAAAACAAAAAACAAACAAACAGACAAAAACAAAAACAAGACCCGGCGTCAGATTTGAGATTCACGTCATACGTCACGACCATGTTTATGTAGTTTCGCTTCAGGTGAAATTGGACAGAAACAGGCCTAATGTAGATGGTCGTGCGTGAAAGAGAGAAAGAGAGAAAAATAGACCGATAGAGATAGAGAGACAGAGTGAGAGAGAGAGACAGAAAGAGAGAGAAGGAAGAGAGAGAGACAGAGACAGACAGAGACAGAGAGAGACAGACAGACAGAGAAAGAGAGAGAGAGAGAGAGAGAGAGAGAGAGAGAGCAACAAACATAATAAACATACAGACAGAGCCAGCCAGAGCGCTACCGGTACATACAGTACACAGTCAGACAACACAGAACAGAGAACTCCACTGTCTAGAGAACCAAAAAGTCATCATGCTCCACAACACGTCAAAAGCAGAGAGAAGAGACAGACAGAGACATACATACATACATACATACAGACACACAGACCAACAAACATACAGACAGAGACGAAGACGCAGACAGAGAGACGGTCAGCCACATACGCAGAAACACGCGATCATTGGAGCGAGTTTGAGGAGACTGAAAAGTGCCAGACATGACCAATCTCACCTTGACAAATTGGCGCCAAGGCAAAGGCCCCAGAAGGAAAAGACAACTCTTTAGCCATTGACAGCGACAGACCGTCACTGAGTGTGCCGTCGGGGTGGGTGTGAGCGGAATGATGATGATCACACACACACACACACACACACACACACACACACACACACACACACACACACTAAAGACCAACACTTATATAACGGTGACTGTCACAACCTAACCGCTTTGCAAGACAAATAAATAAACAATTTTTTGAAAGACAGAATGAATGACTACATGCGCATATGAATGAATGGATGAGTGCATGAATGAATGCATGCATGCATGAATGAACAGATAAACAGGCAGACAGACAGATAGACAGATGAATAAATAAATAAATAAATAAATGGATATGAAAATAAGAAAAAATCAATGATGATGGTGGTGACGACAAAGCTTATTACAGCACCACCACCACTACTACTACAACAACTACTACTGCTGCTACTACTACTACTACTAACACTACTACTGCTACTAATGCTGCTTCTTCTACTACTACTGCTGCTACTACTACTGTTTCAGGTATTTTCTTATGCTTCTTCTATTGCGACTACTAGTACTACTATTGCTGCTACTGCTGCAGCTGTTTTTACTGTTGCTCCTACTGCTGTTGTTGCTGCTGCTACTACTATTACTGATACTGCTATAAGGAAATGATGATGATAATGATGATGATACGCCGCGCCTGTCGCCGAAATTATTTTTTTCTCAATATTCATCGATGAATGTATGAATGAATAAATGTATACATAAATGAATGAAGACTTCAAGTACGGGAAGAAGGACGAAAGAAGGGAGGGCAAAACCTAGGGAGACAGAAGAACAATGTTATGGGCCCATGGGGAAAAATCACAGCACCCGACATTTACATATCAACGACCCATCCAGACAGAAGTGATTGAAACGGTGCTTACGGAAAACGGGCCCCGCTATTACAAAGGTACACCGCCGGAGTATCGCCATTGATATATCCCAAGTCAATATTGAGTGATTAAACTCCTCGCGTATCCTTTGCCTTGTTCCCCGAATTCCTCCTTCCCTATCCCTTTTACGTCTACAATTCTGTTAGTTCATAGACGTTGAATTAATGTCCTCCATGAATGTCTGCTGCTGGTACACACTCCTGATAACCGGAGGAAAGATTGGGGTGGCTACTTGGGATCTTTACATTGAATTGGGATTGTAGAATGCGGTGCAGTAGAGTGAGGTGTTGCACAATGCAATACAATGCAATACAATACCATGCCACACAGTGCCACTCCATAATATACAGTGCCACACCATGCCATACAATACGACATCTGATTTTGACGAATCCTCCTTCCCCTCTTCCTATCTCCCTACTTTCCGCATTGCCTCTGTCTTTGTCTCTGCCTGCCTGTCTGTCTGTCTGTCTCTGTCTCTCTCTCCCTCTCTATGTCTCTCCCTGTGCCTGTTTTTTTTTCTGGAAGTACAGTGTCTCCGAGTTAGTTTTAGATGTGTGGGAAGACTAGTGCGAGGGTGAATTTTTTTATGAATTATATCGTCTATCGCATCTTCTTTTGCCATTATAATTTTTAGTATTCAGATATTATATT
>NC_134894.1:26026214-26028714 GCF_041734735.1 Babylonia areolata | reverse complement strand
CCCCCTCCCCAAACCCACCCAAACATTTACGCACTTGTACCTGCATACTCCGTTTTTCCCCCAACTTACTCCAGACGAAGTGATTTCAGAAACGTGAAACTGAAGTCTTTTGCGACTCTTGTCTTCCGAAGACACACAACTCACATACGGAGGGAGGGAGGAAGGGAGGGAGGGAACGGGGGATGGGGTGGGGGTGGGGAGGGATTGGGATTACTTATTATTCATGGCCAAATTCACCTATCTACTTGGAAGCTCTAATGCCAGTGCCTATATAAGACAGATAAGTCTGCTGACCTGGTAAGCCAGATGCTGTCCAGAAAAACTCAAGCACGAGAGGCTGTTTTGTCACCTGTATGCAAATCTGGCCTTCCTGTGATGGCAATTTGAGCACGATGTCGTTAAAAACAGCTTTTGTGTGGCTTCTCTGGTACGTTTATCAGCGGGAGTGTGTCCATCTTTCTTTCATTTCTTTCCATTCATTCTTTTTTTCCGTTTTCTTCTTCCCCTCTGTGCCATGTCTGTCTGCCTGTCTGTCTGTCTCCCTGTATGCCTGTGTAACCGTCTTCCTCTCTCTGTTCTTCTCTGTCTGTCTCCTTTGTCTTTAGTTCTGTCCCACTTTCTGTTTTTTTTTCTCACTCCTCTTTATCATCATTATCATGAATACATACATACATTTATATATATATATCCGTAGTTTCTATGGATGTTATCTTCTGCATACGAGACAAATCCCGAATCCTTAAAACGCACAAACACAAACACGCACACACACGCGCGCACACACACACACACACACACACACACACACACACACACACAAACACACACACACATGCACTAACACACACACACACACACACACACACACACACACACACACACACACACAAAACAAAAAAACCTACAAGCCCACCCCCCCCCCCCCCTACACACACACACACACAGGACAGCGCACAAACCTTGATGTCGATTGAAACTACGACTGCCTCACCCACCTCGTCCCCCTTCCCTCCTTACCTCCAATCCTCCCCCCTCCCCCTCACTTCACACCACAGTTTAATACCCGTCACAAAAAAGGCTTCGTCAGGCAGGATAAACTGATTTGAAAGCAACCACAATCCTCCATTATCGTTCCGCGCTCGAATTTACAATCTGTGATTCGAACGAATTATAATTTGCGCCAAGAAGGGAATTTAAAAAAAAAAAAAATTAGCGAACCAGTAAAATCAGAAGAATGTGAAATATTAAGATCTGACCACTGGGAGGTTGAAAGAAATCGGATTAAGCAGTTTTTTGGTTGAACCAAGACAATTCCATTGCACATCCCACTTGGTTTAAAGAGAAAGTTAAGCGCAGTCTGAAAGATCAGTTTTTGTAAGATTGGTATCGACAAATAGATAACCATACCATGCTTATCAATTACAGGATGTTTACACCCAATTTTAGTGAAGATGCTTATCTTACAGTGTTAACAACTAATTGTGTTACTGAGTTAGCAAAGTTTAGAACAACCAACAACACACTTCCTGTTAATAAACAGCGTTTCAACAATTCATCAAGAAATGAAGGAATCTCACAAATGTTATTGTCACTGCTTGTTTTTGTGTCCTTTTTTTACAGCAGAAAAATTTTACCTACATTTTGTAGAAGCCGGCAAAAAACCCCTTAAATTCAATTCCAATTTCTGTTTTCTGAAAGAAACAAAAGAACATCGTTAAAACTTAAAGCATTTGTCGCTACTATTCGCATCTTTTTCCAATGGAACTTTGTACATTGGTAGGGAATCCTTTTCTAAAATATTTTTTTCCTGTTGTGGTGGAAATTGATTGTTAATGTGTGTTTGCCTGATTGCTTGTGTGGGCCTCTTTTTTCATTCATTTATCTATTTTTTTTTTTACTTTTTGAGACCACTCCTTTTGTTTATATGGTGTGTTAAAGACGTCGATGTGTAATGTTTGTATGCCCTCAGGGTGTACATGAAATAAACTTCTTGCCTAGCCTTGCCTTGCCTTGCCTTGCCTTGCCTTGCCTAGCCCTGCCTTGCCTTGCCTTGCCTTGCCTTGCCTTGACTAGCCCTGCCTTGCCTTGTCTTGCCTTGCCTTGCCTAGCCCTGCCTTGCCTTGCCTTGCCTTGCCTTGCCTTGCCTTGCCTTGACTAGCCCTGCCTTGCCTTGTCTTGCCTTGCCTTGCCTAGCCCTGCCTTGCCTTACCTTGCCTTGCCTTGCCATGCCTTGCCTAGCCTTGCCTGGGCATGCCTTGCCAATAGGTGTCCACTCTATGGGTGTGTCTTTTGGGCGTGTCGCTCAAGGTTTCTGATCAACACTGCAGGTACGTGTATATGCCGAGCCTGGTTGACGCCGGAATACGTTAAGAAAGGAAAAAAAAAAAAAAAAAAAAGGCGTAGAGCGCGGCCTTGTCAAATTTGTCACCAACCTGAAAGGACATTCATAGAAGCATTGTCTTCGTATTCGCCATCATTCACTTCAATGAAACTATAGGAA
>NC_134894.1:26016214-26018714 GCF_041734735.1 Babylonia areolata | reverse complement strand
CAGTGGTGTACAATTTACTCTACGTTACGCGTTGGCTGACGCTGACTGCATTTCAGCAATGTTTCAACTCTTCAACAGGAACGGAACAAAAAGAACAGCAGCAGCAACAACAACAGCAACAACAACAAAAGAAAAAAAGAGAGAAAAAAGTTGGACATTCCTTTTTCGAGACCACACTGTAAACCGGGAAAGATATAATGGTGTTTATTCAGCTCTTGATCATAAAGGATCTCATTTCCAACGAGGAAGAAGAAGAAGAAGAAATGGCGTTTATTCAGCTCTTGATCATAAAGGATCTCATTTCCAACGAGGAAGAAGAAGAAGAAATAGAGAAAGAAAGATACGTGTAATTCTCGACTTATTTAACTACTCAGCCCATGTCCCTGGTCTCTCAGATATGTGTATCATTTGTACGGAGCTTTTAACGTTAGCGTTGTGGATATTTGTCACAGGTATACCTTCCTTCATGGAGATGGAATTTCGATAATACCTTCGTACTTTTCACCTCCCCAAGATTCCTCTCCCCCTAGCCCCACCCCCCCCCCCCCGCATACCCCGAAATCGATCTCCCATAATGTAACCTGCAATACCATCCACATCCTATAGTCTTCGCATTGTCATCCTTACCATCCTTCTTCTCGTCATTACGATCCCCATCTTCATGCTCCTTCTTCTCCTTATGTTGAAGATGATGATTATGCTTGTTTCTATCATAATTGTGATTATAATAATTATAGTAATAATGATAACAACAATAATAATAATTATTAATATCATTATTATTATTATTATTATTATTATTAGTAGTAGTAGTAGTAGTAGTAATAGTGTTATGATTAAGATCATCATCATCTTTACCACTATCACCATAGTCATCATCGTCGTGATCTTCATCATCATCACCACCATCACCATCAGTATCACCATCACCATCACGATCATCACCATCACCATCACTATCATCATCATCACCATCATCACCATCACCATGATCATCATCATCACTGCCTTTCCTGTTCTTGTTGCCGTGAATGCTGTTTTCACAAACCAAGCAAACGAACAGTTCCCCTTCACATGCAGATTATGCTGTAGGGGTCGGATGGGGGAAAGGGGAGGGGGGGGGGGGGCGAGGGGGCATGGCGGTTTTTTATTTTTTATTTTTTTTTAAACCAGCATCCCGGAAATCCACGCTGACAACGAGATTACACGTGTCTTTGTGTGCTGTCGTTTTGCTGAAATGGTTTGTGCACTGAGCCTGACGAAGACCACATAGGGAGAAGGAAGGGGGTGGTGGTGTGTGACAGAAGAGCTATAGCAATAACAATAAAGACACTAAGAGAGTGAGAGACGACAGAGAGAAAGACAGACAGACAGGGTACAGAGAGAAAGACAGACAGGGATACAGAAAGACAGACAGACATGGATACAGAGAGAAAGACAGACAGATATACAGACAGACAGACATGGATACAGAGAGAAAGACAGACAGATATACAGAGAGGAAAACAGACAGACAGTGACACAGAGAGAAAGACAGACAGAGATACAGAGAGAGTGAGAAACAGACAGGGACACAGAGATAAAGACAGAGAGAAAAACAGACAGATAGGGATACAGAGAGACAGACAGACAGACAGAGACAAGAGACACGGACGGGACAGGCAGACAGACAGACAGACAGACAGACATGGTGTTATGGAGAGAGAGACAGACAGACACAAGCAGGCAGACAGACAGACAGACAGACACAAGGCAGGCACTGAGCGGGAGAAAGAGAGAAAGCTGGGTAGCGTGAGTAGGGTGGGGGAGAGGTTGAGAAAGAGACAGACAGAGACACAGAAACAAAGGAACAGACAAAGAAAGATACAGAGACAGAGAGATAGGGACAGAGAAAGCGAAACACACACACACACACACACACACACACACACACACACACACACACACACACACACACACACACAATAAATTGAGAACAAGAGAGAGACAGACAGAAACAGAGAGAGATACAGTTTATGAGAGACAGAGAAAGGCAGAGGCGGAAAAACACAGAGAGACATGGAGAGAGATAAAGAGAGACAGAGAGGTACAGAGAGATAAGACAAACGGGAGGTGTGAGGGGAGAGAGACGAGGCATCTGGAACAGACATGCTTAAATGCAGATAAGGACCCCCTCCCCACCTCTCTCTCTCTCGCTTGGAAGAACTGAAAGACATTTAGAAACACAAACTGTTTTTATGGGTCTCCCCTGTGGAAGACGCACAGTTGATGCGTGCATTGCGTCAGAAAAGCACAATGAAGACGCATACATAGCCTCTCTCTCTCTCTCACGTTGCTGTTTGATCGTGATAGTAACACACACATACACACACACACACACACACACACACACACACACACACACCGTTAGAGACAGAGACAGTGTTATGTGTTATCATTTGTGCCCAGAACGTACCAAGCGCGTGGGGAAAACAAATTACCGCCCAGGAAGGAAGAACGT
>NC_134894.1:25983714-26006214 GCF_041734735.1 Babylonia areolata | reverse complement strand
GTTGTCGCTGTTGCGTTGTGTGATGATGATGAAGGTGTTGGTTTGGTGTGACGTGAGGGCGATAGTAAACAGCAGAAATGAATGAATGATAATTGCTTTCTCCTCTTCCTCCCTCTTGGCATTTAAACTCTGCTTGCCCATTTCTCTTTATAACTGTCCGCTTCTCCTTCTTCACTCCCCCCTGCTCCTCCCTGCTGTGAAGTGTTATGTGAGTGGAAAAATTTCACGTGTGGCGTGTTATTCGCCCTCACTTTGTGAACAGATGAGCGATATTGCTTCCATCAGGTTTACTAAGCGTTTTTCTGGTACGTGTATTGATTACACACACACACACACACACACACACACACACATATATATATATATATATATATATATGACTTGTGTGTCTCTTGAAACAACGGCAGATATTAAGTCGGTCAATGTACTGATATCTACACCGTTGGAGAATAAAGACTCAATCAAATACAGATTGACTGAACGAATCATTGAATGATTGATTGATTCATTCATTCATCCATTGTTGTTGTTGTTGTTCTTCTTCTTCCTCTCCTTCTCTCACTAGTGTATTTTCTTTCGTTCTCTTTCTTTGTTTTCTCTCCTTTTTTTCTCCTCGTCACGTGTCATCAACGTCATCAATCTCATTCTGCTTATTATACGTTATTTTTCCAGCAAGGCGGAGGATAAATTAAATTTAGCTCTCGTTTATAACAGATTACAAAAGAAATATAACAATTCGTAACAGATAGCACAACGACTGTCCACGTGATTCTTGTTCCCCTTAACAACTATGACAGCATGAATATCAAACAGTAATCAAAAACAAAGTCGACAAGTGTTTCTCATCAAATCCCTCAAGCGTTCAGTCATTTTTTCCCCCGTGGGGAATGACGTCAAAATCCCATTTGGCGGCGGGTTTGTCCTCGTCGCCGATATACTCGATTACAACAATTGAATTTGCAGGTGTAAACATAATGGTTTCTAGCAAACAATTCACCATTGCAATTTTTGTATTGTTGAAAATACATTTTGTAACACGTCTGATATGACATAAAACTAAAACGAACGTAAGGAAAAGCGCAACACACACACACACACACACACACACACACACAATTGCATTCTCTCTCTCTCTCTTTATTTCACACACACACACACACACACACACACACACACACACACACACACACACACGGATCTGCACTCAATGCACTGTGATCGAGCCTGCATCTTATTTGTACAACTTGGACATTAAAAAAGAAAAGAAAAAAAGAAAAAAACAAAAAACAAAACAAAAAAACCCCCACCTGTGCCGACTGAGCAATCAGATTGTGGACAGAAAGTAGGGATGAAGGAACAGGGTCAACAGAGCGCTGTCTACCTCCATTCAATTACAGGGAATTTGAACTCCATGTCCCCGTTCTGTCGAGAGAAAAAGAAAAAGACAGGAAGAAAAGGGAATCTACGTGGTCATGGAATTCAGGCCGGCAGGTCTTGGTGGGGTAGCGGTGGTCCAGAGGTCATGCACCTGGCTAGGAAGCCAGTGTCCACAGGTTCCAGTCGTCATACACTGACCAGGATTGTTACCTGCCCCTCAACACCCCCCCCCCACCCCCCCCTAGCCCCACCCCCTTCACCATCCTCTCAATGAGATCTTGAGTGGTGATCTAGGCGCTAGCCATTCGGATGAGACGATAAACCAAGCCCCTCGTGTGATGTTTGCACGTACCACAGGGAAAAGAACTCACGGCAATAGCATGTTTATACCTGCCCCCCCCCCATGCCCCCCCAATGGCCCCCCCCCCCCAAAAAAAAAAGTCGAAAAAAATCTTATAGTAAAAAAAAAAAATTCTTGCAGACAGGATAACACACACACACACACACACACACACACACACACACACATATATATATATATATATATATGTGTGTGTGTGTGTGTGTGTGTGTGTGTGTGTGTGTGTGGAGGGGGAGGGGGGAGGGGTGGGGGATGTATAGGTGTTAGGGGAAGGGTGTGGAGTGGCGCTGCTTTGTAGCGACGCGCTCTCCCTGTGAAGAGCAGCCCAAAGTTCACACAGAGAAGAATCTAACGTGATGAAAGTTGCCTAATGCAACGCAATACGATACAACACAATGCTTGGCGATACACTTCAGTACAACGGAATGCAATGCAATGCAGTACAAAGCCAAGACATTCAACTAGAATCCTACGATTACAGTGAAAGTGGAATCAGTGTTCCTGTGTTATCAAAAGACATAAAAAATAAAATGCATTTGAAAAAAAAGGATGGATATTTTCGGTCATCGAATTGAGGATGGAGGGCAGTAGGGCGTCGTGTTTGTTGTTTGGCAGTTGCAGAGTGGTTTTTGTCTTCCGGGTTGACAGTCTGTAGGTTGCCTTGTGTGTGTGTGTGTGTGTGTGTGTGTGTGTGTGTGTGTGTGTGTGTGTGTGTGTGTGTGTGTGCGTGCGTGCGCGCGCGCGAGTGTGTGTGTGTGTGTGTGTGTGTGTGTGTGTGTGTGTAAGTAAGATGATTAGATTTGCAAATGTTGCCTCGTTATACTTTTGGAGTTAAAAGACATTTGTATTTTCTCAACTTTTAAGTGACATTGTTGTGTATTTGGAAATGTTTGTTTTGGGCACGAAAAGATTATTTTGCAGTAATCCTCCATACTCCAATAGGAGTGAAAGGATAATTAAAACTTGAAAACTTGAAACTTGTGTGTGTGTGTGTGTGTGGGGGGGGGGGGGGGTGCGCGCGCGAGTGTGTGTGTGTGTGTGTGTGCAGGATGGAATTGGATGTTTGGACAAGGAGATAAGGCACAATCACAATTCAGTGGACACTGATTGTTTTATAACATCCGATTAATGACACAGTTTTATGCAATAAAGGTAACCAACAAATCTGTGAGGTATGAGAATACAACGAACATTGTCAGATGGTTTGGAAAATTGAAAAGCAACGGCAAAAGGACGCGAAGTGAACGTATAACGAAGACAGGGGGGGATAACTGGTCAACAAGAATCAGGCACGGTAACTTTTGATCCTTGAAATGGACAAAGGCAGGCAACAAACCCTAGCCAGTTTTGCTTCAGACAAATCCAGCTGCATATACATCAAAATAGGCCTGCAATAAAGAGTATTAAACAAAGGAGACGAAAGAAATCTAGAATTCAGGTTTTTTTTAAATCATAAGTGTGAAAATATTTTGGACTTTGATAGAGTGATCTGTACATGAGATGCAAAGACGAAAAAAAGAAGCACGACGACGACGACGACGACGACGACGACGAAGAAGAAGAAGAAGAAGAAGAAGAAGAAGAAGGAAGTTGATTTTTGAACGAACAAGATGAAAAGAAGGGGGCGTCATTCTGTCTCACTAGCTTGTCTTCATCATGGACAATTACGTACACGTTAGGTCAACCAGCCCATCAAGAACAAGATCACTTCCCTACCTCATCATTCCCTCTCCCCCCTCCCCTCTGTGTGTGTGTGTGTGTGGGGGGGGGGGGGGTGTGGGGGGGGGGGGTAGGGGGGGAGTGTCCGTATTTTTTGCTTATCTCTGCCTCTATGTCTGTCGCTGACCATGTCTCTGTCTCTCTCTGTCTCTCCCTCCCTCCCCTCTCTGTCACTGTTTATCTCTCTCTGTCTCTCTCTCCCTCTGTCTCTCTTGAGCGCATCTCTCTCTCTCTTTCTCCCCCTCTCTCTCCCTCTGTCTCTCTTGGGTGCATCTCTCTCTCCTTTCTCCCCTCTCTCTCCCTCTGTCTCTCTTGAGCTCATGTCTCTCTCTCTCTTTGTCCCCCTCTCTCTCTGTCTATGTCTCCCTTGAGGGCATCTCTCTCTCCCCCCCTCTCTCTCCCCTCTCTCTTTGTCTCTGTCTCTCTGTCTTTCTCTTTCTTTCTCCCCCTCTCTCTGTGTCTCTCTTGAGCGCATCTCTCTCTTCCCTCTCTCTGTATCTATCTCTCTCTTTCTCCCCCTCTGTCTCTGTCTCTCTTGAGCGCATTTCTCTCTCTTTCTTCCTCCCCCCTCTCTCTGTGTCTCTGTCTCTTTTGAGCCCATCAGACAACGAAGCGGAAGACAATTACCCAGGTCAATAGAGTAAACATAATCTGTCTGTGTCTTTATTCCCAAGAAGGGAAAGTAGGTCTTAAACTCTGGATGTGTGTGTTTGCCCACTTTGAGGGCTTCTTGGAGAAAAGGAGAGGGAGAGAGAGAGAGGGAGAGGAGGGAGGAAGAGGAGGGAGGATGTGACAAGGTGATCGTAAGTTATTCCTCCCAAAAATAACTCCAAAGAGAGAGAAAGAACGAAAGAGACAGCTAGACAAAACAAAACAAAACAACAACAACAACAAAACAACCAAAAAACCTAAAACAAAAACAGATACACATGCGCAAAGACACATTGCTGTTCTCGTTTTTAAAAAATCAGTTCTTTTTTTCAGTTGTTTTGCGAATGATCCATTTCTGACAATACCAGCCCGGATAACGCGGTCCGTACATTCACCGGTTTCTGTTATTCTAACACACTGTCTCCTTAATGGCCTATCTTTTACTTGTAAAAAAGTGGTTTTGGTCATTAAAAAAAACACAACAACTCGTTTTCTTTCTCCACACAACCATTCAATCCACCAAAAACTAACAACAACAACAACAACAACAACAACAGCAATAAGAAAACACCGATGAAAATGAAAACAAAATAGTTCAACACCATCCGTGCAAGCTAAGGGTTACCACCCCCACCCCCATCCCCCAACCCCCCTTTCCCCTGACAAGACAAATTCCTATCAGACCTGCTGACTTGGCGTGTTTTCACGTTGACTGCAGGGTTTCCTGAGATCTCGTTAAGTCACGGCAGGGTGTTGAGAGGACACGAGAACAGCGCTAACAGCCATGCTGAACTGACTGTCGGAGGACAAGCACCTCTGGAGATTTTTGTGTGTGCTTTTGACGTGTTGTGGAGCATGGGGATTTTTGGTTCTGGAGTCCCCTGTCTTTGCTCTCTGTTGTCTGACTGTGTACTGTATGTACGAGTACTTTTAGCACTCTGGTTGGCTCTATCTGTATGTTTATTGTGTTTGTTGCTCTGTGTGTGTGTGTGTGTGTGTGCGTGCGTGCGTGTGTGTGTGTGTGTGTGTGTGCGTGCGTGTGTGTGTGTGTGTGTGTGTGTGTGTGTGTGTGTGTGTGTGTGTGTGTAAATAGAAACAGTGGATGATAGGTGTTGTTGTATTGTTTGTTTTATATTTCATTTATTTCATTTTGTTTCATTTCATTTTATTTTATTTTTACTTCCCCATGTTTCGTAATTTTCGACGGCATTAGTATTATGTTGTTGTTGTTATTGCTGTAGTTGTTGCTGTTCTCTTTTCAGATGGTTGGGATGGTCAATAAAACATTCGTTCAGACTTAATGAATGTATGTGTGATTGATATGTTAGATTGATTGGTTGGTTGACTGTTTCAGAGGTGTATTGTAACGCCACGTGGGACACGGTGTTATGTTGGCCGGCTACACTCCCCAACCAGACCATCTGGCTGCCCTGCCCGGCACTGCATGGACTGGACACCAGCAGTATGTATCACTGTGTGTGTGTGTGTGTGTGTGTGTGTGTGTGTGTGTGTGAGTACACATCTGTCTGTTTATATTCAGCATACCCTCCTCGTTTTCTTCAAACTCAACTCCCTTTATCCTCTCTTCTTCGCCAACTCCGTCTTGTCCAAAAACAGCTGCTCTTTCTCCTCCTCCGCCTCCTTCTCTTCCTAGCCCCCGTTTACCTTTTTTTTTAAAATCCTCCTCCTCCTCCTCCTCCTCATGATCATCACCATCTTGTTTTTCTTGCTCTTCTTCTTCATCCTCGTCCTCTTCCACCGTCTCCTCCTTCCCCCCTCATCACTATCATCACCATCGTCGTTGTTGTTATTGTTGCTTTGTTATTGTTGTTGTCATTGTTGCTTCTGTTGGCATTCTACCTCTTCTCGGGTAGCTGCTGTTGTTGCTGCTTTAGCTCTTCACCATCATCATCACCACCACCACCATCATCATCACCATCATCATCTTCTTCTTCCTCCGTCACCTCCTCTTCCTCCTTATCATCATTGGGAATATCCGGTATAAAACGTTAAGCTTTCATTCAACAAACTCAGCACAACGTTATCTATGCTGTTCCGTCGGAAAAAAACAAAAGCTATGCTCGTCCTTCATGGCTTTATTACTCACACCTCTCCATCACTCTCGCTGTTTCCGCTTGTTTTGACATTTTTTGTCGGCATAAAAATCGATAAAAGCAAGAAGATAACCACATGATACAAAGCACATACACGCATCTACAGAACATGCAAAAGAAGAAAAAAAAAAGAACTAGTTGTGTATGATTGATGTGGCCTACTTAGAGAAAAGTATCCGTTCACAGAAGACGAAATTAGAAACGTCTGCATGGAAGTCTGTCATCACACGGAATTACAGTCTGTCATTATCACACGGAATTACATCTTTAACCTGTCATCATGCGGAGAATATCCACAAGTCGAAATACGTAGGTTATGTACAAAACATAGACCACACAGAAAAAAAATCAGTTGCTGAGTATGGCTCTCAGCTCAAAAGTTTCTATTTTCAGTTTGTTGATGTGTCTGTTATTCATACGCCTTGCCGAGATCAGTGCATGCAGAGGTATTTATTTATACCGTTGTCCTTTTTATCAGCAAATGTGTGAACAAAATATCTTTTCAAAGATGATATTCAGTCTTGTTTCTTGTATGCTGTTTTTTGTATTTCGGCTCAAAGTGCACTGTCTGCAATTTGGCGATTCTCTCTCTCTCTCTCTCTCTCTCTCTCTCTCTCTCTCTCTCTCTCTCTCTCTTTATAGGCTTGCTGATTTGGAAGTCATGCAAGCCCATTTCTTATTACCAATGGTTGAATCTTATTCATTTTAGGTAATATATATCCATGGCGTCCAGGAAACAACACAGGTTGTAAACAGATACCATATAGTTTACCATATTACTTTTACAAATATCATATACCATAGATACTGCCATATACTTGTATGATATCATACAACGGCTTTCCCAGAAGGGAAATTGAAACTGAAATCAACACCTGAAAGCGGAGTATGGCTGCCTACATGGCGGGGGAAAAACGGTCATACACGTAAAATTCCACTCGTGTACATACGGGTGAACGTGAGAGTTGCAGCCCACGAACGAAGAAGAAGAAAAAACCCCAAATCATTGTCACTTGAATTAAAAGTAGTATCTTTTGAATAACCCCATGTCCAAAGGGAGGGGGGTAAAATTGAACGAGAGGGGAGCGGGGCGAGTTGGAGGGATCAGTTCTGACGAGTTGAAATTTACCCCCTAGGCCAGATTTGATCCCGGGGTAAAAAAGAAAGAAGAACCTATTGGGGGAACGAGTAGTCAGCAGGTACACCGGAACCTGTGCGGAATAAAATCAGGAAGCTTTTTTTTTTATCCTGTGGCTGAATCAAGTATACTACTGTTGCTACTCCTCCTCCTCCTCCTACAACTACAACAACCTTCTAGAAGACATTTTTTTTTCGGCTGAGCGATAGCAAAATCAATGAGAAAGCAACAAGCTTCCCACGCAAACATAAAGAAAGAAAGAAGGGGGGAAAAGAAAGACAGAAATGAAGGAAGACAGAAAGGAAGAAAGAAGAAAGACTGGCAAAATATCGATTGCACAGGGCACAGGCGGGTTTTCTTATCGCATTCGGCAAGATTTTTTCTTCCTTGTTTATACGTCTAGCCAAATAGGAGAATTCGGAAAAAAAAGAAGAAGAAGAAGAAGAAAAAGGAAGAAACAACTGTATGTTAAGAGCGCTCAGCAGCCTTTCTTTCAATTTGAATAATGTATTTCTTTCTTTACTTCCTTTCTTTCTTCTTTTTCTTTCTTTCTTTCTTTCTATCTTGTGTGGGATTGATTGTTGTAATACGGATGTTTGATGATGATGATGATGATGATGATGATGATAATAATGATGATAATGATAATAATAATAATGAGAGTAAGAATAATACTGCAGACTGACATTCGCACCTACTCGATATCGAACTCGTGGTACTCACAATAAAGATAATGCATGCTTATTCATTCATCATTATGTACGGCATACCATACACCCGCAAGCGTACACACACACACACACACACACACACACACACACACACACACACACACACACACACACACACACACACACACACACACACACACACACACACACACACACACACACACACACATCGCACAGTGCAGAAGTTCAAGAAGCACATTATAGTGAGTTGTTAATGGTAGGCAAAACTTAAGAGCTGAGGTTTGAGAGACTATTTGAACAGAAATGTTTACCAAGAATTACCCTATATTTTCCCTTTTAAATCAGAAAAAAAACCAATTACATCATAGCCTTGTCTACAGTGGCTATACAATATTGATTGAAAAATTTCGTCCCTATGGAAGATAAATCAGGTTCGTTTTTGGACCTTCACAGACGATACAGAGTGAAAGAATGATAAGGCAAAGAAAACTCAAAGAATAGATAGTAGATATATAGATAGATAGACAGATAGATAGATAGACAGACAGACAGATAAATAGAGAAACATGCATACATACATACATACAGGAACACATCCACAAAAATACATATAGATCAGACATAGACAAAAGTACATACATACACACATACACTGATTTTTTTTTTAAAGACAGTATCGTATTTTCCGCACAGCAGCTTAAAAACAGAAAAGTAAAAAAAAAAAAATGTGTGGGTTAGTATGATGAAAAAACAAACAAAACAAAAAGCACACCAAACTGCGGTTTGTAATTTGCAGAGAGCAGAAAACGAGAGACGAGGTAGACGATGCTAATGAGACAGTGTACACCACACAAATGAAGGTGTGTCGATACTGGTCGATACGTTTGGTAGTGAAACTGAAAGGTCGAGGACAGAGAATACACATTGTGGGCCGGCAGGTTGTTAGGTTCAAAGCGCTATGGTCCTTGGACTGGGTTGTATGAGGGATCTTCACAGCGCTAAGGGTGCTTAGCTTTGAGGATGTCCCTAAGTTTATGAAATAAGTAAGGAAAAATGCTAAACAAACAATTAAAAACACAAATTGTTTTATATTTTACATTTTAATATACATACATACATATTGTACATTATTGCATGCATACATGCATCAGTATCAGTAGCTCAAGGAGGCGTCACTGCGTTCGGTCAAATCCATATACGCTATACATACATACATACATATTTTACATTATAACATACATACATACATAAATACATACACGCATGCATGCATGCTTGCATACTTACTAGTATAGAAAACGAGAAAGAAAGAAAGACACACAAAACGACAAAGACAAAAGTGATATCAAGGACAGGATGCTGGTAAATGAAACTCAAATAAAGATTGGAATACATGGGTATACATGTAAACGTGGTAAACAATTCTGAAAGCGTGGTAGATCACAGTTGCTTGTCACGCAGTCATAAGGCACAGCCAAGCAGTGAGATACAAGATAGAGAATAATCACAGTTAAATATCAATATCATATTTGCAGAATGTGTAGAAGACTAATTACTGACTAATTTGTATCATAAACAGTGCTTAATATAGAAACCATTTGGCAACAAAGTCACCATAAACAAAGTTTACCCGAGCTCCATACGCCACGGTTATTCATTTGTGTTTCAGTTTCAGTTTCACTTTCTCAAGGAGGCGTCACTGCGTTCGGACAAATCCATACACGCTACACCACATCTGTTGAGCAGATGCCTGACCAGCAGCATAACCCAACGCGCTTAGTCAGGCCTTGAGTGCATGCTTACATATTTGTGTACCTATGAAAGTGGATTTCATTTTACGTAATTTCGCCAGAGGACAACATTCTCGTTGCCATGGGTTCTTTTTCAGTGCGCCAAGTGCGTGCTGCACACGGGACCTCGGTTTATCGTCTCATCCGAAAGACTAGACGCTCAGTTTGATTTTCCAGTCAAACTTAGGAGAAAGGGCGAGAGCGGGATTCGAACCCACACCCTCACGGACTCTCTGTATTGGCAGCTGAGCGTCTTAACCATTCTGCCACCTTCCTCCTCTTGTGTTTCAATGTCATGGTAAGGAAACTTAAAGTTGCTAAGATCGCTCTGATATGAACTACATTTGTGTTTCAATGTCATGGTAAGGAAACTCAATGTTGCTAAGATCGCTCTGATATGAACTACATTTGTGTTTCAATGTCATGGTAAGGAAACTTAACCTTGCTAAGATCGCTCTGATATTAACTATATTTGTGTTTCAATGTCACGGTAAGGAAACTTAACGTTGCTAAGATCGCTCTGATATGAACTACATTTGTGTTTCAATGCAATGGTAAGGAAACTTAACGTTGCTACGATTGCTCTGACGTGAACTCCCGATGTCACCGCTGTCTATGATATCACACACGTTTCTAACGAGAAGTGTTCACAAAAGTGTTTTGCAGAAATGGCTAAAATGTTAGTGTATTAGTTTCAGTTTCTCATTGAGGCGTCACTGCTTTCGAACTAATCCATACACGCTACACCAAATCTACCACGCAGATGCCTGACAGCACCAGAACTGAACGCGCTAGTCAGGCCTTGAGTGCATGCACAGACATTTGTGTACCTACCAGAGTGGATTTCTTGTATAGGATTTTGCCAGAGGACATTACTTTTGTTGCCACAGGTTATTGTCCAGTCCTATCATGTGCCATGTTGTATTGTGTTGCGCCGTGTTGCATCTTGCATTTCGTTACGGTACAGTGCAGCGCAATATGACATAATACTGCATTACATCACTGTATGGCCTGCGCAATGGAAGTGTAAATATCTGCATGTACGTATATGATTGAGCATTTATGCGAAAACGTGAGTGTATGTATAAGAACTTGGAGTTGAGCTTTCTTTTTCAGATTTTTTTTCGGTCATTGTGGGCATGTGTGCATCTGTGCTTGATATTTCTAATGTCCACATGTGTTAACGAGTAAGTCTATTGTGTCAGTAATTCGGTCAAAATCAATCAAACAACCGCATGTTTCACCTGCCATCAAATCAGATTATCACACGTTGTTTTGTGCAGAATATGCATACCGTCACTGCGGTCCTGATGGCATCTGGCAGGGGAGAGAACCCGGAGACTACAGCAAGCCCAGTGGCTACTCTTTCTATGCGAGCTGCTACACCTCAGCCACCAAAGGGCTCATGGAAAAGTACAGACATTTGCAGGTACGTAAACCCATGTGCGGAAAAGTGCAGTCATAAGCAAGCAGACTGCCCCCGTGCCCCCTCCTTTAAAAACAAAAATCTCCAGATTGTCGTGCTCACGTCTGATGATGCACTTTCAGTAATGCTCATCCACCCCCCATTACCACCGAAGAAGGCAAGGAAGTTGATGATGCTATGGAATTGAAAAAAAAGAAGGAAAAAAGAAAGAAAGAAAAAAAGAAGAAGAGAAATGAAAGAAAAAAAAGTTCGTTTGTCTGACAACATACTGCTGCAGCCGGAGTTAATCTGAAATTTAAAATTTTCTGGTTTATTTATTTTTTATTTATTTATTTATTTATTCATTCATCCATCTATTTAGTCATTCATTCATTTAAATCATCATATCTTTTTTTTTTCAATCTCTCCTGCCCAAGATTGCATCGATGCAATTTAATTCCAGAATACAGGGACCTCGATTTCGGTGTCTTGATGAGAAGAAATATTTAACCATTTTATTTTATCATATCAATTCAATCCATTTAAAATAACTACATTAATAGTTTGTGTTTTATATATTACTTTTTCTTATATATTTATTTATTTATCATTTATTTTTTATTTAGTTATTTATCTGCTAGTTCACATTTGAGTAACGAATATTTAATCATATTTGATAGCAGTATCATTCTGCCGTCGTGTTCCGATTTCCGTAATGTTTTAATGTTTTTTAAAGCTAGAACCATGAAATTCATTTAGCTGCGCATATCGGGCAATCGCTTTTTGTAAAGGTAATAGTAAAGCATCAACAACAGCAATAGAAGCAGCAGCAGCAGCAACAACAACAACAACAATGATAATAATAATGATAATAATGATGATGATGATGATAATAATATAAATCATTAATTCTTGCTGCTGACCTTTGGAGCAGCTTGATGTTATAGTTTAATTTTCACACAGTGATATCCCCTGGACACACACACACACACACACACACACACACACACACACACACACACACACACACACACACACACACACACGCAGAGAGAGAGAGAGAGAGAGAGAGAGAGAGAGATGGAGGTGGGGGTTGGGGGGTGGTGGGGATTGAAACACAGCTCAAGACAGACAGAACGATTCGGTGCAAATGTGTAGCCAAGCGCTCAGCTGGCTTCAAAAACTGCTTCACGCACAAGCTGAAAAGTAGACTCCCTTTTCGAAACTAACCTGCCAGTCTGCAACCCGCGCAGAATGCGTGACGCCATTCCAAATTTGAATGCAAATCCTCTTTTAAACAACTGCTCGTAAACATCTGTTAAATCAAGTTTCTGTATCGTTCGCTAAATATTATATTTGTTGTGCTTACACGCACACTTTAATTAGTTAGAAGCATACTTCAATTTCAATTTAATCGTTCGTCAGTCTAAAGATTTCGACTGACGCTAAGCTTACGTCATTTTATCTTTTCGTCACACATAGTGAACAGATCAGGTATTTAGAAGATACAAAGCCGATTTTCATTGTCGACACTTAACGACAACCACTCCACACCTAGCGTTGCTTCACGGCTTTGGCTGAGGTGAAAACTGTGTTTCTGACACATCGTATTTAATTAAATATCTCTTTTGTTGGATCAGTAAACTACGAGTATTATAAACTGGCAGAGTCGTCGCAATTCCATCTTTAAATCTATACCATTTGTGTTTGACTTTGTTAAACTGATTTCACGCAGCTTGTAATTTTCAGCGATGGACTTGTTAAAGCTGACTCTTTTCAGGTGACTTAAATTAAGATTATAAATTCATATTAATTTATCAACACTTCATTTTATACTCATTAGAAAGCAGGTGTTGGGCTGTTTCTTTTGCGAACAATCCGACGTAAATCGGCTCAGGAATCATTTAGAAGTCTATCACTGAACATTTTGTAACAAACACAATTCTAATCAAATTTAGCCTGATTCGGGCCCTTTTGTTTCACGGGCCACGCGGGCGTCATTGCAGTTCGCTTAACTTGCATAAATAGCCACAGCAGGTAATGACTGGTCACTTTCCACCTGGCCAGTCACTGGCTAGAGCCTGCTCTCTACCTCTCTCTCTCTCTCTCTTGCTGTGTCGTACACAGAGTGTGTGTTGCTGCAACGGCCAGCGTCATCGCCATATGCTTGCACTGTCTTCTCTTTATTCTTCTTCTCTTCTTCTTTTCTTATAAATATTTTAAATTGAACAATAGAAAAACCTGTTTGTGACTGGCCATCTATATATCGCTGGGCCAGTGCGTGCATCTTTTCTATCCTTTAACTCAGTAAATCATCAGTAATTCTTTTGTACCGTCCCCTTCAAAAATAATAACACTCGGGTACATGGCTACATATGGATTACAATTTTTGTTTCACTCCAAGAGCAGAAAATATGCCTTTGACGCACAAAGGTGCCATACATAAGACTATGGACCCAATGTGAGGTCATGATAGACAGAAGATGTCAAGAACAGACAGTTAATCAATGTCTTTTTTTCCGCGGTGTTCATATTGACAGGTGGGCTCCTTTATTATCACTATTGTGACAACCATATGTCCTCTTCATTGATTTGACATTTTGCAAGAGTATTTTGCCTGGGATAACTTGCAAAACATTGCTTGCTACTGTCGAAGATGACGTTTCGCTAGTTAGTTACCGACCACTATACTGGGAGAAAGAGTCAGTATCACTGGTTTCTCTGTGTCTCTTTTTGTATATCTGTCACCGTCTCTGTCTCTTTTTTGTTCTTTTTTTTTTGTGTGTGTGTGTGTCCCTCTGTATGTATGTATGTATGTCTCTGTCTCTTTCACTCCCTTTCACAATCTCTCTCATCTTCTCCCTTCCGTTTCCACCCCTCTCTCTCTTTTAACAACACGAAATGCTGACCGATCTGCACTTGTCCACAGTTTTTTTGGCTGTGCATGGAACTAGACATGGACATACATCATAAAGTATCTCCTATAGATCAGTTACCACGGTAAAAAGGTAAGCGTTATTGCATTGCATTGTATTGTAAGAGAGTTATTCAAAGGACACCGGGGGTATCTGTATTTCTCGGGCCTTGCTGTTGTCGGAAGATGTGAATGGACACATATGACACAGCTGTACCACGTAGTCTCAAACTATGAGAAAAAAAAAAGAAAAAGAAAAGAAAAGATATAGCAGTATACTCACTATTTCTATTTTTACCCATTACCGCAACATCAAAAAGACACTGCTCTTTTTAAGGAGGCGTCCATTGGTGACCTCGTGATGACATTCCCTGAATTTCTAATCCTGTTATGACTTGGCGTGTCAAGAGCCCTCAGCTGTCAACAGTTTCACAGAGACTGGAAAGAGGTGAATCGTGATCACCAATGTAGTGTTGACAGGTGAACCGGGAAGAATGGGTGAATCAGGATGACACCCGTGGAAAGGACGAGGTTTCAACAGTCTCCCCTCCGGTGAGGAGGCTACTTTCACAGTCCAGCCACGCGACTGGGCAGTTTGTGTCCTCAGTAAAGGCTTCAGTGCAGGGTGTCTTGCGTATGTCCAAATCACACAATAGGCCACCACTGACATTGTCCAAGTGACTCGACTGCAGTGTGGAGTTAGGAAGTGGACAGGGGCGTGATCTCCTCAAGTGGGTGGCAATGTGGCGACTTGGCAGTGACCTCTGTCTTGCTGCCGTCGCCGTGTTACTGGACAGAAAGAGGTCAGGTGTGAATATATGGATAGATAGAGACTTGGAAATATATAGCTGTGAGGGTATTAATAATGAGAAAGAACGGAAAATAGAACAAGAAAAAGAGAGGAAGTTTCACCCACACAAGTAACCACGAACACTTATGCGCACGCACACACGGACGCATTTCATATTTTTGTGCCATCGTCAACGCAGGTTTTAAAAACACGCACATAAGCACACGCACGCTCGCACACACATACACATACACGCGCGCGCGCGCGCGCGCATACACACATACACGCACACAAACACACACACACAAGCATACACGCACACGCATACTTTTTTCTTTTGTCAAAAAATAAATGAAAACAGAAAAAAAAACTTACGGATATTTTTCTCTTTAAAATTCAATTTACAACACACTTACCCACCCACACATATTGTTGAAAGAAAAGACGAGAATAAAGCCTAAAGACTGTTTCAACTGACTCTCTCTCCCTCTCTCTCTCTCTCTCTCTCTCTCTATGTGTTTCATTCGAAGTATTATGCAGAACCATGTCATTTTAGGCTGAATATGTTGTTGTCAACAAGAAATGAGACAGTTCTTTTTAATTTAGATATTTATGAAGCAAGCAAGAGGCTGCGCACTGCAGTCTCTTAATATTCGTTTGCAGACCTTATGTCTGTTAACTGTTACCTTTGTAAAAGAAAATTATGTATTATGTTCCTTTGTATTAGCCCCTTCAGTATGGGGCCAAGGCCTTTATCTGAATAAACATCTGAATCTCAATCTCAATCTCCCTCTATGTGCGTCTCGCTATGTCTGTCTGTGTCTCTATCTGCCTGCCTGCCTGCTAGCTGGCTGCTATCTGTCTCTATGTCTGCCTCTCTCTCAGTATCTCTCTCTCCCTCCCTCCCTCCCTTCCCCCTCTCTCTCCCTCTCTCTCTCTCGCTCAACTTCGTTGTAATGCAATTTTCTCACCGAACAGTGTATATTGGAGTGTAAAATCAAACCCTCCCACCCCACACCCCACGTTTCGCTCCTGCTTGGCTTCAAGCTAGGATGTTGGAGCCCGGATTCTTTTTCTTTTTCTTCCTCTTTGGAGTAATTTTGCTGCTAAAGTATTGCTTCTTGAATTTTTCTTATGTATATCATTTCTTTTATTCTGTTTGGTAAGCGATTTCTGTGGGGTTTTTTTTTCTCCTCACTACGCTTGGAAGAAGTATATGTATATCAACCCTTTTTTCATGTGTTTCTCTTTTGTAAAAGGCAAATGGACCAACAAGTTTCTAACATGGTTTTCTGCCTCTGTCAGAAAAAAAGTGCTTTCAATATTGTATCGTATCTATGCCAAACAGTTCTCTCTTCTCCTGTACTTTTCACTATTTCTTCCTCTTTGCATGTTCGTCTGTCTTTCTGTGCCTATCTGTTTTGAAGAGTGCTACAGAGTTTGTGTGGTTCTTTGTTTGTTATCTATTTTGTTTTGATATATTTGTAGCAACATAGCAGACTTTGGCGCCCTGTGCGTTCACTACTCTGCAAATTCCGATTTGGACCGCAGAGCCAGTGTGCATTGATAAATACACACTGACGTCTACCTTGAAACCAAGGGACAACCATTATTTGTTTGGTTGTTTTCTTGAATGGACACGTGTTTGTTTTGTTTTCTTTTGCTACGGCTGTGGGTGTCTTTTGTCTTGTCTCCACTGCTGTCCTTTTTATGCTGATGTTCACTTTCTTTCCCTTTTCTTGTTGTGTGTCAATATCACTGGTTTCTCTGTGTCTCTCTGTGCCTCTTTTTGTATATTTCTCCGTCTCTGTCTGTGTTCTTGTTTTGTCTAGCCCCTTTTAATTATGTGTTTTTTTCTGAAGGCATTCATAGACGTTCTGGGTAGATTCACGTTGCCATTGGAGCAGTCTGAGTTTACCTCAGCCGTTATGTGAACCTGTTTGTAAGCGGGTTTTTCTTCTTTGTATTGTTCTCTTAGTGTTTCGGATGCTGTTCTTTTCTTTTTCGTGTGGTTGTTGTTTCTTCTGAGTGTCTTTCTCTTCTCTCTGTCCCTGCCTGTGTATCTGTTTCTGGCTTTGTCTGCCCTCTCTCCTCTGTCTGTCTCTGTCTGTCTCTCTGTCTGTCTGTCTCTGCCTCTCTGTCTCTCTCTCTCTCTTCACCTCTCTCTGTCTCTGTGTATATAGCTATCTGTTTTTGTCTCTGTCTGTATGCTTATCATTGTCTCCATTATTATCTGTCAGCTTGTCTCTGTCTCTCTCTGTGTGTCTGTCTCTGTCTCCCTGCCTCTCTTTCTCTCTCTCTCTTCGTTAGAAACATAAAGGGGGGCAAAACATATCAGAAAAATTAAAAAGGGGGAGAAAGTTAGTTTGGCTGTAAAGGTGAAAAAATCAATAATCTGTGTCCAGTATATTGCAGACGACACGCCCACACGAAATGTCACGAAGGTTCTCAAATTACCGCAGAACGGAGTGTAAACACGTGTGTTTCTATTCTTGGCTCACATTAACAACAGCTGTAAAGTTCAAACTTTGAACACTTTCTTTTCAAAGAGGAAGATAAACTGTCTGGTATAAAGTGTCTGTTCTATGTAGTTGATATGTTTGAGAAAGATTCTTCTTATCGCCCACTCTTCTGGCCCCTTTCAGAAGCCTCAATGCTAAGATAAACTAATTAAATTTCCTTTTATACCCGATCTGTGTATTAAAACCTTTCTTTCTCTGTTCTTGTTTGCCGGTGATTCGTGTTTTCAATGCAAACAGATCATTTTGTTTTTAAAAAGGGTTAAAAAAGAGGACATTTGATTGGGTTCAATCAAAAACGACACTGATTTATCATATCAAGTTATGACGATTGCTTGAATTTGCGTAACACGTTTGATTTTAATGTTTCTCTGGACCAATGTATTCAGAACGCCCTTTGCAAATTCAGCACGATGATCAACAGTTTTTGGGTCACCCAATTCTCACTTCTTCCCATCCACACCAGTAAGGCCAGCCGGAAACACGTCAAGGAGTAACGACGCTTCAGTATTTCCGGGCGGATACTCTCTGTCCCTCACACCAGAGGCCTACATGTCCAGGACCTCACGGCACAGGTCACGCACCAAAGACATACTTTCACATCATGTTTTCCTTCAACTTCCAGACTCATCCCACTCAGATTTCCATTCAAATTTTACGCACGCTTAGAACTAGGTCGGTCGGTCGGTCGGTCGGTCGGTCGGTCACGCGCGCGTACTGCACGCCAGGTTACTTTTTCTCTATCCGGCCTTTAGATTCTGAAACTGTATTCTTCTTCTTCTTCTTCTTCTTACTACTACTACTACTACTACTACTGCTGTTGCTACTACTACTACTGCTATCATTCTTCTTCTTATTTTTATTATCATTATCACTATTGTTATCGTCATTCTCCTCCTCCTGTACTTGTGTGTCCGTGCGTGAATGCCTTCTGATCATAATCATTTACTCCTTTGATTATGTTTAATTTTTCCAGTACGTGTTCATCTCATCACATTCATCATCTGCAAGGTTAAGGAAAACATACCGACAACTTTACCGTTGTTGTCAAATAATACAAGTTCTGAAACCCTCTGAGAGGCTGTTTCGTCAGAATGACAGTTGGAGTGCGCGATGAAGCGTACTCGCTAGGCCAGTGTGATGACGTGTTTCGGACAGGTCAGTCGCTTTTGCGCCACTCCTATTGACGCGAGTTACTGCATTGTGATCATTACGTCTCTGTTAAACAATGCTTGTGTGTCCGCATTAGCACTTTTTCAACTGTTCCTCAGTGACTGTGTATGTGCTTTTTCTGTGTTTTCTCTTGACACCATGAATCTTCTTTGCTGTGCCTGAACAGCTCTACCTCTTCACCACCGGCAGAGGCTAGTAGGCTGGGCCCAGCTTGGCCCTAAAAAGCCAGGCGAGGAAGGTGCAGTCTTTAATCTGATACGCCTACCAAAGAAATGTAAAATATACCCAGCTGGGAGATTGGTACACGCACAATCCGCTGGGTACATGGACACCAATCAAAATGAAGACGAATCCTGCAGAAAGAAAAAGCCACTGTCAGTGACTGTGGTCTGTAGTGTGGGTGAAATCAGTGACTACGGAGCGCAATGTCTGGCACTGGACTGAATGACTCGGGGTGATCACATACAAATGATAGTCCTTGTTAGTTCAGTCTCTCTGTCTATCTATCTGTCTGTATCTGTATGCCTGCCTTCCCATATGACCCCCGCCTCCTCTCTCTCTGGTCTTCAGACCACAAATGGCCCTTTTGTGGTGGGTGGGGCTATAGGCAACATGAACTGATTTGGCTCCGTGTCTTTCTTTCTCCATTTCTGTGTGTCTCTCTTTGCTTTATCTCCGTCTCTTTCCTTCTTTCTGTGTCACCATCTATATCTATATAATGTCTTTCTGCCTGCCTGTCTCTGTCTGTTTCTGTATCTGTCATGTTCTGTCTCAGAATCCTGTTTGCATCTCTGTCACTGTCGCTCTTTCTCTCTTTTTCACCTTCTATCTGTCTTTCTGTCTGTCTTTGTCTGCCTTCATCTCTCTTTATCTCTGCCTGTCTATGTCTGACTGTCTGTCTGTCTCTCCACCCCCAGCCCCTCTCTCTCTTTTTTTTCTCTAGGAAACTTGGTATCCAGCTCGGAGATTAGGCAGATGCGTGGCCCTTCTGTGTGGTACATGGACACCAATCAAAATGTTGACGGGTCCTGCACAGAAATTTCCAGACACCCTGGCCTGTAGTGTGTGAGAAATCAATTATTGTTGTACGCTGTGTCTGGTCTTGGGTTAAATGACACAGGATGATCAGTGAGTGAAATTAATTGTCTAGCCTTGGGTTGAATGACGCAGGATGATCAGTGGGTGAACTCAGTGACTGCTGACAGCAGTGAATGGCCTTAGGTTAAATGACGCATGGTGATCAGTGAGTGAATTCAATGACTGCTGACAGCAGTGAATGGCCTTAGGTTCAATGACGCAGGGTGATCAGTGGGTGAATTCAATGACCGCTGATAGCAGTGAATGGCCTTAGGTTAAATGACGTATGGTGATCAGAGGGTGAATTCAATGACTGCTGAGAGCAGTGAATGGCCTTAGGTTAAATGATGCATGGTGATCAGAGGGTGAATTCAATGACCGCTGATAGCAGTGAATGGCCTTAGGTTAAATGATGCATGGTGATCAGTGGGTGAATTCAATGACTGCTGAGAGCAGTGAATGGCCTTAAGTTAAATGACGTATGGTGATCAGTGGGTGAACTCAGTGACTGCTGACAGCAGTGAATGGCCTTAGGTTAAATGACGCAGGGTGATCAGTGAGTGAATTCAATGACCGCTGATAGCAGTGAATGGCCTTATGTTAAATAACGCAGGGTATCAGTGGGTGAATTCAATGACTGTTGATAGCAGTGACAAGCCTTGGGTGGCGATCAGTCTTTTGGGTCATTCATATCCCTTTGGGTCGTTCAGATTCCGATGAAAAAAAATCTACCAGTCCTTGGTGGTTCTGTATCTCTGTCTCTGCCTCTCTCTCTGTCTGTCTCTTGTTTCTGTCTGCCATTTTCTGTATCTCTGTCTCCGTCTGTCTATCTCTGTTGATGTCTATGTCTTTCTGACTCTCTGTCTCTATCTTTGTTTCTTTCTCTGCCTTTGTCTTTGTCCTTATCTCTGTCTTTCTCTGTTTATCTGTATTTGTCTGTCTGTCTCTGTATATGTCTCTCTCTTTTCCTCTCTGTCTGATTCTCTCTCTCTCTTTCACACTCTCACAACACACACCACAACACGTGCACACACGCGCATACACACACAAACAGAAACACACACACACAGACACAGACAGACACACACGCACGCACGCACGCACACACACACACACACACACACACACAAACACACACACACACAAACATACACACACATTATCTCTCTCTCTCTCACGCGTACACACACATACATACACACACACACACAAACACACACACACACACACACAAACACACACACACACACACACACACACACACACACACACACACACACACACACACACACACACAAACACACACACACACACACGTAAAGCCACCGGAACAAGACAAGGACACAAATCAATCAGGACCACGTGTTCTTGAAGAGAGGGCTGTAAGATGACAGTGCCGGATCCATAAAACCAATGAATACTGAAGGACGAATAAGGAGACCCCAGTACCTCCCCAGTGTCTCTCTCTCTCTGTGTCTCTCTCTCTGTCTCTTTCTCTCTCTCTATATATCTTTATCCATCACTGCTTTTACACCAAACAGTACTGTGAAATAGCGTAAAAATTATTATTAATCCATTTCCCGCTTGCATTGATGGTCACTTCGACGCACAGAAACAGGATCCCATCCCAACATGTTGCCAGTGACCACCCTTATCCATAACCCCACCCGCTAAGCCTCCACAGATTTCTTGAAAACAGGCAGGGATGGCTGGGGAATTGTGCCTTCTCTGTCTCTGTCTGTCTGTCTGTCTGTCTCTCTCTCTCCATTACTGTTATTATGCCGAGCAATATTAATTTTGTAAAATAACGTAAACATTATTATT
Organism: Babylonia areolata; assembly: GCF_041734735.1. Taxonomy (NCBI): domain Eukaryota; kingdom Metazoa; phylum Mollusca; class Gastropoda; order Neogastropoda; family Buccinidae; genus Babylonia; species Babylonia areolata. Next base: position 25,984,670 of record NC_134894.1, on the reverse strand, counting down.
ATTACTCCATTCCCCGCTTGTATTCGATCGTGCATGAATGATCATACACCACACATCAACGGTTTTACCACTAATAACGCAGGTAAGACTGTATAATCATGCATAAGCATGGACGCATAGACAAATGAAGCATCAAATGACTGTTTTCTTTCAAGGGGAATCCCAGCCCCAACGTATTGTTCATGACTCCCCTTATCCACACCCCAACCCAACAAGCCTTGACGTACTGCCTTTGTATTTTGGCCAAAGGCTGATGAACATTCAGATGTTCGAGTACGAGTTTGAGTTCGCACACCACACACACACACACACACACACACACACACACACACACACACACACACACACACACACACAAGTCAACAGAGCAAGACAAGGACACAAATCGATCTGTTCTGTTGACGGGCGCAATAGCCGAGTGGTTGAAGCGTTGGACTAATCTGAGGGTCCCGGGTTCGAATCACGGTGACGGCGCCTGGTGGGTAAAGGGTGGAGATTTTACGATCTCCCAGGTCAACATATGTGCAGACCTGCTAGTGCCCGAACCCCCTTCGTGTGTATATGCAAGCAGAAGATCAAATACGCACGTTAAAGATCCTGTAATCCATGTCAGCGTTCGGTGGGTTATGGAAACAAGAACATACCCAGCATGCACACCCCCGAAAACGGAGTATGGCTGCCTACATGGCAGGGTAAAAACGGTCATATACGTAAAAGCCCACTCGTGTGCATACGAGTGAACGCAGAAGAAGAAGAAGAAGAAGAAGATATGTTCTGTTGAGATGGGGGGCTGTGAGAATGACAGTGCCGCATCCATAAAACCAATGATAACTGGAAGAAGAATAAGGCGAAGGAAAGCTGGACAGTGCCGTGACGTTTGTGGGTTTTTCCACTGTGTTGTGTCCACAAAATCAGGATGACCTTTTGGCTTCCACGCAGTTAATGACAAGCAGGTA
>NC_134894.1:25976214-25978714 GCF_041734735.1 Babylonia areolata | reverse complement strand
GACACCACCACAGAACGAGCTCCGAGCCTTCAGGCAATATGGGGCCAAGCGACCAACTCCTTCCAATCTGAACTTACCGACGTAAAGGACTTCACCGAGAAGGCAAAGAAATGCGATGTTATATGTTTTCTACCACATTCAGTGTACTGACTGTGAAGAAGAAGAGATTAGAGAAGACTATAACCCCCCCTCCTCCCAAAAAAACAAAACAAACAACAACAACAAAAAAACCCAACAAAACAACAACAAACAAACCCACAAGAAAACAAAGAAAACAAACAAAAACAAAAAACAAACAAACAACATGAAAATAATGATCTGTCTCAAGCCATTATCCCGATATGAAATGACAGAACAGAATGAAAGATGGACAGTTATTACTTTTGTTCTAAAATGCGAGTTTTGTTGTTGTTGTTGTTGTTGTTTTTATCAGTAATTCTTCGGTACACATAGGATGAAGAAGAAAAAGAAGAAGAAGAAGAAGAAGAAGAAGGAGAAGAAGAAGAAGAAGAAAAAAAGACACACCCTGTCTCGGACGCATATAAAAAACAAAAGCAAAATCAAATCTGAAAAAAAATGTGTCTGTTGTTTCACTGTTCTCTGGATGTTGGGGTAATAGTTCTGAAACAAGTATAAGAAATAGTAACAGGATTTCCAATGGATGTGAAAACTGTGTAAAATTCAAATTTTGTCCAAACAGCGGCAAGACAAGAATCTGCACTTAAGAGATCGCTTGGTGCAACATAAAGATAACAACTCCCACGAACAGGTTTTTTTTTTTGGTCACCACACTCACTCGTTAATCCCACAACGGAAGGATATGTGAATAAAATAATCACATTACTGACAAAACAATATGATGAAGTTATCTTCAAATATTCATAACATGCTTATGCTATTATCTGAGATGATCTACTGGTTGATATTGTCGTCGTTTTGATGCTGCTGTTGTTCTTATTGTTTTATGGTTTGTAACTGCGCTGATAGTCTGAAAGGAAAATATCAGGTTGCATAACGACTACTGATATCCACACAATATATACATTTTATATCCCCGTGTTGTTATTGATACAATTCCATTACATAAGAATACTCGTGCATTGCTGATGACACCATAGGGAAGCCGCCGTGTGTTTTCATGTTTTGTGTACCAATTAAATTCAAAATCATAATCACATATACACACACTTAATATAATCGTATGTTTGAAACACACACACACACACACACACACACACACACACACACACACACACACACACACACACACACACACACACACACACTCGCGCACACACATACACACGCGAGTACGCACGCACGCACGAACATACACAAACAAAACACACACACACACACACACACATGCACGTTTGCTAGGTGTTCATATGATCACAAAAACAAGATATTTGTCATCAGAAGCATGATAAGATGTACATGTCACATGCCCTTTAGAATCTAATGTAAGTTGAAAATGACTTCTGAAAAAAACATAATCTATTGCATACTTCTTGATTTATCCAACACAACTCTCTGTCTCTGTCTCCGTCTGTCTGTCTGTCTGTCTCATGGTCGTTACCGTTGATACATGTAATTTCAGAGTATTGGCTAATTCCTAGTATTTAAAAGAAATGTCAATGAAATGCTATTGTCAGCACGACCCCTTTCCCGTCATTCCAATACAATGATGCCTATGTCCTGAATGCAATAAACATTTATTCATTCATTCATTCTCTCACATGGACCGGACATACACATTAAATACACACAGAAATATACACATGGTCAGGAGAGACAGAATGAGAGAGAAAGGGAGGAGGGAGGCAGGGAAACAGACAGACAAACAGACAGTATCAGTATCAGTATCAGTAGCTCAAGGAGGCGTCACTGCGTTCGGACAAATCCATATACGCTACACCACATCTGCCAAGCAATCTGCCAAACAGACAGACAACTGCCAAACAGACAGACAACTGACAAACAGAGGCAGCTAGACAGACATCTGCCAAACAGACAGACAACTGACAAACAGAGGTAGCTAGACAGGCAGAGACAGAGACAGAAAAAAATGATGAAGTCTGTCGTAGAGAGAGAGACACACACACATTCATAAAATCCTCGCCATGTCTGTCTTGGTACCACTATGTTTTGCCATCACCGCCATCATAAACGTGGACCACACAGCCACTCAGACGAGATGTGATTACAAAACGAAGATAGAAAACCTTGATCCAATGATCTGGCTCCAACACAGACACAGACAGGCCATTTACAGACAGACTATCCATTGCGTGGATATAAAGATGGATGCCAGCAGCCGGGACAAACAGAATGATTGTCCTCTGTATCGGGAAGTTGTTTTGTTTACATGTTCACATCTTTTTTTTTCATACGCCTGTGGTTTTACGTTTTTGTCCAGCTGGGACGGGTTTCATGAGAGGATCTCTGCAGCGAGTTAAGAATGTTCCTAAGTATGTTGTTCCCAACTCCACGGTAAATT
>NC_134894.1:25966214-25971214 GCF_041734735.1 Babylonia areolata | reverse complement strand
TCTCTCAACACCTTCAGTCATACCACATCTTGTACATGTCTCTTTCCACCTTCAGTCATACCATATCTTGTACATGTCTCTCTCCACCTTCAGCCATACCATATCTTGTACATGTCTCTCTCCACCTTCAGTCATACCATATCTTGTACATGTCTCTCAACACCTTCAGCCATACCATATCTTGTACATGTCTCTCAACACCTTCAGTCATGCCATATCTTGTACATGTCTCTCTCTCCACCTTCAGTCATACCATATCTTGTACATGTCTCTCAACACCTTCAGTCATACCATATCTTGTATATGTCTCTCCACCTTCAGTCATACTATATCTTGTACATGTCTCTCTCCACCTTCAGCCATACCATATCTTGTACATTTTTCTCTCCACCTTCAGCCATACCATATCTTGTACATGTCTCTCTCCACCTTCAGCCATACCATATCTTGTACGACATGTCTCTCTCCACCTTCAGTGATACCATATCTTGTACATGTCTCTCTCCACCTTCAGTCATACCATATCTTGTACATGTCTCTCTCCACCTTCAGTCATACCATATCTTGTACATGTCTCTCTCCACCTTCAGCCATTTACCTCTATCATGTAGGACGCATTGAAATATGACCACGATTTGTCCATTTCTTTTTCTGCTCCTTCACCATCCTCTCAGTGTCACTGTCTCTCTCTCCTTCTCTGTCTGTGTATCTGTCTCTCAGTGTATCTCTACCTCTGGTAAAATACTACAGAGAACCTCCTGCAATCGAACTGAACTAGTTTCTGCCTTCAACGTTCACTGTACCAGTTTCCATACCACGCGTTTCCGTATGGGGAAGTCGCTAATTCGTGAAAATGTCTACATACATTATAGCACTCTCTGTTTAATAAACCAGAATGTGTTTATTTTGCCTGTTGTTATCTATATTCACTCACCTCTCTCCATAAGGTGCCATGGCCTGTAGATGAATGAACCATTCGTGTCCCTCTCTATGTCTCCCTTTCCCTCTCTCTCGTTATTCCCTATTTAGGGCGAGGGCTGGATGTAAAAAAATATGTTACTTGCTGACGTATTACCCTCAATAACACAGATTTTGTCTTCTCCCCCCCCACCCCCTCTCTCTCTCTCTCTGATTGCCTGTCTGTTTGCGTGTGTATGTGTCTCTCATTTCTTTTTTCCCTCTCTTCCATTGCTTTAAAACACACAAAACACTCAGGGCTATTTCGGTCGACCTCTATTATGGGAAATCGATATGTGTGTGACGTTCATTTCAATGACACCCACGTCAGATCCCACACCGTATATCGGACAGGTACAAGTTTGTCCATCTGCCATGTATGTATGTATGTATGTATGTATGTATGCATGTATGTATTTTTCTGTTATCTTGGTAATTTGCGAGCATGCACTGTGTATAGAATGGAAGTGTTGGTAATGGTGATAACGATGTTTCAAGAGGAAATATGACCTTCGATGGGACCAAAAAAAAAAAAAAGACCAGCGAGAATGAACATATCAGTCGGTGAATGATGAATGCAGTACACTGCATTGTATTGTATTGTATTGTATTTGAACTGCATTGCTTTTTGTCATAACAAATTTTTCCGTGTGAAATTCGGCATGCTCTCCCCTAGGACAAAGTCTCGCCGCAGTACAGCGCCACCCGTCTTTTTTCTGCCGGCAAGTGTAGTTGTCGTACAATCAAAATTGAATGTTTTGTAGGGTCTTACCTGTGACAACCCTGTTGCCATGACACTGGCTGTTTTAAGTGTGCTGCGTGTTGGCTGTACACAGGGCCTTGTTTGTCGTGTCATCTGAATGACTAACCCCAGACAGTGGAAGGAAGGAGGTGTAAAAATACCAGTCACTGTAGGGGATACGAACCCGTGGACACTCGCTCTCCTAGTCAGGCGTATTTACCACTAGGCCACTGTGAAACTCGGGCTCCTCTTTCCTCTAAGGAGAACGCGTGGCCACAATGCACTGTCAGCTTTTTTCACGCGAACAATTTCTCTGCTTGAACGTCTGGCTGTTCTTCTCCAAGGGGAGAGCACGTCGTCTAAGTGCTGTATCATCTTGCCTTTTATTCTGTCGCTAAAGATTGATCTATTTCAAATTCTTTTTGCTCTCCCCTGGGACGGTGTGTCGCTACAGTGCTGCATTTAATCTTCTTCTTTTTTTATCCTTTTTTTTATTATAAATTTGTCACTACATATTTCTCTTTGTAGAATTCGGGTTGCTCTCCCAGTGGAGAGTGCGTCGCATCAGTCGTTCTTTTTTCTTGTGGTTTTTTTTTTTTCGTTGACGCCTGCTATATATTGTGACGAGAGGCCTACCGCAGAACCCTGTCGCGCGATCAATGCAGACAGTTACTGTAGGTTACTCTATCGTCACTGAGATCCTCCTCCTCATCAAACTGAATGTAGTCATTACAAAGCTGGTGTCAAAAGAATTATTTTTAAAAAATATATCCATTTATTTACTTTTATTTATTTATTTATCTATCTATATAAATAGATAGATAGATTGATTCATTCATTCACTATTCACTTATTTATCTATTTATCTATTCATTCATTACAATTTTTCTTTTTGTTTTGTTTATTTTTTACAAGCGGATGCAAAAACAGAGGCAGACAAACAGACAGGCAGGCAGACAGACAGACAAACAGACAGGCAGGCAGACATACATACAGACAGACAGGCAGGCAGACAGACAAGACAAGACATTCCAAGGCATAGCACGTCACTTACTGCCATGCTTTATCCTTTCCCAAACCGCCACATCCCCCCCCCCCCTGAGCCCCCACCCCATCACCCCACTCCCATTCTCTTCCCATAATTCCAAAATCACCTCACCATGTTTTCCACTTAACCCCCCCCCCCCCCCCCCCCCCCCCCCAAGTTGTACTCCCATCCCCCACTGGTCTCCACAAAATGTGTAACACTGCGCCAGTTTGAAAAATAATGGCGTTCATTCGCTTTGCTCTTCGCTAACTTTTACAGGAAACTTTGTCTTTCTCAGTGTCTTTGTCTTTGCCTCTGTTTGTCCGTGTTCCTGTCTGTCAGTCTGTCTGTGTCTGTCTCCGTCTGTCTGATTCTGTGTCTGTCTGTCTCTGTCTCTGTCTGTTTCTCTCCAGTCTCTCTCACTCCCTTGATATTATGTGCACGTACTCCATTGTAAAGAGCCTTGACCTATAAATGACTAAACCATCTAAAGTCTTCTGTCTCTCTCTCTCGACTCCCCCCCCCCCCCTCTCTCTCTGTGATCTCTCATCTGTTCAGTAGACCGATACACCTTCTACAACTTGGGCTTATCACAACTGCACCACTCTTCATCCGCCCCTGTTCCTCACGAATTCCCACCACTGCCACCCCCTCCCCACCCACCGCTTCATTTAGTTGTTGTCATGTAATGTGTATGAACATACTTCTTTCCTCCTTTTTTTTCTTGCATTCCCTAGACTAATACATTTATGTATTTTCTTTTACGAGGGTAGGGTGAAAACAGGCCAGTGTGTGCTAATTGCTTTCCCCTCATTAAAAGAAAGTTTCGATTTCGTCTTCGATTTCATCTTTCGTTTTTAGAACATGTGATTTGTCATGGGTTTCTCCAACCCTACTCTCCCCAACAGTGTCAGGTCAGGGCATAGCCCTTGCTACTAGTAGGTACCATGTAACCCAGTACTACCTGCCGCATGTGAAGTCTCCCAACGACGGACCAGGCGGAGGAGGAAACCTTTCCCAGCGGCTGTGAAGGCGGAAGAGGATGACGAAAGGGCAGGGTGAGCTCTTATCCTTGGCTGGAAGTCCCCCTAGGAGACGGAGCTCCAAAGAAAAAACCTGCACCTGCCGAGGCCGTCCTACACGTGGCAGTATCTGCACCTGTGGGACTGTGAGCGTCGGTAGGCAAGAGAGTGGGGAAGGGACTGCACAACTCCTCCTCACTAAAAAAAAGTCACCTGTGCTGGTCAGGCTACGGATGCTGTGCTCTACTGGCATAAAGACGTTTGAAAACAAGAGAACGCTGGCCATTAAGGAGAAGCGTGAGCGAAGGAAGCAGGGCGCAACTTCTGGAGACGTTTTCCCTTGCAACAACTGTGGGAAGTGCTGCGCATCCAGAATCGGCCTCTTCTCCCACATGAGGACATACACCGACAGATAAGCCTGCCTGCCTTCTCATCCGTCGGACCGACGGGAGACTCCATCATCACTCTCCCCAAAACCCCCAAACCCACGCCACAATCTCTTGTACTGCCTCCCCCCCCCTCCCAAATTATAGTCATCATCATGTATCTACTTATATGTTTATTTTGTTGGATTATTTGATTTAATTCTATTTTAATGAGGCATACATAAGGGAATGCTCTGTAGGGACAAGCGCAATGGGCTTATGCGTAGGTCAGGCATCTGAAAGAGAGAGAGAGAGAGAGAGAGAGAGAGAGAGAGAGACAGAGACAGAGACAGAGAGAGAGACAGAGAGAGAGAACTCGTAATCTGGAATTTCCCCGTGCAAGAAAGTGAATGAATATTCAAAAACCTCTTTACCCACGCGTTTATACATCTTCACTGACGTGGACAGTCTATCAAGATGAACGACCCGTGAGTGGAAATCGGATGAAATACAAGCCTCGCTCAACTCCACAATATTCAGTTGTCAGTGTCTGGTTCAGTTCCACATCCATGTCTGTCTGATGAATCTCTCATGCCAAGGTCTTTCAATATCAGCTGGATTACCAAGAGTAGAGGGAATCGATGAGGGGGGAGGGAGAGGAGGCTTACGATGGAAGGAGGGTGGGGGTGTGGTGTGGTGTGGTGCTGGCATGGTGGCCTATCTATTACTGATGGCCAGAAAATGCTTACTCAGTTTTGCATGCACTTGTTATGTCCCTAACCTGATTTCTGGCCAAAAGAAAAATAAAATAAAAATAAAAGCATATTCCGGCTGACTCTGGATCATCAGTAGTGGCACTTTACAAAACACACACACACACACACACA
>NC_134894.1:25956214-25961214 GCF_041734735.1 Babylonia areolata | reverse complement strand
GCAGCTAACCCATCGTCTTTTATAAAAAAAAAAAAGTCCTGGTGATTCCCTCCTGCGTATGCTCTTTATACTTCTCACCGCACTACACAGTTAGAGCATTACCGAGAAAGCAAAACATTGCAATTCGCAAAGCACGCCTGTTTTCCCTCAACAGAAACAACGCAACAAAATGACCAGCCATGTTTACCTCTGCTTCTTCGGCACTCACCCTTGGCAAGTGGTAAGAGCAAATTTGCCGTTGGGTTTGGAGGCCCGTGGGTAGAATTGAGTGTTCCTGCTTGGCCTTGGGCAGTTTTCCTTACCTCAGGTAGATTTACCTAAGGTACATATTTAGCCAAAGCCACGATAGTCTCTTGAATACTGCCCAGAACAGCAGAGGAGGGAACTGCTTCTTGACTAACTTGTTTCTCGACTGTCTGGGCCAGGATTTGTCAATAGCAGAGAGAGTCTTGCCCAAGTTACACCACTCTCTCGGCCAAAAGGGTTTTAGGACAGTCGGCGTTGGGGTGGTCCCCAAAGGCCAACTAGCCCCCAAGGCTGCAGCACTAAGAGCCAGTGCAATCTTGTCTGGCCACCTCCTTTTCGTGTCACAGTGGAGAAACCATTGCTAATACTGTGCTCACTTCGCTGTTGGCCCAACTGTAACTATTATTTCATTTCATGCTGATGTTTTTCACAAACTTGAGGTAGGCTATCAAGGCCTGACCAGAGCGACCAGGGCATCTGCTTTCTCTTCTTCTTTTTTTGTGTTTTATTTATCAAGAAAACAAACAAACAAAAAAAATCTCTGCCCTCCCAAAAACATCACCACCACCACCACCACCACCACCAACAACAACAAAAAACCCACGGAGATGTGGTGTAGCATAATATACAAATCTGTCCGCACACTTTAACACATCCTTAACTCTAAAACTGAAACTGCGTGTATGGCAGGGGGTACAAAATGGCCACAGATTTAAAAGCTCAGTCACAGATACGGTCGTAAGTGTAAGTTTCAACTCACGAACACACACAAAAAGGGACAGGAACAGAGAAGAAGAGGAGCGGTAACTCACTCAGTACGGCCAGTCCTCTCTTCTCCTCTACACAGACCCCTCGGATGTCCAGTGGGTGTCTCAATGACCCAACCTTTAGCTTCCGTCGTCAGAATTGTGGTATTCTTTGTCAACATTCACCTCTTCAGTATAAGAGCCTTCCTCTTCCAATATTTTGATGATGGTAACTGGGGTGAAACGCTGTTAACGTCGTCTCTTTCGCCGTTCGTATGGAGAGAGTTAAACAGACGAGGAAGGATAGACCATGGGGACTGGAGGGGGATGGAGGGTCGGGAGAGGGAGGAGGGTTAAACAGACAAGGAAGGATGGACGATAGGGACTGGAGGGGGATGGAGGGTCGGGAGAGGGAGGAGGGTTAAACAGACGAGGAAGGATGGACGATAGGGACTGGAGGGGGGTGGGATGTGGGAAGAGGGAGGAGGGTCAAACAGACAAGGAAGGATGGACGATAGGGACTGGAGGGGGGTGGGATGTGGGAAGAGGGAGGAGGGTTAAACAGACGAGGAAGGATGGACGATAGGGACTGGAGGGGGGTGGGATGTGGGAAGAGGGAGGAGGGTCAAACAGACAAGGAAGGATGGACGATAGGGACTGGAGGGGGGGTGGGATGTGGGAAGAGGGAGGAGGGTTAAACAGACGAGGAAGGATGGACGATAGGGACTGGAGGGGGGGTGGGATGTGGGAAGAGGGAGGAGGGTTAAACAGACGAGGAAGGATGGACGATAGGGACTGGAGGGGGGGGTGGGATGTGGGAAGAGGGAGGAGGGTTAAACAGACGAGGAAGGATGGACGATAGGGACTGGAGGGGGGTGGGATGTGGGAAGAGGGAGGAGGGTCAAACAGACAAGGAAGGATGGACGATAGGGACTGGAGGGGGGTGGGATGTGGGAAGAGGGAGGAGGGTTAAACAGACAAGGAAGGATGGACGATAGGGACTGGAGGGGGGTGGGATGTGGGAAGAGGGAGGAGGGTTAAACAGACGAGGAAGGATGGACGATAGGGACTGGAGGGGGGGTGGGATGTGGGAAGAGGGAGGAGGGTCAAACAGACAAGGAAGGATGGACGATAGGGACTGGAGGGGGGGTGGGATGTGGGAAGAGGGAGGAGGGTTAAACAGACGAGGAAGGATGGACGATAGGGACTGGAGGGGGGGTGGGATGTGGGAAGAGGGAGGAGGGTCAAACAGACGAGGAAGGATGGACGATAGGGACTGGAGGGGGGTGGGATGTGGGAAGAGGGAGGAGGGTCAAACAGACGAGGAAGGATGGACGATAGGGACTGGAGGGGGGGTGGGATGTGGGAAGAGGGAGGAGGGTCAAACAGACGAGGAAGGATGGACGATAGGGACTGGAGGGGGGTGGGATGTGGGAAGAGGGAGGAGGGTCAAAGCGGGAGGGAGGGAGGGAGGGAGGGGGCTGATTGCGGTGGGAGGGTTTATGGGAAAAAACGGTGGAAGGGAGAGCTAGGATGGGAGATTAAAGGGTGGAAAAGAATTAGGTGCTCAGGATGTGTGTGTGTGTGTGTGTGTGTGTGTGTGTGTGTGTGTGTGTGTGTAAAACGAAAGAAAATGAGAAGAAGAACTGAAAGAATGAAGGCGGTGATTAACGAGTTTTTTTTGTTTTTTTTAATATTCATGAATGAAGAAAAGAAGAACTCGAACAAGAATAAGAAAAAAAGGACAATGAGAATGAAAACTAAAAACGAAGAGAGAGAGAGAGAGAGAGAGAGAGAGAGAGAGAGAGAGAGAGAGAGAGAGAGAGGAGAACAACAAAAACAAAAACGAATAAGAACGAAAATAAGAACAAGAAGAAAATGAAGAAGAAGATTAACAGAAAGAAGAAACGGCAAGAAAACAAGTCTTGGCGATGAAGGTCACTGACGTAATTTTCTACAACTGGTCTACTGATGACGAACACATCACCAGGACATGGTATGACATCTCGCGTCACTCATAACCGTCCAGACTGTCTGGCAACAACAACACCCACACAAGGAACCCTACCCATCAATGTCAACCTTCAGTCGCGCCTTTCCACTCTTACTCTTACGCGCATGCGCAGTCATTCTGATATAACTTGTCGTTTTTGTGTGTCAGCAGCAGAAGTGAAAAAAACCCACCATTTTCCTTTTGAGTGTCCAATATATCCATACATAAAACATCATCAATAAAAAGAAAAAGAAAAAAAGAAAACAAACAAAAACAACAACAACAACCCCCCGCCCCCCCCCCCCCCCCCAAAAAAAACAACAACAACAACACACCAAAAACAAAAACAACAACAACAACAACAACATAACAACTATATCATCCTCCCTTACTCTTCTCTCTCTGTCTCTGTCTCTCTCTCGACTAGTGAAAGGTTTGAGATATATAGAACATTTTGTGTCTCGCATGATGTGAAACCATATTTGCTTCTGAATCTTGATAAACATATAAAGTATATCACAACAAGGTTTAGACTGGGTGTTTCTGATTTGGCTGTACATAGGTATAGATACAAAAAAGTGAAAGAATCTGATTTGATTTGTCCTATGTGTAAACATTCAAAAGAAGATGAAGTTCATTTTGTTCTTTGTTGTGAAGTACTGAAAGAAATCAGAGAAACTTTTATTCGACCCAGATACTATCGACAACCTTGTCTCTTCAAATTGGTCCTATTGTTGTCTTGTACTGACCATGATGTTGTGCGAAATTTGTCTCTGTTTTTCTACAAAGCATTTAGATACAGGGAAATTCTTACTTCTTAATGTTCCTGATATATCCATAGCTGCATTGTTTTGATCTGTATGTCTTAAATGATATGATTATTGTCTGTTCACTTTCCCCTTCATGAGGGGCCTAGGCCTAAAATGAATAAACCATCTGAATCTGAATCTGAATCTCTCGCGCGCTCTCTCTCACTTACCTATCAATCTAGCTTTCAGCGTGCTCTTTCAACCTAGGTATATATTTCTCTATCCATCCTTCCATCCATTCATCTATCCATACCTCCCTCCCTCCCTTCAAACATCCATACACCAAGACATCCACCCATCTTAATCACGCGAGAGAATAAACATTGCCCTCTACACCCTCAAAAAGTTCGACACGATCTTGCTGTAGCTGACACTGTCCAGTTTCCATTCTGCATTGTTCCACCGTGGAAGTGAACATAAATCGATAACTTCAACCCTTTTGTGGCCAGAGACTAATCCGATTTTCATCATGAAAGAGGTGCCCCGCTGGATCAAAAGCCGGTGAAATGTCTGGTGATCAGTGACATGGTATGGAGGGAGTATGGGTGGACGTACGCTATAAAAAAAAAAAGAGAAAAAAAAAACTTATAAAAAGATAAACTGAGGTAATAGAGTATCTAGAAATTATGATATATCTTTTCTATAACAGGGGAAGTAAAACAGGGAAGAAAACAAGAACTTGTGAATGTTAAAAGAAAAAAAACATCTACACAGCTATATCTTCTATGCTTCTGTCTCTCTGTCGCTAATTCTGTCCCTGTCTGTCTGTCTGTGTCAGTCTCTCTTCATCTATATATATATATACAGCTCTATACCGTACTATCCACCTAGTTAACTATCTGTTTGACTGTCCACCAATGAATCCATCAGTCCAGCAACTCATTCATCCATCGATCTCAACATCCCTTCATCCCTCCAAATATCCATCCATCCATCCGTCCATCTACACTTCCGTCGATCTCAATCACGCAAGGGAACCGATATTTTCCGTTACACTCGAAAGCCGTCAAGAGTTCGGCACGATCTTGGTATGTGTACCACTTCCCACATTTCACTTTGCACTGTGCACCGTTCTCACTTTTGCACTGACGCTTCCCCGAGTTGGCGGTGCGTTAACCACATTTCTTTTTGGGTGCTGGGATCAAGCGGAAGTGAAGATAAATCGATAACGTTAACCCTTTCGTGGTCACGGACAAAACCCTTTTT
>NC_134894.1:25933714-25946214 GCF_041734735.1 Babylonia areolata | reverse complement strand
CGGAATTCGAACCTAGACCCCCACTGACTCTGGTGCATGGAGCGGAATGAATAAAATGACATGCCCTGAATAGCTACATAGAAGGTGGAGTGGGGGGTATCTGGGCTGACTATCTTGCTCGGGGTAGTCATTCCCAGGAGCTGCACCGGTACTTTGAAAAGTCTGGACCAGACTGGGAGTGTGTTTGATAATGGTCAACTCGACAGATGGCGGACCTGAGGCAACATTATCGTCATCATCCTGTGGCAGTGGTAGCGAGATCAACCAGACAGGTGACTGACTGACAGCGGAATCGTCAAGTGCAGGCAGAAAAGCGATACGTTCCTGTTTCAACAGATTGCCTTTTGTTGTCCCAAAGATAACGGTGTCCTTTCACACATGTGGGTGTTATTAACTCCTTCCCTGTCTGCGGAACTTTGCTGGAAACGAGAATGATGTGGCAAACAGCTTTTATAACGGCACACCCAACGTTTCGTCTGTTCATGTCCACGATGTTGCTGATCTGTAATGCAGTCCAAAGAGGACAAATTTCAATCGTAGAATGGTGACTGTCAACATGAGCTGGAAGCTGGAGCTGGACATTCCCTTCTCCTGACGAGCATACTTGTCAGAGCACCTGTCGTGGGGGGAGGGGAGGGGGCGGGGGGGGGGGGGGGGGTGTAGGGGGGGAGAGGTGCGTGTAAAAAGAAGACACGAAGGAAATATATGAAACTATATATGATGAACGAACATTATAGAGATCACACCAAATCACACAAAACACGGAGAGTTTCAGGAAACAAACATGACATGAAAAGCAGCGACAGCTGACAGTTAAGAAATTTATCTCTGAAGATAAATTTGGTTGATTGAATACACCCACTAGAAGGGTCAATTGACTCCACGCTGATTGGGGAAAACGGCAGACACAGTAAGACAGTCACATTTATGTAATGTCCTCCATGCTGACAGAAGAGAAAAAAGACAATATTGTGAATCAGTGTGTGTGTGTGTGTGTGTGTGTGTGTGTGTGTGTGTGTGTGTGTGTGTGTGTGTGTAGGGGTGTAGGTGGTGGTGGTGGAGGGTACAAATCAAGATTCACCCGACAAAAATAGTTTAATGATGTTTATGCACAATGTTGACGACTGCGACGATGTTGATACTGATGGTGGTGATAATGATGATGATGTTAAAAGTCTTTTACCTTGTTAATAATGATGATGTGATACTACTACTACTACTACTACTACTACTACTGCTAACGATAATGATGATAATAAGAATGTGTATGTGTGTACCTGCATGCCTGTGTGTGATCCCCAGGATTTCCTGTTTTAGTGCTGACAGCATGGTGTGTGTGTGTGTGTGTGTGTGTGTGTGTGTGTGTGTGTGTGTGTGTGTGTGTGTGTGTGTGTGTGTGTGTGTGTGTGTGTGTGTGTGATCCCCAGGGTTTCCTGTTTTAGTGCTGACGGCGTGGGTGGTGCCGATGACACAACACTTCAAAGTCAAGTGAGCATTGTACAGAATGTTATTGTGTTCTGCCGTGAATGCAGAACTACGTATCAAGCCATTTAGGATGCAATATACTGAACGTTCACCTTGAGCATGTGTGTCTCACTGCCTCTGTCCGTCTTTCTGTCATTGCCTCTGTCTCGTCGAAATTCCTTTGTCTTTGTCTCTGTCTCTGTCTCTGTCTTTGCCCCTGTATCAGTTTGTCTGTCTGTCCGTCAGTCTGTCTGTCGGTCTGTCTCTCTGTCGGTCTGTCTGTCTCTCTCTGTGTCTCTGCTTCTATGTATGTCTGTTTATGTGTCTCTGCTTCTATCTCTGCCTGTGTATCTGTCTGTCGGTCTGTTTGTCTGTCTGTGTCTGTCTGTCTGTCTGTCTCTGCTTCTCTGTCTGTCTGTCTGTATCTGTCTATATCTGTCGCCCTTTATCTGTGTTACCGACGCCCTTACGTCCTCTCTTTGAGTCAGCGCGTTCCTTCGCACGTGCTTGTGTGCGTGTGTTTGTGTGTGTGTGTGTGTGTGTGTGAATCGTAGCGTCTCCAGTGTATTGATTGATTGATATGGATACTTATATGAGCGTGTGTGTGACATTACGTGGTCGTTTTTTTTTTAATCTATTTATTGATTCTGTTTATCTATTTATTTATTATTTCTTTGTTACTTTGTTCATTTATTCATTGTTTATTCATATGTTTATTTCTGTCTTTATTTAGATGTTTCTCCTGCTTTCTTTTCAGATGCTGGTTTGCTTACTATTACACGCCTCTCATATGGATTTTAGAAGGTCCTCGGGCTGCGGTGATGGCGGTAGGTATATGTCACATTTCGACGTTTGTGGTCTGTCTGTATGCCCATCTGGTTATAGGAGAATATAACAATATCGATAGTTAGGTATCGTGAGAATGTTATGTGTGTCTTCTATTTTTGAATCTTTTTTTCATCTTCACACATCCATCCAGTACGCGCGTACGGATGCGCTCAGACACACACACACACACACACACACACACACACACACACACACACACACACGTTTACAGACATGCACGCGTGCGCGCACACACACACACACACACAAACACACACACACACACACACATCTGTCTATCTATATCTATCTATCTATTTATCTCTCTCTCTCTCTCTCTATATATATATATATATATATATATAGAGAGAGAGAGAGAGAGAGAGAGAGAGAGCGTTTAATAGACAGATAGAAACAGATACATATATATTGACAACGTTTGATATAGCATCAGGTTTATAGGACACATCAATTGCACGGATGGCATAAGACAAAGATGTATGTGTGGTCTCATTCTGTTTACGTTATATAAGAATTGTGTTACCACATCGGCGCCATTTATCTTAATGTATTTCAGTATCGATATACATATATAGGTTCTGAACTTCCTATCAAAGTACCGAACTACCTAACAAGATGCCTACATACATACATACATACATACAGGCAGGCAGACAGACAGACAGACAAACAAACATATCTCTCCATTTAATTCTTCATCAAAGGGACACGTCAAACAAGAATTGAAGTGGAAACTGGAGTTCTCATTCGACGAAACAAAGTTATGATTTTGGGCGGTATTGCTTTTTGTCAAACACACACACACACACAAAGATGTAACCAAAAAAGGTCTACTGGAGGGGATTGGAACCCCTGGACACTCGCTTCTTAGTCAGGAGCTCTGCCACAAGGCCACCGCTCCACTGCCGCTGCTCAAAAGAAGTTGTTCAAACTGTTGGCGTGCTGTGTTGTTGCAGGTGAACTTGGGATTCTTGTTGAACATCATCCGAGTGCTGGTGATGAAGCTGAGGGAATCACACACAAACGAGGCCAAGAGAGTCAGGTGGGTGTTTCTCAATCTTTTTCTTGTATTTGTATTTCTTTTTATCACATCAGATTTCTCTGTGTGAAATTCGAGCTGTTCTCCCCAGGGAGAGCGCGTCGCTACACTACAGCGCCACCAATTTTTTTATTTTATTAATTTTTTGGGGGGTATTTTTTCCTGCGTGTAGTTTTATCTGTTTTTCTTATCGAAGTGGATCTTTCTACAGAATTTTGCCAGGAACATCTCTTTTGTTGCCGTGGGTTCTTTTACGTGCGCTAAATGCATGCTGCGCACTGGACCTCGGTTTATCGTCTCATCCGAATGACTAGCGTCCAGACCACCACTCAAGGTCTAGTGGAGGGAGAGAAAATATCGGCGGCTGAGCCGTGATTCGAACCAGCGCGCTCAGATTCTCTCGCTTCCTAGGCGGACGCGTTACCTCTAGGCCAGCTTTTTATCCAAAAATCTTTACAAATATAATTGCAACAAAAAGGCAGACAAGAAAACAACAACAACGACAAAGAAACACAGAAACTCAGGAAAACATATACGGAACACTTTTACGTAACTTGCCGAAGAGTCACATAACATTTATAATGTATATCTATAATCATACGTGTCCACATCCACACAGTCTCTGAATCTTTTTTGATACATGGATGGGGTTGGAAAAAAGGGAAGACAATTTTTTTTTTTGTGACCTCAAACATGTGTCTGTTTTGGGATGGTCCTTTTTCTACAATGTGATGGCGATGCTTGGTGATAGAGGTGAAGACAGTGATGCTATGGAGGTCAATCTGATGGCGATGCTTGGTGATAGAGGTGAAGACGGTGATGCTATGGAGGTCAATCTGATGGCGATGCTTGGTGATAGAGGTGAAGACAGTGATGCTATGGAGGTCAATCTGATGGCGATGCTTGGTGATAGAAGTGAAGACGGTGATGCTATGGAAGTCAATCTGATGGTGATGCTTGGTGATAGAGGTGAAGACGGTGATGCTATGGAGGTCAATCTGATGGCGATGCTTGGTGATAGAGGTGAAGACGGTGATGCTATGGAGGTCAATCTGATGGCGATGCTTGGTGATAGAGGTGAAGACGGTGATGCTATGGAGGTCAATCTGATGGTGATGCTTGGTGATAGAAGTGAAGACAGTGATGCTATGGAGGTCAATCTGATGGCGATGCTTGGTGATAGAGGTGAAGACGGTGATGCTATGGAGGTCAATCTGATGGCGATGCTTGGTGATAGAGGTGAAGACAGTGATGCTATGGGTGTCAATTTGGCTTTGAACTGCTTGACAATGCGGCAGTGTCATACTATGTCTCGGTGTCAACCAGGTCAGAGAGGCTGCGAACAGAGGACCAATCAGTTGGCTGACGTAATCTTCAGTTATAGCAAGACTCCGAGAAGAGAATAGAAATGTTTTGGTTGTTGTTTATTCTTCATACGAATGGTCCGGCTTGCTCGTTTTCTTTTTGTTTTTTTTGTTTTTGTTTGTGTGTTTGTTTTTTTGTTTTGTTGTTGTTGTTGTTGTTTAGGCTTTTTTATATTGTTTTATTATTTTTTTCATCAGAGATTGACATAAACGTGCAGTTCGGCCAATAGCAAATTGAGTGCCTCATGTTCAATAGTTTCTCTACACACACTCACAAAAAGAAACATGCAGACAGAGAAGAAGGGCATAAAGATGACATAAACATGATGATAATAATTGCAGTTCCTTTAACCTTCGGGACAGAAGACATGTTTAATTTCACGGTCGGCAGCATCCCTCATCGATTAGCCAAGAAGCAGGAGGGAGAAAGGGAGGGTTGTGTGGTTGACAAGCAAGGGTATGTCGCATCTTCATTTCCTTGAGAATGAAGTCGAGATGGAGAAAGGAAGAAGAGCAGGAGCTTGGGTCTGTGACTTTCAATTTGGCAGAATGGGAAAGTCACTTATCAGGCAGTACAGTGTCGGTGAGTGTCTGGGTTCGAGTCCCGCTCTCGCCCTTTCTCCCAAGTTTGACTCGGATGAGACGGTAAAACCCATGTCCCGTTGGCAGTACGCACTTGGCGCACTGGAAAAAAGAGGCAACGTGGATGCTGTCCTCTGGTAAAATCATGTACAAGAAATCCACTCCGATAGGAACACAGATGTATTTTTCATATGCATGCGCTCAAGACCTGACCAAGCACACTGGGTTATGCTGCTGCATCAGGCACCAGATTATTGTAGCATATACGGTGTTTTCCGAACGCAGAAACTGAAATTGAAACTGTCCGCGAGGGACGTAAGAGAGAGAGAGAGAGAGGTGGATTTGTGGTGGGTGTAAGCACGTGTGTGTGTGTGTGTGTGTGTGTGTGTGTGTGTGTGTGTGTGTGTGTGTGTGTGTGTGTGTGTGAGTGCGTATGTGCGTGCGTCCGTGTGTATGTGGCTGTGTGCGCGTGCGTGTTTGTGTTAGGCGCGTGCATGTGTGGGCAAATGATTATGATTATGTCATAGGATTATTATGTCATTGGACTGAAAGGTCACACGTCGTTTGTGACAAACTAGGGACAGGATTAGGATCGGACCTGCCGACAGCGACACCAGCAACAGCGACAGCAAGAACAACAGCACCAACAACACCACCAACAACAGCGAAAATAACAACAACAGCAACAACAATGAAAATAGCAACAACAGCGACAATAACAACAGCAACAACAGCGACAATAACAAAAACAGCAACAACAGCGACAATAACAAAAACAGCAACAACAGAAACGACAACAATAACAAAAACAACAACAGCGACAATAAGCACAACAGCAACAACAACAACAAAGAATATTTACAAAGAGCAAGTCTGAAACAGGGTTGAAGGGGATTTTATTTTGCGGAAGAGAAAGGGTGGGTTCACAAATTGATGCCATCATTATTTTGTTGTGTGTGGAAAAGAAAGGTAAACCAATGAAATAAAGGCCATCACAAACTTCTCTTCAGCTTCCGAATCTAAAAATGGTACGTTTAATTCCCATTACGTTTTCCAAAAAATGTTGTTATTGTGTGTTTATTCTCGGCATATTTGTCAGAATGAGCTTTGCGAGCTAATGATTTTAGACATGATTACTTTGGAGATGAATGGCATGCAATTTCTATTTGTTATCAAACAGAGATTTTGTTAGAGAATTGTTGAAAAAACGAAAACAAAACAAAACAAAACAACAGCAACAACAAAAAGACAAAAAACAACAAAAAAAGCAACAACAACAAAAGAAAACAAAAACATCCCAAAACAAACAAAAACAAACAAATAAACAAAAAACCCAACAAATATTGTATTTTCGTCTGCTGTATCTTTCGATTATTTTATTTTATTTTTTCATTCAATTATGATCTCTAGCACGGTCAGTGTGTGTGTGTGTGTGTGTGTGTGTGTGTGTGTGTGTGTGTGTGTAATTATTTCTGTGCCTATGTCGGTGTGGACATCTGTGTGTGCATACTTACATGTGTGTGTGTCTTCCGTGTTTGCTCGTAATTAGCTTTCAGTTGTTATTTTTGTTTGTTTGTTTGTTTGTTTGTCCCTTCCTTCCAACCCCCCCCCCTCCCCCCCCCCTTCTCTTTTATCCTCTCCACCTTCCTCCTTTTCTTCCTCTTTCTCCTTCTTTTCCTCTCTGTTCTTCTCGTTCTATTCATTCGCTTTTTGTTGGTTTTGTCTGTTTGCAGGAAAGCGGTGAAGGCGGCAATCATTCTGCTTCCCTTGCTAGGATTGACCAACTTCGTTATCATGTTGGAGCCAGCCGGTGACGACATCATTCTGTTCTCCGTCTGGATCTTCTCCGGACATTTTCTGACCGATTTTGAGGGCTTCTTCATCTCCCTCATCTATTGCTTTCTCAATGGAGAGGTAGACTTCTCTTCTTCTTTTCTTGTTCTTCTTGACAAATATGTTATCGTTATCATTATCATCATCATCATCATTATTAGTATTATTATTACTATTATTATGATTATTATGATTATTATTATTGATATTGTCATCATTATCATTATTATTACAATACTAATGTCAATAATAATAATAATAATGATGATGATGACGATGATGATGATATTATTATGATGATGATTAGTATTACTACTTCCATTATCATCATCATCATCATTGTCATTATTATCGCTATTATCATTATCATCATCATCATCATCATTATTATTATTATTATCGTCATTATCATGATTAATTTCATGATGTTGTTGATATTAATGTTCATTTTTTATCTTCATAATCTTCTCCTTGGTTCCTTGTGTTTGTTTAGATTCCTTACTGTTCCTTTGTGTCTGTCTCTCTGATTGTGTTCGTGTGTGTGCGCACGTATGCATGTGTGTATGCATGTGTGTGTGAATGCGTGCGTGCGCCCATGTATGTGTGTGTGTATGTGTGTATGCGTGTGTGTGTGTGTGTGTGTGTGTGTGTGTGTGTGTGTGTGTGTGTGTGTGTGTATGTGTGTGTATGTGTGCGTGTGTGTAAAAACGTGGGCATTCCAACCACTAGCATCGGGAATCTGGGAATTAGGCTTCAAAACTTATGATAAAAGAAATCATTGTTATTGTTCATATTATCTATGTTTTGTAAACATATTCTTCGAAATATTTCTTATTTGATACGCTAAAGCAAATAAGTATTTGACTAGCCAAAAGAAATTATAAGACTATGAACAGAAAACAAACGAATAGGGTCGATAATATCCAGATAAAATCAGCATATGAATTGGAAAATGGAAAGCATATTTTAGTCAGACAATCCAATGTCTTTCCTACAGTAGAATGTTTAATCAGAATCGAAAGTCTCAATGTACTTGTATAGTTATGCGATCTCTCAGTAACAAAACTGAAACAGGAAAATTTTTGGTTGAACAGGATGTGAGTGAACAAAGTTTACAGCTGGCCACAGGCGCCCGCCCGTCGAATTGCAACATCTGTCAGAAACTGGAGGGAGATATGTTCCTTGGAACGTTTGTCTAGTGGTCTCTTAATTTCAATAATACACTCCCCCTTATAGTTAGTGCACTGAATTGGGTAGATGACTCCATACTTCTTTAATCGAAGAGGCTGGCCCACGGCAAGGCAAGGCAAGGCAACAATTTGTTTCTTTACCAAACCTTGAGACAACGCAGTGCTAGGCTCTTCCACAAACCTTCTGACTGCCTTGTGGTTTGGACATGGCACAGGTAAATGAGAGAGAAGGTAAACAAGTGTGGGATTGTGTTACAACATTCAGTGCACCGACTGTGAGGAGGACTTTGAAGAGGCCACAGAACATGTGGTTCAAGGTGCATCAAACCAAAAGTGGGCATACCCACATTTCTTCCCCTGTACCCTTCCGTTTATAAGACTGTAAAAAGTTGTAAATTGGTTAACAACATTGTAATATATACTCTACTCTTTGGCCTTCTTTACGTCATTCGAGAGGGGGAGCGGGATGTAGAGTATATATCACAATGTTATTAAACCCATTTACAACTTTTACGTCTTCGGGACGAAACTGAATGGGAAGAACACGGGAAGAAATGTGGACATTGCCCAGAAGTGACTCTACAATCCACTCACCATCTTGCGGCACAGAATCATGGTGAAGACCTGAAAGGGATAAGTGCTGTGCACAGAAACCATTTTCTGGAAGAGGAATACGAAAGAAGCCGTCCACGTCAACTAGGACACCGAACTGGGATTCCTTCCAACTTTATTCCAGTTTGTTGCAACACCACGGTCTGTCGCTTGCCTGTGGCCAGGCAATTTTAATGTCGCCGTGAACTTTAGTTCACTGACAGCCTGTCCAGCCCTCAACTTTCCTGTATCTGTTTTGCTAATGTAGGTGGTGAGAGATCTCCAGAATTAAGAGTAAATTGAAAACTTTCCACTGTATGTATCCGGTTTCAGACAATCTTAAACAACGAATGTCTTTTCGCATCGTACTTTTCCTGTCAACTATCTATCTCTGTCTGTTTGCCCCCCCCCCCCCCCCCCCCCCCCCCCCCCCACACACACACACCTCCCCCCTCCCTATTCCCCAGTACCATCCACCACTTCTCTTTCTATCTGTCTGTCTGTCTCTGTCCTGCTCTGTATCTACGTGTCTCTCTCTTTCCCTGTCTCTCTTTCTTTCATTATTTGATGACTGACGACACTGATGGTAGCCTTGTGTTGTTTAACATCACCATTGCTGGACTCTTGCATTCCCTTTTCACACAGTTCAGACAACGGCCATTGATTGAACCCTGCACATCGAAAGCCTTAACAATATTTCAGGATTCGTTATCCGTTAAATTCTAAGCCAGCGTTTATTCCTTTCCCAAATTGATCTGTCAATGAGCAGCGAAACATGACAGGAAAATGTACGTTTGGGAAAGGATGTTGCGCAGACATTTCAGTTAAATCTTAGTTTTCAGTCCACAAATCTTTTATGACATTTTGTTGGAAGGAAGGAGGACGTTGCATCTATGGGGTGTGTGATCAATACGTCGAAGGACACTAGCTGACATTAACACTTTATCGTGAATGAAACTTTAGGCTTTTTTGTGTGCCGTGTGTATCAAAAGGGAATTACCTTACTATAAACTTCTTTTTCCTCCTTCTCCTCCTCGCGTTCTTCTCCTCTTTCTTCTTCTTTCTCTTCTTCTGATTTTTAAACTCGTTCCTTCTCCTCCTCCTCCCCATCCTCCTCCCTTTCCTCCCTTCTTCTCTTCCTCCGTATCATTGCCATTGCCATCTTCTTTCTTTCTTTTTTGACATGACAGCAAGGTGCAATCGGCCACGAGACGTCATTTCTCAGTATCATCATCATCGTCATCATCAGCAACAGCATCATCAAAAACTTTTTTTCCTTCCTTTAGTTTCATCCGTAGTAAAACATGACCTTTAACCCTTAGTGGGTAATTCTCATGTAAACGTGTATTTTGTGACACGGCAACTATGTTCGCTCATTAGAGGTATTTCCTGTCATCATCAACTTCCTCTTTCTCACTTTCACTCTTTTTTTCAATTTTGTTTTCTTTCAATTGCTTCAAACGAAGTTAATAATGGTAACACAGGATCTTCAGTGTTGAGTGCGGCCATTGGTGAGAGGTCGTTTCTCATCATCATTAGCATCATCTTCTACTTTCGTTCATTTGACTGTTTCAACAACCATCCGTGGTAAAAAATAAAAAAAAAAAAAAAAAAAAAGAAAACTAGTATGGATCCTCAGATGTTAATTATATAAATGTGCATTTTGTGACTTGGCAACTAGGTGCAGTCCGCGGTGAGACTTCATTTATTTCGTCACATGCCCTCGTCATATTCCATGGACCTGTCCGCGTCGCACTGGAGGAAAAACACGGTTAAGGTAGCGCTTGAACATCGTCTTCAGTATCATCCTCCTGCATGAGCTAGATAGTAGAGAGAAACCCTTGTGATGATGCTTGTCTTCTTTCTCTTGTGTGTGCATGGCGCTTATTGCTGCCATAGAGCAGCTATCTTAAATAGTTCTTTTTGTGTCTTTGTGTTCTTTTGTATGTTCCCTCATATTATTCGCAGAAGAAACCCTTGTCTGACATTTTCCTGTTTCTTTATATGCATGTGTTTTGTATCCGACAGAAACGTTTGTGATTTTTTTTTTTTTACCTTTATATTCCCTCCATATAATTATTCCTTATTGAGGAACTATTATGTGATCTTCTAGGATGGATCTCTGTTATTTTCCTCCTATGTATATAATATACATATATATGATGCTATAAGAAGGTATAAATATATATGTATATGGTCGCTTGTCGTCGCGAAATATTCCTTTTCTTATTGTATTGTCGGTGCCTCTCTTTGTATCTTTGTCTTGCTGGCTCTGCGTTTGTGTGCGTTGCTTCCTCCCTGTCTGTCTCTGTCTCTATGTCTGTCTCTGTCCTCCACTGTCAGCCTTTATCCCCTTCCTTCTGTCTCCTACATCACTCCATCTTCCTCACTTTTTGTCGGTCTGTCCGTCTGTCTCTGTATATATCGTTGTATATTTCGGTCTGTGTCTGTATGTCTGTGTCTATGTCTGTCTCTTGTCTTCCACTGTCTCCCAACCTCTCTTCGCTTACCTCCCTCTCTCTCTCTCTCTCTCTCTCTCTCTCTCTCTCTGTCTCTCCCATCTTCCGCACTTTCTGTTTGTCTTTCTCTTTGTCTCTATGATTGTCCATGTATTTGTCTGTGTCTCTGTCTCTGAATGTCTGTCTGTCTGTTTCTCTCTCTCTCTTTCTGTCGCTGCCTCTGTCTTCGTCTTTCTCTCTCTGTCTCTCTCTTTTTCTCTGCCTCTTTTCGCCCCTCTCTCTGTCCTCTCTCTCTTTCTCTCTTTCTTCTTTTTTTCTCTCCTTCTCCAACCCTCCATCTATTTGCATATTCTCTTCATGCTGGTTTCCCTCCACGGCAACAAACCCAGGGAATGCATTTTGTTCACAGACAATTTACATTCCACACAATCCCCCCCCCCCTTTTTTTTTGGGGGGGGGGGGGGGGGGGGGGGGGGGGGAGACTGGGGGGGGGGTGTTGTTTGTTTGTTTGTTTTCGCTTAGTTCTACTCTGACACGTTAAAAATGTGTAGATTTCAGATTTATGTTGATGCGTGTTTCCCCATCTATCTCTGCTTCCGTGTGTGTCTCTCTTTCTCTCTGTGTATCTGTCTTTCTTTCATTCTCTTTGTCTCTCTGTCCCTGTTCCCACCCCTGTCTCTGTCTGTCTGTCTGTCTGTATGTATGTATGTATGTATGCCTGTCCCTTTTACTCTCTCTCTCTCTCTCTCTCTCTCTCTCTCTCTCTCCTACCTCTTGTTGGTGCTTATGTCAGCAAAACGCAATTATTTTTTTGTCGAAGTGTTTCTTGTCTAACATGTGATCTTCACTAAAAACAGTGTATATTTACATGACCCTTCGGTACATCTGTTTGCTTTATGATCGCATTGTTTAGTTGCGTTCTTCAATTTTATCCCCTTTTTCTTATTCTGATTGTTATAAATGAGACAGTTGCCACACCCCTCTCTCTCAATATCTCTAATTTGCTCTTTCTGTCTCCTTTTATGCTTATCTCTGTCTCAGTCTCTGTCTGTCTGTCTGTTGTCTCTGAATATCTTGTATTGCATTGTATTGCACTTGCATTTTGTTTTGGGCCTTCTCTCTCTCTCTC
>NC_134894.1:25896214-25931214 GCF_041734735.1 Babylonia areolata | reverse complement strand
ATTCACTGAAATTGTGATGTATGTTGTCTCCATCTCATTTTTTCAATGCTTTGTTTTATTATTGCTGTTGGTGTTGTTTTCATTAGTCCCTGCCCCCCCCCCCCCCCCCCCCAATCCCCACTCTCTCTCTCTCTCCCCTCTCCCGTCCCCCCACCCCCTCTCTCTGTGTTTTTCAGACAAACAGACATACGTTAATCGAGAGGGGAATGAGGTTCACTCGGAGAGAAGAGAAAAGAAAAGAAGAGAATAATGAATATATGAAAATAACAAGACTTAGAGAGAGACCATGTTTGTTGTTGTTGTTTTTTTTGTGAGGGATCTATCTATATATCTGTATGTATGCATCTTTATTTGTGTGTCTACCTACCTACATATCTATCTTTTTCAGTGTCTATCTTCCTCATCGCAGTCTATCTATCTATCTATCTATCAGAGATATCGGGAGACAGACAGACAGACAGACAGAGATTCAAGACGTACACAGAGAAAGACAGAGCGAAAGACAGGGACAGAGAGGTGTCATCATCAATGGTGGGCAGGGAAAATAATGGCCACTGATGACCGACCCCCAAAAACACCTGGGTCGTCACCCAAGCACAGTAGACTCCTTGCAGAGCTAAAGACAGCTATCGGTCACTGAAATGAAACAGGCAGCCTGAAATATGATTATCATAGACTGATGCAGACATGTGACTGTTGATGTCTCGTAAAGTAGCAGCGGGGAGGGTCCTCTTGTGACTTTCCATTCCTGACCCGAGGTGAATGGTTCCCTCTGTCTGAGGAAGCAGAAATAGACAGGGAATAATGGCCAGACTGCATTTGTCTCACTTTTCATTTCTGTCTGCCTGCCTTGTCCATCTTGTGAAGCACATGCAGCTCTGAACTGAACCACGTTACTGGAGGAGAGAATCATATTGAAGTGTTTCATTTTGTTGTTGATTGATGAATTGATTTGACTTTTCTGTCTGTCTGTCAGCCTGTCTGTCTGTCTGTGTTTGTGTCTCCCTGTTCCTTTCTTCTTCTTCTTCTTCTCTATCTTACTCGCTTCTCCTTCTCTCCCTTCCGCCCTGTTCATCTCTCCATCCTCCATCCCCCCACCATCATTCTCCTTCACTTTCTCCCTTTACCTCCTCTCTTTGTCTTCAGCGCTTCCTTCCTCCTCCCTTCTCTTTCTGTAACTCACGAAGCTTTCCCTTGCTTATCTATTCCAAGCAGAAAAGGGCAAACAAACAAGACATTACAATGGATGCACAAATGATATATCATTATAGTTGTGTTCGGAGGTTCCAGATAAAGAAATACATTTTGTGCCGAAAATACGCATGTATTAACGAACTGAACAGAGGGAAAACATTCCAATATATATATACTGAGGACTGACAGAAACGAACACGATTTAGCCACTCGCAAAATCGGAAACTTTGGAAATGCAACTGCAATAATTTAGCTGATAGTTCAATTTTATAGCTTTCCATTTTGTCCGCATCATTGATGGATCTCATCACGAAGTGTAATTCTGAGGATTGCTTTCTGCATATAAATATTTGTTATTGATGGAAAAGGACTGTCCCTAATGCTTTTCTTATTCCATTGACTAAACAAGATTATGTAGCAATTTCAATTAAATTTGAAATTGTTTTGCATTCAGCTTCATTATTTGACATAAAAATAAATGGAACAGTTGATCCAAAATATCCGTGTTCGCCCTACACACGCGATTTTCATGACAAATAAATATGAATATGATTCTAATTCTGATGATTCTGATTCATACACACACACACACACACACACACACACACACACACACACACACACACACACACACACACACGCACGCACGCACGCACGCACTCACGAACGCACGCACGCACACACACACACACACACACACACACACACACACACAGAGCTGGTGTCGGTTATCACAGGGAGCAAAAATTTTAGGACAAGCAGAGAAATATACGCATATGCTGACATGAATACCGTAGAAAAAACAAAATCTCTCTCTCACTATGTAAGCAGACTTTTGTGTAAAAGATGGGTAGGTAGGTTGGATAGATGGAGATGGATGGCTTAACTGACCAATTGATTGATTGGTTGATCATTCTACAACCCCTCCCCCAGCTCTCTTTCTCTCCCTCACCTCTCCTCTCTTACTCTGTTCCATGCAGTCGCCTTTTATCCAGCTCTCCTCCACACATACTGTGGTGGTGGTGGTTCGTGGTGGCGGTGGTAATGGTGGTGGTGGTGGTAGTGGTAGTGGTTGTGGTGATGGCAGTGGTGGTGATGGTGGTGGTGGTGGTGGTGATGGTAGTGGTTGTGGTGATGGTAGTGGTGGTGATGGTGATGATGGTGGTGGTGGTGATGGTAGTGGTGGTTTTGGTAGTCGTGGCGGTGGTGATAGTGGTGTTGGTGGTGGTGGTGGTGGTGGTGGTGGTGACTCCTCTGGAATCAAACTGAATGGAAAGATCCTCAACTGAGCCGACACTTTAGCACGGTGTCAGTCATCTGTTCAAACATTGATCAGAGTTTTGTCTCTTTTTGATTCCTTGTAATTAGTGTCAAGTCTGGAGGCGGATCTGTGTAAACAGCTGTAAAGTCTGTGTTTGGAGGCGTCGAGGTGGGGGTGTGGGGTGGTACTTGTGGGGTCGGGGGGTGGGGGGTGGGTGGGGGTGGGAGTGACCTTTTCGAACAAGCTCTCTCCACATCCGCGCTTTTTTGCTTTTTTCTTCTTTTTTTTCGTCGACAGAAAATGGGCTGCAAGACTTGAGGTCATCAGACGGTCGCACAGTAAGAGTCCCTTTTTCTTTTATCGCTCCCCATGGTGGTAGTCCGTGCGCTATTGAATCTGCTGGATCCCTCTGAGTGAGGTCTGGAGTCTTAAGTGAGATGCCACAGTTATGGCCTCATTTGATGAGCTGAAAGAGAACGGTCAGAAGACTTCGATACGAAGGACACGGACCACACATTTGTAACGAAAAAGAAACAATAGAACGAAAGAAGAGAAAATAAAGGGAGAATGAAAGAAATTAAGACAGAAAAAAAATTAAATGGTGAAAGAAAGAGTGAAGAAAAATAAAGAAAGAAAGAAAGAAAGAAGAGGAAGAAAGAAAGACACAAAAAGGAAAGAATGGGGAAAAGAAAAAAGGAAAGAAAGAGAAAGAAAAACATAAAAGCTGGAAAGAAAGAAAGAAAGAAAAGAAAGAAAGGTGGAACTAAATAAACAAAAAAGTAATGAAATGAGGAAAGAAAGACGAAGAAAAAGAAAGAAAGAAAGAAATAAGAGGAGGAAAGAATGAAGGAAAAGGATGAAAGATAGACAGTAAATTGAAAGAAGAAAGGGGAAAGGAAAATGTGAAAGAAACAAAAAGAGAAGTCAAAAAAAGAAAAGAAAAGCTGGACTGAAAGAAAGAAGGAAGAAAGAAAGAATAGAAAAGGGTGGAAAGACAAAAAGAAAGACAAAAATGAAATAACGAACGAACGAAAGAAAGTAAGAAAGAAAGAAAGAAAAAAAAAAGAAAAGAAAAAAGAAACAAACAACAACAACAACAACATAACCAGCATCTTTGCAAAATACACACTTTTCACAATGACACAAGAGTTGTTTGTTGACTTGCACTTTTTCTCCACTTCTCCCTGCTATTCAGTGTAAAGGGAACAAGAAAGAAATGAAGGAAAGAGAATAATAAGAGAGAAAGAAGAAAAAAAACACGATAGAAACAGAGGAAAAAACACGAAAAAAAAGAAAGAATAGAGTGGGAAAATACAAAAGAAAAACAAAAGATGTTACACATGAAAAATGAGAGAGAAAGAAAGAAAATGAAGAAACCAACACAAAAAGAAAACAAGAGAGGCAAGGCCTTCAAGAATCACTTGTGATACAATTTTTTTTTTAAATCCAAGCTTTTTATGTATTGAGTATAATTTCAAAATGTAATGTTTAAGATGAGAAAGATCAGTTTAAAGCAAATTAACTCCCCTAGCATTAATTACAGAGTAATTTCCCTTTTTTGCTATCTGCACCAAAACGTTTGCAAAATAAATAAAACTTCCATGCTTAGTAAAAGAAGTTCCTGCTTGAACAGAAAATGATAGCAATGACTGCTCTTGTTGTTGGGTCAGAATATCAGATCAAAGTGCCAAGTTTAGAGAATATAAAAAGTATAAATATAACAGTAAATGCAGTTTGCATATAATTAGGCTTCATTTTTAATTTTTTGTGCCCAATCAGAGGTGCAATATTGTTTTAATCAAGATGACTGGAAAGAACTGAATTTTTCCTATTGTTATGCCTAATTTGGTGTCAACTGACAAAGTATTTGCAGAGAAAATGTCAATGTTAAAGTTTACCACACACACACACACACACACACACACACACACACACAGACAACCGAACACCAGGTTAAAACATAGACTCACTTTGTTTACAAAAGTGAGACAAAAAGGAGAATAAAATGAAATAAATTAAAGTAGAATAAAAATAAAAAAGAATAAAATGAAATGAAATGAAATAAAATAGAATAAAAATTAAAGAAAGTATTTTTACAGAAAGATTATACTGGTGTAAGGTTTGTCTCCCTCTGTTCTCGTGTTACTTTCCATTAGAACAAAACTTTGTGAACGTATCTTCTGAGTTGAATGACCGGTACAGTCGGTCGACGACCTTGATTTGGATCAGCTTATAAAACTCTCTCTCTCTGTCTCTCTCTCAGTCTCTGTCTCTCTCCTTGCGGGGGTGGGTGAGTGGGTTAAAAGGTTAAAAAGAAGTGTGTTCCCGATAATGGAAATTATTTTCACCTTCAAAACTTCCTGTTTTGAAGTAAGCGATATATATATATATATATATATATATATATATATATATATATATATATATATCACATTGCCAAGTGCAGTAAGAATCGATTGTATTTATGAATCTTAGTCCCAAAAGGAAAGTTGTTGAACAGGGAGAAGTGTGTGTGTGTGGGGGGGGGGGGAGGGGTGCGGGGGGGGGGGGTCTAGTCATAGTCCTGTACTGTTGGGGCTATGAGCAAACGCGCAACAAGAAGAAAAAGTAAGAGGAGGGGGAGGAAGGAAGAGGAGGAGGAGGAGGAGAAGAAGAAGGAGGAGGAGGAAGAGGAGGAGGAGAGAAGAAGAAGAAGAAGGCGATTCATTGAACACAATGTGTTCATCCTCACTACCTAAAAGATTAGGCTGATGTGGGAATATCTGCTTAGCTAATGCTGCAAAACATCATTTTTTTTCTCAAGGTTTTGGTTCACCCCATGTTGTATGTCCCTAGCGCAAAGAGGATGGGGGAACTTCACAGAGGCACACATAAACCTGGAAATATATACCTGAGATCTTCACTTCTTATCACGCTGTTAGGATTAACGACGTACTGTTTGCCAGGGGCATATCACGGGTCAGTTAACAGTGGACATCCGCAGCAGCAGTAACAGCAGTAGCGAGATGAACATTCCCACATCCGACAACCCTTAATGAAGACAAGAAACATGTGTCCAGCTTTCCCTGATGTGACATGTCTTCCACTGCCTTCGGGGAGACTTCGGGAGTCTTCCACTCGACTGGACAATTTCCTTGACAGCACTGGAGGTGTGGGTGGGTGTGGTGTGGGTAAAGAAGTGTGAGAGTGCGGGGATGGAGCCAGATGATGGACTCGTTTGCTGTGAGGGACAGAGTGTAGTAAAGAGAAGCGGAAGGAGGGATGGGGGAGACGAATGGTAGTCGGGGACAAAGATTGTAGGAGAAGCCGACGAAAATGGACGTTAATTAATGGTTGTGTGGTGAAGGTCTGAAGCGATCCATACCATCTTGCACGAACGAATCTTAAGCAGTTTATCACCTGAATCTGCTTCCTTCGCCCCACGCAGAAATCGAACAAATTAAGCAGACACTTTCCCTTTCGGTATGCCATCATCTTTTAACCCACGACTCTACTGTCCCTCTGGAAAACAAATTCTATTGGCTCCATGATGGAACGCTTGTGAGAATCACGACGCAGAGTGAGCACGTCAATAAATGAAGGAATCATCTTTTTCTTTTTATCAGTGTTGCTCATTGCCCGTTCCACTGCATGATAATATTGTTCTGAGGAAGACAGAGTGAGAGAGAGAGAGAGTCAAAAATATTTCAATGTCAGACCTCTAGCCCATGAGTGATGACATGTTCTGCGCACAGGAGAATGTTTACATTTTTGTAGCTTGCATCCGCACATTCATTGCTTTAGAGAGGGAGGGAGAGAGAAAGAGAGAGCGTTAATTTCTCTGTCGGCTAGGGACAGGTTGTTAGACGCTGCAGAGGTGTGCAACAAATTGTGAATCACAACACCAGACAAGTTTCAATGACGTGTTGTTTGCCATCACGACACCTGTCGACGCTAAAACAAACAAACAAAACAAAAAACACACAAAAAACCCCACGTTCATTGCGTTGCCTTTCAGTCTTTCGTGTGATAACATCTCACTGGATGCTTCAATTGATTTTTTCGTCTTTAATGTATTATTATTATTGTTGTCGTTGTTGTTGTTATTATTATTATTATTATCACTAATGTTATCATATTATGAATGAGAAATTAAATGAAGCAGTGTGGGGATGGGGTGGGGTTTATAGGATGCGTTGCTGTTCTTCAAGGTGGTGTCAAGTTCCATACATGTACACCTTCCGTTCAGAACACACAGAGTTCTGGAACAGCATGGAGGCAGACTCCGCACTGCCTCCCCCATGCCCACGTCACCCTCCCCCGCCACCCTTAGCTGTCTCATCTCCACTACACATACACACACACACAACACACACACACACACACACACACACACACACACACACACACACACACACACACACACACCTTGCTCAAGAGAAACCGCAGGGAAAGGGACGTTCTCTCCCCACACCCCTATTCCCTCCAGCCAAAAGTATCTAATGAAGAGAAGAGAGCATGGAGTGTCCATGGCATCCCTTCGATTTACTTTCACATCATTATAACGCGTTGGTGATTGCAGTGGAAGGTATTTTTCCACTCCGCTGGAATTCTCCTCTGAGCGTGTTGTTGTGTGAGTGTACAAGCGGGAAGTTGTGTGTGTGTAGGAGGGGGGGCATGGGGGGAATAAAAGGGAAAGAAATTATTGCAGACCGTCCACAGCAAGTCACAAGTTTCTGCGCTTGAGAACATGAATTTGAGCCCATAAGCTTGAGAATAAAATGGAGAGCGAAAGAGTGAGCGACCGAGAGAGAGAGAGAGAGAGAGAGGGACAAAGAGACAGACAGACGGATACGTATCGCTTTGAAAACTCTCTTTTTACAGATTTCTAGGACTAAGCAAACGGAAACGGGCAAATGGACAAGTCTATTTGTGTTTGCCAGGCATTCAGTTTCGTTGATTAACTTCTTTCATTCGGGTCTGACGTCCACACCCATCTACGGTGATTCGGCCTATGGAGTGAACCGTCACATGAAGGGCTCCTGGACTCTCTGACCAGAATGACAACCTGAGGGTGGGCTGGGGAAATACTGATATATAATTTGTGCAACTGCTTTTAGAACTCAGGACTGAGAATGATGAAATTGCACGCTGTCCACTCTAAGTCACGAAATTCTTCTGCATTAGAAAAAGAAAAAAGAAAGAAAGGAAGAAATCAAGAGCCGGCAAACGAGAGAAAGGGGGGGGGAGGGAGTGAGAGAGGAGAGAGGAGGGAGAGAAAGATAGAAGAGGGAGAGTGAGAGGGAGGAAAGAGAGAGAGAGAGAGAGAGAAATGGAGACAGATAGACAGCAAGAAAGAAAGAAAGACATAAAAACAGACAGACAGACAGAGACGTATCGCTTTGAAAACTTTCCCATCGCAGATTTCCAAAGGGACTGAACAAACGGAAACGAGCAAATGGACAAGTCTATTCGTGTTCGGCAGGCGGTCAGTTTCGTTGATTAACTCGTTTCATTCGGGTCTTACGTCCGCACCCATCTATGGTGATCCGGCCTGTGGGGTGAACCTTCTCGTGGAGGGCTCAAGGTCTCTCAGACCAGAAAGGCAACACCTGAAGTAGTGTAGGGGAAATACTGATACCTAATTTGGGCAAGTGGTATCTGACCTCAGGGCGGAGAAGGATGAAATTACACTCTGCCCACTCTAAGTAACTCAATTCTTATGCGTGAAAGAAAAGATAGAAATCAAGAGCCAGCAAACGAGAGAAAGGGGGGAGGGGGAAAGAGAGAGGAGAGAGGAGATATATATATATATATATATAGAAGTGGGAGAGAAGAGAGAGAGAGAGACAGACAGACAGACAGACAGAGACATATCGCTTTGAAAACTCTCCTTTCATAGATTTCCAAAGGGACTAATCAAACGGAAACGGGCAAATGGACAAGTCTATCTGTGTTTGCCGGGCAGTCAGCTTCGTTGATTTCCTAGTTCCACTCGGGTCTGACGCCTGCACCCATCTACGTCACATGGAGGACTCCTGGCCTGTCAGACCAGAATGACAACAACTGAAAGTGTGCAGGGGAAATACCGATATACAATTTGGGCAACTGCTATTAGAACTCAGGACGGAGAAAGGTGTAATTTCGCGCTGTCCACTCTTAGTCACGAAATTCCTGTGCATGAAAAAAATCCAACCCTAAAGGAATCAAGAGCAAGCAAACGAGAGAAATGGAGAGAGAGAAGAGGGGGTGAGAGAGGGAGGGAGGGAGAGAGACAGACAGACAGGCGCGTATCGCTTTGAAAACTCTCCCGTCACAGATTTCCAAAAGGACTAAACGAATGGAAACGGGCAAATGGACAAGTCTATCTGTGTTTCCCAGGCAGTCAGTTTCGTTGATTTACTAGTTTCATTCGGCTTTGACGCCTGCACCCATCTACGTCACATGGATGGCTCTTGGTCCCTCAAACCAGAATGACAACACGTGAAGGTGGGTAGGGAATGCAGATATACAATCTAGGCAACTGCTGTTAGAACTCAGGACGGAGAAGGATGAAATTACACGCTGTCCACTCTTAGTCACGAAATTCCTGTGCATGAAAGAAAAAGAAAGAAAGGAATCAAGAGCCAGCAAACGAGAGAAAGGGGGGAAAGGAGAGGGGTGGGGAGAAAGAGAGAGGGAGAGAGAGAGGGGGGGGGGCAGACAGAAAAGAAAGAGAGAGAGAGAGAGAGAGAATGAGAAAGAGAGAGACAGACAGACAGACAGACAGAGACAGGAAGACTCTCTTCTCTCACACACACACACACACACACACACACACACACACACACACACACACACACACACACACACACACAGAGGGAGAGAGACAGAGAGTGCCTGCCTGCGTACGCGCTTTTGTGTGTTCTTGCCATTCCGCCCGTCACCCACTTGCTCTCCCTCTCTCTCCCTCTCTCTCTCTTGCTCTTCAGAGATATAGAGATACAGACAGACAGACAGACAGGTAGACAGACAGAGCTTCAACGTGTTCCTTGGTCGAAAGGGACTAAAACTCCGGAACTGGACAGATGGTCTGATCCATTTCTGTTCAGCAAGCTGTCAGCTTTCATGTCAAGTCTCCCAGATACCTATTGATAAGCAGAGCAGTTCTGGCGAGCTGGGCATTGCCCTACCCTGACCGATTTGTCGGAAAGAAACGGGAAGAACTGAGGGAGTTTGTGTGTGTGTGTGTGTGTGTGTGTGTGTGTGTGTGTGTGTGTGTGTGTGTGTGTGTGTGTGTGTGTGTGTGTGTGCGTGCGTGCGTGTGTGTTAAATTCTCTTCTGTGTATCTTTCATTTGATATTTGATTACATTTTAACATATTATCATTTTAACGCATTTGATCTTATTTTGTTTAATTTCATTATTTCTGCTTTTTAAGATACTTTTTTTTCATACCTAGGGTTGGCTACCATAGCCTGATCAGAGTCCTGGGTTTACGTGCAGATCGGCCATCTTTTCGTCTTTTTTTCAAAGCAGATGTGGCTTAGCGTACATGGATCATACCTAACTTTCTTTGAACCCGAAACTGAAGCAAACGAGGGAATTTCTATCGTCCATCGTTTCGACTTCCGGTTCTTTTTGGTGATCACAGGGAATAGAAGACTGCAGTCAGACAGATGAAAGTGGGGAAAACCGTCCAAAAAATAATTATCATTTTTTTATGCTCTGTTACTTTTATATTTTACTTTCCACTAAAGCTGACAGGAGGTTGCAGTGAAAAGTTCCCTCCTCAACACTGGTTTTCTTCCATGAGAGCTATGTGTAACAAGGTGGAGTCGGAATCCGTGTGAAATGTATATATCTGTATCTATATTTATACATATGCACACACACACTCCCCTCTCTCTCTCTCTCTCTTTATATATATATATATATATATATATATATATATATATATGTATGTATATGTATATATACATATATATATATATGTATATATAGACAGAGAGAGACAGAGACAGAGAGACAGACAGAGACAGAGAGGCAGAGAAAGAATAGGGGTGCATGCGTGTGCGGTTCTTCTGTGAATACTTCGTGCTTCAGAGTCGGTGCTGCGAGTGCAAGATATTGTTCGTGTGAGATTGCTACTAAGCTGCGTCACATCAATCAAACCAATCCGGAGTTTGTTCAAAAATAAGTTTTAAAACAGTTTTCCTTGTTGAACCGTTTGTTGCATTTTTGTCAGTTCTGAATTATCGAGAGGGGTTGTAATGACACGGTTTGTAGTCATCGATCAAACTGATTAATTGGAAGGATTCAAAGCTCGTTCACAGCTCCCTTCATCCCAGTCCCCAGTTCATTTACCCCTCAGTTTCGGGTACGTCTTTGGGTAACTGAACAGAACATTCGGATTCCCTTCTCGATAAGCCAGCCACGTGTTGAAAGAACCCTCGAATGGGTTGCATATTAAGCTCGGGCGGAGGGGAAGGGGGTGGGGGGGGGGGGGGGGGCACGGGCAGCGGTGAATGGGAGGGAAGTGCATAGTGGCTGAAATCAAGAGAGCAATCTTTCTCAGGATATAAAAGGATTAAAAAAAAATTTTTAAGGCAAGAGGGAGGGGCTTTGAGTGTGTAGAAGATTAAAGTTACAGCTCTGGAAGTGGTATGGAGAGACAGCGTTCAGCGATCGTCTATTGCTTTACCTCCCAGTTCTTTTTGCTGCTCGGATGAGGGCCTGGAGGACTGCTGTTAGACAGCAGCAAAAGGGAAAAAAGAGCGGCCTTTTTTTGTTTTTAACTCTGTTTCTTTCTACTTCTTTGTCTGGCTGACAGGAGGTTGCAGTGGATGTTTCCTCTATGCCACTAGTTTTCCGCCTTGAGAGAAGGTGAAGTCAAAATCTTTGTCTAGTTCACACACACACACACACACACACACACACACACACACACACATATATATATATATATATATATATATATATATATATATACATGCATGTGTGTTGCGCTGTGAACAGTCCATGCTTCAGTGCGAATGCTGCACGTGCACGATCATGTTAATGTGAGATTGCTGTGCTGCATCACATCAATCTATCCAATCCAGAGTTTTGATGATGTTGTAATTAATTTTCAACGTGAGTTCTTAAGTTTGTTTTTAATTATAAAACATTGTAGGACCAGTTGTGTTTTTGTCAGTTCTGAGCTATCTGAAAGGAAGAAGAGTGACAGCGTGCAGGCATTTATCAATCTGCTGATGGTTCATTTGTTAGATTGAAAGTTTATTGGATGACTCCCATCCAAATCACTGCGTCGCAGTATCCTCGTCTGTGTGTTCTTTTTGTAAATCTATTTTCTAAATTTGTTTTTTTACCACTACAGATTTTTTCTGCGTGAAATTCGCTGCATCGCTGCAATGAAAGCGCAACCTTTTTTTCTGTCTGCAAGTGAATGCACATATGCGCTTTTCTGTCAACGTGGATTCTCTGCCACCAACAGCCTTTTCGTTACCGTGGGGTCTTTTTCGTGCGCTAAGTGCATGTTGCACACAGGACCTCGGTTTATTATCTCACCAGGATGACTAGCGTCCAGACCATCTCTGGAGGTCAGGTGGAGGGGAGAAAAAACTGGCGAGTGTAAGGATCGAACCAGTGCGCTCAGATTCTCTCACTTCCAAGGCAGGCGTTTTACCACAAGGCCAACCCTCCATCACTCCTCATTCATTTTTCTGTTCTCTACCCTGTACGCCAACCGCTGAGTAAGAAAGATAACGTGGCAAAAGCCTACCGTCTGGACTTAATTAGCATGCGGTGAAAGATATGTTGACCTGGGAGATCGGAAAAATCTCCACCCTTTACCCACCAGGCGCCGTCACCGAGATTCGAACCCGGGACCCTCAGATTGAAAGTCCAGCGCTTTAACCATTCGGCTATTACGCCCGTCGGTGACTGGCATCAAGGGAGCAATCATTCTAAATGACAAAAAGGGAAAAAGGACCAGATGGTCGGGAGGGAGAAGTTTAATTTGCAGATGAAAAAGGGCAGGGGGGGGGGCGAGGGGGGGTGGCAACAGGACTTGGGTTGGGAGTGCTGGAGGAATGGATGGTGGCTGTGACTATCGTGTGTGAAAATCTTCAACTTTATCGCTCCTATGCCGCCCAGCACTAATCTGATTTCCCCATGACTTGCTTTGTCACTGTTCTGGATCCGGTTTCTCTCCAGAATTCTGTCCTGTGGCTTCTTTTTCTTTTCTTTCCATCATGCTTATCTGATAAGAGCGGTGAAATGGAAACAGGAACACGACGGTGATGATCATTGATATGATCATCATCATTAGCAGCAGCAGCAGTAGTAGTAACAGTAGAAGTTGCGGTAGTTGTAAATTATCAACAAACGACATTGTATTCCAGTGAGAAATCACTAACTATACCGATAATGGTTTGACGACGTTTGGGATTTTTTTCCTTTCAGAATACTCTAAAGAGACCAAATAAAGAAGGATGAAAACATAATCATATCAGGATATAAAGCTTACATCCTGTATTTCACGAACTAATTCCTGACATATCAGCTCCCTTTCTTTTTCTTTCTTTTTTTTTAATACAAATTAATTCGTTTTTACTTTTTTCCATGTTATTGTACCCTTTTTCGCTTTAATTTATTTCATGTAATTCTGTGTGGCAATGATAGCAGGCTAATCCTTCACAAACGAAATGTCACATTGCAAATCATTCTCACATTCCCGTGAGAGACAGTATCGGCGCCATGGGTGCATTATTGGAAAATGTTTAATCACACACACACACACAAGTCTAGTGGAACGGTTTTAGCCTTTTCATTCAGGTTTCAAATCTTTGGGAATTAAGGAGAAGATAACCTGATCGTGCGTGAGTGTTTTTATTGGTCTTTTAAAATAACATTTTAAACAACCACTTCATCAAATTGTTTTTTTTTTTTTAAATTTCTCTATCAGTGTTTCTGTCTGTCTGTCTGTCTGTCTCTCTGTCTCTGTCTATGTCTCTGTCTATCTCTCTCTGTCTTTCTCAGTCCCAATGTTTGTTTTCTGACACACATTATTTAGGGTTGATGGCTTTTAATGAATAAACCATTCATTCATTCATTCATTCTCTCTCTCTCTCTCTCTCTCTGTGATTGTCTCTCCACCACCGTCCCTCTCCTTCATTCTTAGACCTCCCCCCCCACACACACACCGTCTCCCCACCGACCCTAGTGTTTCTTATTCCCCGATGATTTAGCATTCGAGAATCCATTTTTGAAAGATCTTTAAAAAAAAAAAAAAAAGAAAAGAAAAGAAAAAAAGAACGTCTTTTCAAACTTGCCGTTGCGCTGACTGACATCAGTCTGACACTTGTTTGTTTATCCGTCTTCTTCATGAGATCTTATTCCAGGCTTTGTCTCGGACTTTCTCTCCTCTCCTCTTCCCTCCGTCCCTCGCCCCCGTCCTCCTTTCCAGAACACTCCTAATCCTTCACTCCTTTCCAGAACACTCCTCATTCTTCATTCCTTTCCAGAACACTCCTCTTCCTTCACTCCTTTCCAGAACACTTCTCATCCTTCATTCCTTTCCAGAACACTTCTCTTCCTTCATTCCTTTCCAGAACACTCCTCATCCTTCATTCCTTTCCAGAACACTCCTCATCCTTCACTCCTTTCCAGAACACTTCTCATCCTTCATTCCTTTCCAGAACACTTCTCATCCTTCACTCCTTTCCAGAACACTCCTCTTCCTTCATTCCTTTCCAGAACACTCCTCATCCTTCATTCCTTTCCAGAACACTCCTCATCCTTCACTCCTTTCCAGAACACTTCTCATTCTTCATTCCTTTCCAGAACACTTCTCTTCCTTCATTCCTTTCCAGAACACTCCTCTTCCATCATTCCTTTCCAGAACACTCCTCATCCTTCACTCCTTTCCAGAACACCCCTCTTCCTTCATTCCTTTCCAGAATACTCCTCTTCCTTCATTCCTTTCCAGAATACTCCTCATTCTTCATTCCTTTCCAGAACACTCCTCATCCTTCATTCCTTTCCAGAACACTCCTCTTCCTTCATTCCTTTCCAGAACACTCCTCATTCTTCATTCCTTTCCAGAACACTCCTCATCCTTCATTCCTTTCCAGAACACTTCTCTTCCTTCACTCCTTTCCAGAACACTCCTAATCGTTCACTCCTTTCCAGAACACTCCTCATCCTTCATTCCTTTCCAGAACACTCCTCATCCTTCATTCCTTTCCAGAACACTTCTCTTCCTTCATTCCTTTCCAGAACACTCCTCATTCTTCATTCCTTTCCAGAACACTCCTCTTCCTTCATTCCTTTCCAGAACACTCCTCATCCTTCATTCCTTTCCAGAACACTCCTCTTCCTTCATTCCTTTCCAGAACACTCCTCTTCCTTCATTCCTTCCCAGAACACTCCCCATCCTTCATTCCTTTCCAGAACACTCCTCATCCTTTATTCCTTTCGAGAACACTCCTCTCCCGTCACTCCTTTCCAAAACACTTCTCTTCCTTCACTCCTTTCCAGAACACTTTTCTTCCTTCATTCCTTTCCAGAACACTCCTCATTCTTCATTCCTTTCCAGAACACTCCTCATTCTTCACTCCTTTCCAGAACACTCCTCATTCTTTATTCCTTTCCAGAACACTCCTCTTCCTTCATTCCTTTCCAGAGCACTCCTCGTCCTTCACTCCTTTTTCAGATCCCCGCTATATTTTGATCTCTCCCTATCTCTCCTCCTTCTCCCTTCACTCTTCACCCGCCCCCTCCCTACCCCTCCCCCTCCTCCCTCCACATCTCCTCTGTTCAGTTCAGCTCAGTCACTCAAGGAGGCGTCACTGCGTTCGGACAAATCCATATACACTACACCACATCTGCTGAGCACATGCCTAACCCAACGCGCTCAGTCTCAAGGCCTGACTAAGCGCGTTGGGTTACGCTGCTGGTCAGGCATCTGCTTGGCAGATGTGGTGTAGCGTATATGGATTTGTCCGAACGCAGTGACGCCTCCTTGAGCTACTGAAACTGAAACTGAAGCTCAGTCAGGCCTTGAAAAAAAAAGCGAATAAATGGAAAAGTAATAAAGTTGATGAATGAATAACTAAAGATAATAAATGATAACAGATTTTTTTTCTAAATAAGTTGAGAATAAAAAAGAATTAAGTACATAAATATACAAATAGACAAATAAATGAAATATAGAAGAAAAAAACAACAACAAAGAAACAAAAGAAGAGTGAACAACCTTATAATCAAACTGAGGTTACACTCATGCGTTCAGCCTCCACCCAAGCCATCAGGGTTCACGCTTCTTTCCTCTGTCATTCCCGTGAAGAGGGCTGTCAGTGGATAACGGGGCAAGGGGTGCTCGGGGAGGGGCGAGAAAAAGGCCACTTCTGGCAAATGTATCATGGATATTCAATGCTGGTGATTGGAATTGCTGTGTTCGCTTTGTGACTGTCGTGTGGTGGGTTTTTTTTTGGTTTTTTTGTTGTTGTTGGTGGTGGTGGTGGTGATGGTGATAGTATGTGTGTGTGTGTGTGTGTGTGTGTGTGTGTGTGTGTGTGTGTGTGTGTGTGCGTGTGTGTATAGTCAACGGTTCCACGGTTTGCCCAGGTGAAGTAGGCCTACTCATGGTATGTGTCGCTGACATACACCCGGGATGTGGTGTGCTGCTGTCTCAGCAGTGAAGTGACACGGAAGTATACTACTTGTAACATTATCCTGACGTGACAAGGAAGTATACTACTGTTAACAGTAACCCGAAGTGACAAGGAAGTATACTACTGTTAACAGTAACCTGAAGATGTTCTGTGGCCAGCAGTGAAGTGACAAGGAAGTATACTACTATTAACAGTAACCTGAAGATGTTTTGTGCCAGCAAGGAAGTGACGCTTTCAGGCAAGAACAGCCCACAGGTGACAGGCGGTACTGTAAAGGGAAACTTGCATTGCCATGTCCAGGTGAAATCAGTCCTTAAGTGACAGGTGGTGGTATCTCCAACAGTAACGTGTATTGCCATGTCCTGGTGAAATCAGTCCTTAAGTGACAGGTGGTGGTATCTCCAACAGTAACGTGTATTGCCATGTCCTGGTGAAATCAGCCCTTAAGTGACAGGTGGTGGTATCGTCAACAGTAACCTGTATTGCCATGTCCAGGTGAAATCAGCCCTTAAGTGACAAGTGGTGGTATCGTCAACAGTAACCTGTATTGCCATGTCCAGGTGAAATCAGCCCTTAAGTGACAGGTGGTGGTATCGTCAACAGTAACCTGTATTGCCATGTCCAGGTGAAATCAGCCCTTAAGTGACATGTGGTGATATCATCAAAGGTAACCTGTATTGTTTTGTCCAGGTGAGCTTCAGTCCTTCAGTGACAGGTGCATATATTTCGAATCAGCAACGGGTGACATCTATGTCCAGGTGAAATCAGCTCTTGATCAAGAGGGAATGTTATTAACGGTAACATATATATGTTTTGAATCAGTGGCCAAGAACCATGTCAAGGTGAGATCAGACTTTTTGTGATTGGTATTATCAATGATAGATACTTTATTCCGACAATGACTTCTCATAGCCAGAAGAGTTCAACCCTTTAAGTGATAGCCGTTATTGACGATAACCCGTAGAACCTGCAGACGTTTTATACCAGGAACGAAGTGGTATGTCCAGGTGAGGTCCGCCCTTAAGGTGATAGTAGTAATGAACGGTAACTTGTAGGTATTTTGAATCAGCAAGGAAATGACATGTCCAGGTAAGATCAGCCCCTCAAGTAACAGCAGTAATCAATAAGTGGTCGCTTGTAAGTATTTTGGATCAGCAAGGAAGTGACGTGTCCAGGTGAGGTCGGCCCTTTAAAGTGACTATAATAATCAATTAATGGTCGCCTGTAGGTATTTTGAATCAGCAAGGAAGTGGCGTAACCAGGTGAGGTCAGCCCATTAAGTGACAGCAGTACTCAATTTATGATCACTGTAGGTATCTTGAATCAGCAAGGAAATGACATGTCCAGGTAAGATCAGCCCCTTAAGTAACGGCAGTAATCAATTAATGATCACTGTAGGTAATTTGAATCAGCAAGGAAGTGACGTGTCCAGGTGAGGTTGGCCCTGAGGCGGCAGGCTGACCAGTGGAAGCAGGACCGCCTTCTGCACGGCTCCACCTCCAGCCTCCCTCGGCTGAGCAAATCCTTGAGCGCTCTGACCTCCTTCTCGGACATCTTTAATGCTCAGCGTGGGCAGGTACTTGCTCTGAACACGGACCAGTCAGTCAGTCAGTGTGACCGGCTGTGTGTGTGATCGGCTGGGCTGAAAGCTACGAACATAACAATGAAGTCAGCCAGTTAGTCAGTCAGTCAGTCAGTCAATCAGTCCGTCAGCCAGTCGTTAATCAGTTAGTCAGTCTATCAGCCAGCCAGCAACTCATACTGGCAGTCATCCAATCAGTTCTCTGTCTCTGTCTGTCTGTATCTCTCTCTCTCTCTCTCTCTCTCTCTCTCTCTCTCTCTCTCTCTCTCTCTCTCTCTCTCTCTCTCTCCCTCTCTCTCCCTCTTTCCATGTGCCTTTTTTATCATACATGTACGATTTTCTTGTTATTATAATTACATATTCCTTGCACTGGATCCAGATTAGCGAGGACAGATTGGAAGAATAGGCCATGCTGATAATATCTGTCCATGAGCAATAAGGTTTTTAGTTCTGAGTTCTCTCTCGTTCTCTCTTACTCCCTCTCTCTCCCTCTTTCCATGTACCTTTTTATCATACATGTACGATTTTCTTGTTATTATAATTACATATTCCTTGCACTGGATCCAGATTAGCGAGGACAGATTGGAAGAATAGGCCATGCTGATAATATCTGTCCATGAGCAATAAGGTTTTGAGTTCTGAGTTCTCTCTCGTTCTCTCTTGCTCATTTTGGTGCAGATTATGTAATTTTGAACTTTAACCCTGACATGAATGTA
Organism: Babylonia areolata; assembly: GCF_041734735.1. NCBI lineage: Eukaryota > Metazoa > Mollusca > Gastropoda > Neogastropoda > Buccinidae > Babylonia > Babylonia areolata. The sequence continues at coordinate 25,912,824 of NC_134894.1, read as the reverse complement.
TAGCCATTGAATGATTGACAGCCTACCCCCACCACCCATACACCCAAAAAGAAAGGCGTCCGTCTTTGCTGTGTTTTCTCTTCTTCTTTTTTGTATCTTTTCTTCTTCTTTTTCATATTCCCATTGCATGTGAGTATGATTCCTTTTGCGGCTGCCGTTGTCCTTATTTTCCCTGATGTCTTATCTTTGCATGTGCTCTTGAATATCCTTATCTTACTTTCTTTTATGTGCGTCTCTTAGACTTTACCTACCCGTTCGTTCTTACGAGACAGTAGTGTGTCGTATATTGTCGACCACGGGAAAGAACATTTGCAGTTTTAAAAAGAGCTAGATCATGTACTGAATTTGACTCTCATTGTCTTTTTCATTTTCATTTCTTATTCGTGTATAAAACAAGCATTTTCTATTACATGTTTTGTTTTGTTTTTTATATTGATGAAAATGCAGGTTATAAGCATTATTTCACGATTAATAACGGGCATGTGTCAATCGATATCCGCCATGTTCCAACAGAAGATTAAAACTGAATCAGATGTGTGTGTGTGTGTGTGTGTGTGTGTGTGTGTGTGTGTGTGTGTGTGTGTGTGTGTGTGTGTGTGTGTGTGTGTGTGTGTGTGTGTGTGTGTGTGTGTGTGTGTGTGTGTGTGTGTGTGTGTGTAATTACCAGAAGCCTAATATCTGTTTTAGTGTGTCAGTTACTTTGAGAGCTGAATAATCTGTTGTTGTTGATGGTGACTACGACGACGACGATGATGATGATGGTGATGATGCTGATGGTGATTATAGCGGTGATGATGATGATGGGACCATGCAGATGTGACGGTTGTTGTTTACCGATGATAATCATGTCATACGACGACGACGAGGACTTCCACGACAACAACTACGACGACAAAAACGACATCACAAAACATTCTTCCCATCATAATCACCCTCCCTTGTGCTCTCCGTTAACCACAGAAAGCGGGCGGCAGCCCAGCCGCGATGAACACGGAGCTCAACGGAAACGGCCAACCGGAACTGATGAACGGAACCGGAAATGGTGCCAGCACCAACGGACAGGTGAGCATCCCCCTCCTCAAGTTAGCCTCCCGGCGCTTCAACAGCCTTCGGAGAACCAGCGCCAAGGAGGTGTCTCGCTCCAGGTGGAGAGTCACTGATGCCGTGAAGACTGACAGTATGCAAGAGGAGGAAATCTAAAAACGAAGTGTCTGGAGTGGGGCTTAAAGGGACATTGGGGAAGTGTGTGAAAAGGGGGTGGGGATGGTGTGTGTAATTGTGACGGGGTGGAGATGAAGGATGAGAGGGATGGGAGGTGGTATGTGCGATGTTGTAGGTTTGGGAATGGTGATTGCCATGTGTATATGTGCGTGTGTGCGTGTGTGTGTGTGTGTGTGTGTGTGCGCGTGGTGTGTGCGTGTGTGTGTGTGCGTGTTTATAAGGAAAGGTGTACCAATATGTGTGCGTGTGCATGTATGTGTGTGCGTGTGTGTGTATGTTATCTTTTTTACCCTGTGAGGACATGGAGAGACTGACATGCGTGCATCCATTGATCAAAGTTTGTTCACGTCGAGAGGTGGTCTTTGTTTTGGGGAAAGGGTTGTTTTTTTTCACTGCATTCTGTGGTACTTTGACTTCAGGTGATGTTGGTGGTTCTCCTTGTAACAATGTTATCCTGTACATTGATGACGATTTTTTCTTTTGGCTTTCTCTGTATACACCACTTTGAAGTATGTTGATTGTGCTAATATTGGGTTTATCATTGGTTCATTTTTGTTGTTAGAGTACACTTCGTTGTCTGTTTTGTCAAAATATCCCCCCCCCCCCCCCCCCCCCTTTTTTTTTTTTTTACATATTCACATATGTACCGCCGCCAACCAATCCATCGATTTGCCTGTCAAAGTCTTGGTGGTACGACACACAAAGATACAACTGACTTCCTTTTAATTTGAAGAACATTGCTAAACACTTGTACTAAAACTGACGACAATCATATCTGAATGCTTAAGTATTCAGTCCTTTCTTTTTCTTTTCTTACCTGTGCAAACATAATGAGTCATTCTGATTCGCCCACGCGTTTGTCCGCACGTGTTCTTTGTGTGTGTGTGTGTGTGTGTGTGTGTGTGTGTGTGTGTGTGTGTGTGTGTGTGTGTGTGTGTGTGTGTTGGATTTTAGTGTGAATTTCTAAAAGGGGCCAGCCATAAAGAAGGAGGTTGTAATTCTGAGACATTCATACTAACGGAAAGACTGTTGCTGACGTTTTGAAAAAAAAGAAAAAAAAAGAAAATATTACAAAATGTATTCGCTAATCACTTGTCAAAAAGCGAACACATCATCAGACTACTGTCTCAATTGATTATTGTGAAGAATCAGAATAATTATGTCAGATATCTAGAGAGAAAATAACACAGCTGCTGACTGAAGGCAAGCAAGCAAACAAACAAACAAAGAGACACATTAACAATGACAACCAAACTATGATTATCCTGGAATCGGTATTTCATACAGCGTGTACCATTTGACTTAAATATGTCTTTAAAAAAAATATTTTTCCTTCATTTCACTGTACTCTTAATAACTTCACTTTCCCTACATAGTTTACTTTGCATTTTTGTCTTTTTTTTCTTTCTTCTGGCACGTGACCTTTTATAGCTGCGACTTGAATTTTTTTTAATTTATCTATCATAGTTTATTTGTATCTGCGATAGACAAGTCTTACACAGAACTGTGGCGACTTTGTAAACTTTGATGAGAAATCTTGTTATTTCATGTAGCATCTGTCATATCTGCTGCTTCTGATCTGATCTCTCTGTCTCTTCGTCTCTGTTTTTCTCGGTCTCTCTGTTTCTATATCTCCTTCTGTCTGTCTGTCTGTCTGTGTTTTCTTTACTGTCTGTCTCTGTGTCTCTATGTCTCTGTCTCTCTCTTCTCTGTGTCTCGGTCAGTCTCGCAACGTCTTTCTGTGTATCTGTCTCTATCTGTTTGTCCCTCTGTCTGTCTCTGTATGTTTGTCTGTCTGTCTGTCTGTCTGCCTATCCGTCTATCTCTCGTTCGGTCTCTTCTTCTTCATCTTCCTCCTCTTCCTCCTCCTCCTCCTTCTTCTTCTTCTTCTACTACTACTACTACTTCTTCTTCTTCTTTCTCCTCCGCCTCCTCCTCCTCCTCCTCCTCCCCCTCTTCTTCTTCTGCTTCCTCCTCCTCCTCTTCTTCTTCTTCCAATCTGTTTCACACTGTTTCCCTTTCTGTCTCGTCTTGCCGTACCCGTACTTTTTCACGTCCTCTGTTTCTTTTTCTTTCTGCGTTGTTAATCGTCTTCTCCGCTTTTTTTTATGCCTAGGGCGGATGCCTATCTCAGATCAGCTGGAGGTCTTGCTAAATATACCAGACGGATAAGATATAAAAGGCAAATATCTTCCTGCTTGATGTCTGAGAGTAACTTGTTTTTTCCCTGAATAACTGTTAATCACTGGGGTCAACGAACTGAGGGAGGGGTTGTCACCTTTTGAATAATCACCGGCTGGGAATACTGTGTGTCATAAAAAAGGGTACTCTTGTAAAAGTCCCGACATCCATCCCTCCTTCCGTTCTATCTGTCTGTCTGTCTTTCTGTCTGTCTGTTTTACTCCCCCCCCCTCCTCTCTCTCTCTCTTTGGTTTGTGTCCCTGTGTCTCTGTCTGTCTCTTTGTGTCACTGTCTGTTTGTCTGTCTGTCTCTCTTCTTTCTCCTAAACTCTCTAAGTATCTCTCTTCAACAACTTCAACAAACAATCAACAGTATTAAAAGCCCAGGCGAAAAACAAAATTACCGGTGATACATTACCAGACGAAGAAGAAGGAACACACACACAATTCAACCCGTCCAGTTTCCATGGCCGTGTTTTGTCCATGAGGAAATCCGTCGTTAAGCCGCGATGTCAGATGAGATTTCAGGAAACTTATTTGAGCAAGGTTGTAAAATATCGGGTTTGGGGTATTTTGTTTTTTGTTGTTGTTTGTTTTTTTGTTTTTTTGGTTTTTTGTTTTTTGGTTCCTCAGTAACGTTTTCTCAAAACTTTGTGAGATCATGGCTTTCTTTCTCAAGGCCTGATCAGTGCTGTTGAGTGAATGTGTAGACCTGGCATCCTCTCTCTGTCTCTCTCTCATACTACTACTACTGCTACTGCTGCTGCTGCTACCATCACTACTACTACTACTACTACTACTACTACTACTGATAATAATAAAGATTAAAAAATCATCATCATCATCATCATCATCAGAATAATAACTCAATTCATATAGCACCTTTCGATGCTAAACATGCTCAACTGCGCCGTGCAATGAAAAACTAAACTAAACAACAAAAACCAACAAGTAAAACATGCATTTAAACACCGAAATGAAATATCTAACATCCAAAACCCCGCATAGACACACAACCAAACACTAAAGTGTGCTCAGACACACCCAGCAATGTCCATACACTTCTTCACACTGATCATGCATATCATTCATCACGACACCTAAATGATGCACATTTCATGTGATAACAATACGTAATTAGCACAAATACTACAATGAATGCACATTTCATAATATCACAATATGTAATTAGCACAAATACTAGAATGCACATTTCATATGATCACAATACGTAATTAACACATATAGTACAATGCACATTTCATATTATCTCAATACGTAATTAACACAAATACTACAATGCACATTCCACATCACCACAATACGTAATTAACACAAATACTACAATGCACATTTCATATTATCACAATACGTAATTAACACAAATATTACAATGCACATTTCATATTATCACAATACGTAATTAGCACAAATACTACAATGCACATTTCATATTATCTCAATATTTAATTAACACAAATACTACATGCACATTTCATATCATCACAATACGTAATTAACACAAATACTACAATGCACAGTTCATATCACAATACTAATTTAGCACAAATACTACAATGCACATTTCATATCACAATACGTATTTAGCACAAATACTACAATGCACATTTCATATTATCACAATACGTAATTAACACATATAGTACAATGCAAATTTCACATCACCACTATATGTAATTAACACAAATACAACGATGCACACATCATATTATTACAATATGTAATTAACACAAATACTACAATGCACATTTCATATTATCACAATACGTAATTAACACAAATACTACAATGCACATTTCATATTATCTCAATACGTATTAGCACAAATACTACAATGCACATTTCATATTATCACAATACGTAATTAACACAAATACTACAATGCACATTTCATATGATCACAATGCGTAATTACACAAATACTACATGCACATTTCATATCATCACAATACGTAATCAAAGCAATGCACATTTCATATTATCCCAACACGTAATCAGGACAAATATTAAAATACTTAAAATGATATCGCAATGCCTAACAATCAACTCCAATACTTAGAAGGAAAAAAAAAAACAAAAAACAAACGGTCACATACATCAGATATGTTTGTTTGGTGCATAAAGATAAGTCATCACGCTTTGACATTTCCTTGAAACTGAAACTGAAACTAGACCGAATCTATTGGTCTCACTTTTCTACGACACGACTACGACACGAAGTGGTCTGTGGTTGTTGGGGTGTTTTTTGTGTGTGTGTGTGTTGTTTTTGTTTTTTTTCTTTCTTTTTATCGTTTCTTTTTTGTTGTCGTTGTTTTCCCTGTTTGCTTCCTTCATTCCTTAGTTCATTAGTTTCTTTCTTTCTTTTTTTTTTTTTATCTTTCGGGTTTATTTTCAAAGATTACAAAAGTTCTAGTTTCCTTAACCATTTTGGGTTGTAGAGGACACAACAGCAATATGTGTACATTCAACCTCAATTCAATAAATGAAACAAGCATAATGAAACACTGACAATGGACTTTAAAAATAGCGATAACAATTGCGAAACTTCAGCTTTCTTCTTACTTCTTCTTCTTCTTGGCGTCCACAGCTGCGCCATCAGTCCAGCTCTGGCGATCAATGATGATGTTTTCTCCAGCTCTTCGTGGTTGCCATATAGTTTGGTAATAACTGGAGCGCTACACTTTTTTTGTCTTGCCTGTTTCTAAAGAGGGCAGTTCTGGAGAATGTGCTCCGCTGTTTGGTCTCCCATTCTACAGGGACAGGAAGGTTTGACACAAACTTCACTTTTCGGTACGTGTGATTGGTCAGTATTTTTGGACTGGCGCCAAACCTCGTTGGGTAACATGTGGTTGTCGTCCCTGCGTGTTGTAGACGCTGTAAATGCCTTGATGAGGGACTTCAACTTACTGAGGCTGACGATGGAAAAACTCAGCTCTCTGAAACGTATATTTCATGCACAAGGACAAGCTATACGTCTTTACTGAGCTGTTTAGATTTAACTTAAGATGAAGTTTTGTTTTCTCCACAGCACGACAAACATTACACAAACCGACCATTGACGAATGTCTCTTCTGAACATGAATCACGAATGTTTTTTTTTGTTGTTATTTTTGTTTTGTGCACAACGGATCAGGCATTGAGCCCTGGTGACTTTGTGAACTTTGGAGGACAATCGGATTTCTTTCCAAGAGCGCTAGCTATTTCTGGAGCTGACGATCCTCGTGCCCCCGCTCTGTGTGTGTCTCTCTCTGCTTCCTTGCTTCTCTGACCCCATCTCTCCTCCTCTCTGTTTTTGCATTCAGTTCCATGATTTCGTTTCTATTTAAAGCCAGTTTTAAATCAGCGCATCTGGCAAATCTCTTCTAGACGTATGTGCACGAAAACACTATCACTAACCTGATCCACCTGAATTTAAATCAGTTCCTTTAAACACAACACATCGCTGTTAATCCCAGTGCCAACGGGGAGAAAGAAAGAAAGAGAGAGAGAGAAATGGGGACAGAGCAGAGAGGCAGGGTAGCAGAGAGAGACGGACAGACAGACAGACAGAGAGAGAGAGAGAGAGAGAGAGAGAGAGAGAGAGAGAAATCTATAGCTCAAACCAGCGAACGTAATCAGAAAGAAACAGAACAACGGAAAAGCATTGTGGGCCTATATTATCTGATTTTTTTTTTTTAATGCGAACAGATCAAATGAATAGATAATAGATAGATAGATAGAAATATATATGTATATAGATGGATAGATAGACGGACAGATAGATAGATAGACACTTACATACATATATATCAAACTATAATAAGATAAGATAAATACTCATCGCCATTCCCCATACCTGATCCTCATCTCTGTCTCATTTTGTCTGTCTCTTTTTTCTCATTCACTATCTCTTCTTTCTTTCTTTGCTTTCTTCTTTCCCCTCTCTCGTTTACTCATGGGCCCACGCACATGTACTCGTGGCTTTCTGTGATCTTGCTGAGAGTACGAAATTTCTCAAAACCTAGAGGTTTATGGCGTGTCTTTTAATGTTCGAGTGTGTGTGTGTGTGTGTGTGTGTGTGTGTGTGTGTGTGTGTGTGTGTGTGTGTGTGTGTGTGTGTGTGTGTGTGAAAAATCAGTAGAAAAGAACTTTGAAGAAATTTATGGTGTATCTTTTATTCATGGAGTGTGTGTGTCTGTGTATCTGTGTCTGTGTCTGTGTGTATGTGTGTCTGTGGGTTTGGTTTGTGTGTCCGTGTTTATATGTGTGGGCGTGGAGTGGGTGTACGTGTGTGTGTGTGTGTGTGTGTGTGTGTGTGTGTGTGTGTGTGTGTGTGTGTGTGTGTGTGTGTGTGTGTGTGTGTGTGTGTGTGTGTGTGTGTGTGTGTGTGTGTGTGTGTGTGTGTGTGTGTGTGTGTGTGTGTGTGTGTGTGTTTTCAGACGTGAAAAGTCGACAAGTTGAAAAGGTCGCTGCAGTTAATCTGTTCCTCTGTCATCACTGCCATTCCCTCTTTGCTTGTAGTTCTCATCCCAACCCTTTAACCATGGTCTCTGTCTGTCTGTTTGTATGTATGTCTGTCTGTCTCTCTCTTTCTCTCTCTTCTTCTTCTTCTTCTCTCCTTCCATCCTGCTCCTTGAAGAAAAACTGCCTCAGGAATATTGCTGGTCGGCCAGAATGAGAAAACCATTCACCTTAACCAAATCGTTCATGCCACCGCTCTCTCTCTCTCTCTCTCCCTCTCTCTCTCTCTCTCTTCCTCTCTCTCTCTCTCTCTCTTCCCTCTCTCTCTCTCTCTCTCTCTCTCTCTCTCTCTCTCTCTCTCTCTCTCCCCTACACCGAGGAAAAAACAAAACAAAACAACTGCCTCAAGAATATAGCTGGTTAGCCGAAAGAAAAATAAGAACCATGACAGTCCATTAACCTAAAGAGAGACATGAGATCTTTAAAGCCACCTCTACGACGGGAAAGTGAAATGCACATGAGCCTGCTTACTACACGTAGCCCCCCTACTGGGTCTTTGAGGTCCAGGACCTCAGCCCTGAACAACCTGACCTTAAGGACGTCAGCCAATAGATCGTCGTTAAATTAAACTCCGCTCTCGAGGACTTTGACGAGGATGGAGGGAAGAGTGTGTCCATTTGTCTCTAGCCAGCAGAGCCTTCCTTCCTTCCTTCAAAGTGCTGGCTGATACCCGTTCCATCAAGACAAATCTCCCTCCAGATGATTATGGCATTTGCTGCCCCAGCGTGTCCTGGGTCTGTGTCCGGGCCCCCTCCCTCCCCATTACATCCCACTACCACCACCACCACTCTCGTTCCCCCCTCCCCCGCCACATCCCACCACCACCACCACTCTCGCTCCCCCCCCCCCCTCCGCCCCCCCCCCCCCCCCCTTTGTCTGATCTGGCTCACTCGCTCCACTGCCACTCTTCACTCTTGCCTGAAAGAGGTGATGAGAGTAAGGGGGGCGGTGGGGGAGTACAGGGGTGGGGGGTGGGGTCTTTTTCTTTGGATGGGGAGGATCGGGTTAGGAGGATATATCTTGGAGTCGGAAGGGGCCTGACAACATTTACCCGCCGTCACCGGGGCGCCGTGAAATCCTTTTTTTGACTGGGGGAAGAATGAAGGGAGGCAGCTTTGTGGTAAAAGTGACCGACTGACAGTGGCAGGAGACGAGCATCCACAGGTCCTGGTCCCACAGGTCCGGGTCCCACAGGTCCGGGTCCTACAGGTCCGGGTCCCACAGGTCTGGGTCCTAGGGTTAAACAGCGATATTTACCCCTCACCCCCCCCCCCCCCCCCCCCCCAACTACCCCTTCCTTCACTAGACCTTGGTGGATACGTTTGACAAGTTTAAATGCCACTTAAATCCCCCAAACACCCGGATAAACATGAATATAAATGCATATGAATGCACATAAGTGATTCATTCATTCATTCATTCATTCAGTCAGTCAGTCAGTCAGTCAGTATGTATGTACTCGTATGTATGTATGTAATGTATGTATGTACATGTGCGTAAGTATATATGTATGTGTGTATGCATAGATGCATGTATGCGTGCGATAATTTGTCTTTTCAGACAGAGTAACAGACAGATATACAGAGCAAGCAAGATAATGCTGCTTTTTAATTTTTTTTTAATTCGAAAGGGGATACATACATGTGTGTGTGTGTGTGTGTGTGTGTGTGTGTGTGTGTGTGTGTGTGTGTGTGTGTGTGCGTGTGTGTGTGTTTTGTGTAACCGATAAGCATTTGCTTAAACCACTCAATCTTTCATCCGTCAAAACAGCAGTGGGTTTATGTAAAGTGATAAGGATTCTTTCGCGTTACCCCTTTCTCCCTCCACATGCCAGCCCTGTGTTGAGTGAATGGAGGTGTTTGTACACAGTCTTTCAACAGTTTGGAGTTGAAGCTCTTGCTGGCATTGTCGTCGTTATTATTATTATTATTATTATTATTATTATCGTTATTATCATCGTTATTATGATTATTATCATTGTTATCATAACTATTTTTGTTTGATCACCAGCTACAACTGCAGAGAATACACACTGTATGTTTGTCAAAGAAAGGGAATATCATGAGCAACTAAAACAATCATGACATTGGTTCTTTGGTTTGTTTATCGTGATAATAAACGCTCGACAACCTTGTTGAAGACTTATTATACAATATTTCGAATGTTTAGAATAAGAATATGTTCTCCACACTCTTGATGCTGGAAACTGGTCGTTCATCATCAGGCGCGAGAGTCTGGGTTCTGTGTGTATCTACAATTGAATCCGATGATAAAACTTTATTGGTGTTTGTCTCTGTTGTTTGATTTTCTGCCCCAGTCAATCTCTGTCCATCCATTGCGTTTTTTTTTTTCTCTCCTTCATTCTCCGCACCTGAGTTCTCTCCTCATCTGTTGTGTTTCCACCCACCCCCTCCCTTATTTGCCCCACGCTCTAGACTCATCCCCCCCTCCCCTATTTGCCCCACGCTCTAGACTCATCCCCCCCTCCCCTATTTGCCCCACGCTCTAGACTCATCCCCCCTCCCCTATTTGCCCCACGCTCTAGACTCATCCCCCCCCTCCCCTATTTGCCCCACGCTCTAGACTCATCCCCCCTCCCCTTATTTGCCCCACGCTCTAGACTCATCCCCCCCTCCCCTATTTGCCCCACGCTCTAGACTCATCCCCCCCCTCCCCTATTTGCCCCACGCTCTAGACTCATCCCCCCCTCCCCTATTTGCCCCACGCTCTAGACTCATCCCCCCCTCCCCTTATTTGCCCCACGCTCTAGACTCATCCCCCCCTCCCCTATTTGCCCCACGCTCTAGACTCACCCCCCCTCCCCTATGTGCCCCACGCTCTAGACTCATCCCCCCCTCCCTTATTTGCCCCACGCTCTAGACTCATCCCCCCCTCCCCTATTTGCCCCACGCTCTAGACATCCCCCCCTCCCCTATTTGCCCCACGCTCTAGACTCATCCCCCCCCTCCCCTATTTGCCCCACGCTCTAAACTCATCCCCCCCCTCCCCTATGTGCCCCACGCTCTAGACTCATCCCCCCCTCCCCTATTTGCCCCACGCTCTAGACTCATTCCCTGTACTAAAAAACACAAAACCCCACAAAAAACAACAAACTCTATTCAATCACTCACTTTTCTGTACATTCTGGAAAAAAAAATTTTGAATAATAGTTGTCATTTTTTTCTTTCATTTTCTTTTTTTATCCCTTCCTTTTTGCCCTCAGTGATATTCGCCATGCCTTCAATGCTTGATTAATGCAAAACCATTATCGTGCGAACATCTATGATATTTGTCTTGTTTTGCATTTTTTGCACTTTTTCACGTTGATTTGGGTGTTCTCCACATTGATATTGCGATAGTCACTTATTTTGCTTTTCCGATTTGAAATGGCTGCACATTTTTAGGTGTACGTATCTCCATTTTTTTTTTAAAGTCTGTCTACCAACGGTGTGTGTGTGTGTGTGTGTGTGTGTGTGAGTCTTTTTTTCTTACCACAAGCTCACAGATACACGTGCACACTGGCTTACGGGGGAGTGAGGGAGACAGAAGGGGATAGGGAGGGGTGGAGGGCGGGGGATTGGAGTCTGTGCAACACTGTGCGTTCGAATATTTCAGATTCAGTACTGAATGACTCGTTTCGATGTCACAACAATCCTAAAGGGTCTGTTGACACAGTTTCAGTTTCAGTTTCAGTAGCTCTAGGAGGCGTCACTGCGTTCGGACAAATCCATATACGCTACACCACATCTGCCAAGGAGATGCCTGACCAGCAGCGTAACCCAACGCGCTTAGTCAGGTCTTGAGAAAAAAATAAATAAATAAAAATAATAATAAAAATAAAATAAAGGTGAATAAATAATAGATAAGCTTACATGAATAAATAAATAAATAAATAAATAAATAATTAAATAAATAAATAAATAAATAAATAATTGTTGACACAACATCTTTAGAACACAACACAAAATGGAATGTGTACCTATCTCCTTGACCACCCACCACCCCCAAACTCCACGCACACGAAACCCCCAACACAACTCATTTCCTAAAGAAAGACACAGAATTCAGATTGTTTTTACAGTCACTGACCAAAAAATTAAAATAAAATAAAATAAAATAAAATAAAAAGGTTCAGTTTGCGAGTCAGTTAAATGAACATGAATTGTAAATAATGTTGTTCAACAATGCATTCATTGATATCACTGAAACTGAAACTCATCGATATCACATGCTTCCCCACACACATCTAACCCCTCCCGTTTTTCATTTTCTTTCTTCTTCTTCTTTTATTCTCTGAGACATATAGAAACAAAGGCGTAAGAATATAATGGCAGAGACAGACAGCTTTTATGTAATCCCGTTTCTGTGTCGGTTGTTAGCCTTATTGATTTTTTCATCATTGTTTTTTTTTTAACTGATTTATGTTACTATCACTGATGGCAGGACTGTGCTCTTTTTTCGTCTTTTTTTCCTCTTAAATTTGTATGCAGTTCCCATGAGCACAAAACGAAGCAGAAAACGTGTGTGTTCAAAACTACAACAAACAAAATGTTCCGAGACCATTGACAATGATTGTCTGTGGGGGATTGTGTCTTATACCTGGTTCTATGTACAGAAACTGAACCGAAATGGTTTTGTTTTTGTTTTTCGTTTAATAAAGACACGTTGCTAAATCAAAAGAGCAGTGGTGTGTGTGTGTGTGTGTGTGTGTGTGTGTGTGTGTGTGTGTGTGTGTGTGTGTGTGTGTGTATGTGTTTGTGGATACGCTGGGCAGAGTTACTTACGTGTCGTTTCGTGGAATTTTCAGGATGTTTATTCCACTGAATTCAGTTCCAAAATACATATCTATCACACACACACACACACACACACACACACACACACACACACACACACACACAAACACAAACACACACACACTCACTCACTCACAGGCATGCACACTTACTCATTCACTCATTAACACACACTTACTATCCCTTTCTCTCTCTCTTACACACACACACGCGTGCGCGCATGCACGCACGCACACACACACACACATACACACGTGCACATGGGAAAAAGACACAACTGCAATGCAGAGTTATGTATCGTAAAACACTGAACTACAATACGATATGATATGATACGATACGTGTGACACAACGGTAGGTTAGCCGCCCTTCCATCCCACCACCCCAAAGAAAACACAATGGCTTACGACACAGGATATGGCAGTGCAATGCAATGCGGAACAGTCCCTGACAAAAGAGGCTTTCTGAAGGCAAATCCAGCACAATAAAATACAATGCAAATCGGGCCAGTTCATTATTTCCACGTCACCACTTTTCTCAAATCAAACGATCAAAATTATGGCAAGGACTTGGCAGGGGGGGGGGGGGGGAGTCAAATGGAAGCAATTCAGCAAGATGTAAGCCAGTCAGGGTATACCAAACAAGCAGGAAGAACATCTTAACAGAGCGCAATCGAGCCAGAATGTTCTCACATCAAGACAAACGTTTGTCTCACCAACACCAACAACAAAAAGGTTATCATTAATCTGATTAAATCCGCTTAAAATTTAGAAGAACGGCCTTCCAGCCATGGCAAACCAATTAAAATGCCGGTGCGCTATCCAAAAAAAAAACCCAAGAAACACACAATCACACAAACGAGCGTAACGAGCAACACAGAATGAAACAAGCGTGCAACAATCCACAAACGATGCAATCACCCACTCAATTAACCAGTCAACCAAGACAAAATCAAAACAACGCCTATTCCAGAATCAAAGCCTTCGAGCTTCCTCCAAATAAGATCTGGCCAAAATGCCTCGACCAATTTATTTTGGGGGGGAAAGATAATCATTATTTCTTTGTGAAAAGAAGAAAAGTGAAAACAGATAAGAGAGAAAGAAATGGGGAAAAAAAAGAGGAACAAAAAATGAAAAACATATAATGAGAAAAATGATAGACACAAAAGGGGGAAAAAACAGGAAGAGAGGCACATGCAATTGGGAAGTGAGGCGATGAACTTCACCGGTGGAAGAGACACAGATATTGAAACTGACAGACAAACAGACAGAGACTGAGGGAGAGAACAAAAATCAGAACGCGAAAGGAAAACATATAGAGTCATAGAGAGAAAGAGATAAAAAGACAGTGTAAGAGCGAGCCAGGGAGACAGACAGAGAGAGAGAGAGAGAGAGAGAGAGAGAGAGAGAGAGAGAGAAATAAAGTGGTATCATGTTTCACATAGAACACAATCATTCCGATATAAATGAACAGAAACAATTGGGGCAGTGGTTACTCGTATTTTACTTTCGATTTCATAGAAATGAACAGAAATAATGGGGGCAGTGGTTACATGTATTTCACTTTCGATTTCATAGAAATGAACGGAAACAATGGGGGCAGTGGTTACATGTATTTCACTTTCGATTTCAGGTACCTGGCATACTTCTCGTCTTCTTCTCGTATGAGGACCAAATTCCTTTCCATTTTCTCAGCATCTTTCTCGCCTCTGCAACCCAGAAGTGGGGAACACACGCACACACACACAAACAAACACACACACACGCACGCTTGCGCGTACACACACACACACACACACACGCACACACGCACACACATGCAAGCGCAAGCATGATTGCATGGATAAATACATATACACGTGTAAGCGTGACTGCAGTAATGCACACACACACACACACACACACACACACACACGCGCGCGCGCGCGCACGCACGCACTAACACACAATCTAAAACAAAGCTACTCTAATGTTTTATTTTCAACATGTCGTACATGCATAAACACACACACACACACACACACACACACACACACACACACACACACACACACACACATATCATATAATATATATATATATATATATATATATATATATATATATATATACTTACATACACATACACTTACACCCCGTTCCCCCCCGACACACACACGCACATACACACACGTGCACTTACAGACACACACACACACACACACACACACACACACACACACACACACACACACACACACACGTGGTTCCGACCTTTTGATGCGAACATCATCAGCGTGTATTTGGTGTTTCTCCAGACGCCGTATTTTCATCTGCTCGATGTCCTTCTTCCGAGACAGCGCCAAAGCCTGGAGCGCACAGTTCCAGAATAAACAGTATGCTGTCCTGGCACTGACATCGCTAACTTAGCTTGTTGTCTAGAGAAGAAAGCCTGGAGCCCACAGTTCCAGATTTAACACTATGCTGTCCTGGCACTGGCATCGCTAAATTAACGTGTTGTCTAGAGAAGAAAGCCTGGAGCCCACAGTTCCAGAATATACAGTATGTTGTCCTGGCACTGACATCGCTAACTTAACGTGTTGTCTAGAGAAGAAAGCCTGGAGCCCACAGTTCCAGAATAAACAGTATGCTGTCCTGGCACTCACGCCGCTAAATTAACGTATTGTGTAGAGAAGACTTTCTTTTCCAGTCGATCACCATGCATTGTATTGTCCGTTGTTGTCAAGTTTCTCAAGTTTCTCGAGGAGGCGTCAATGCGTTCAGACAAATCCATATACGCTACACCGCGTCTGCAAAGCAGATGCCTGACCAGCACCATAACCCAACGGGCTTAGTCAGGCCTTGAGTGCATGCTTATGATTTGTGTACTTAACAGAGTGGATTTCATCTACACAATTTTGCCAGAGGACAAGACTCTCGTTGCCATGGGTTCTTTCTTCAGTGCGCCAAGTGCGTGGGACCTCGGTTTATCGTCTCATCCGAAATACTAGACGCTCAGTTTGATTTTCCAGTCAAATATGGCTTGGGAGAAAGGGTGAGAGCGGGATTCGAACCCAGACCCTCACAGACTCTCTATATTGGCAGCTGAGCGTCTTAACCACTCTGCCACCTGCCTCCGCTGTATACAGGACGCGAACCCACGGACACTTGCTTCCAGGTCGGCCGCCGCCACTTGATAATTATGATCAGGTTCTGCCTAAAGACTCAGAAACCCAACACTGTATTTCATGTCGAATAAGAACATGTGTCACTGACATATATCAGAGATCGGGCACACGATTCTGTGCAGCGAAGTATACAGAACAAACGGGAACAATGCTGGAAAACTTTAGACCTACATGTATTCCAAAAGCAGTCTACACGAAAGCTGGTGCAAATGGCATTCATACCAACTTCAGTCAGTGCTTACTCTAGAACACTAGGCAATTGTATTGCATTGTATTGTATTGTATTGTATTGTATTGTACTATCAGAACGGATTTTTCTGCGGAATTTTGCCATTTTGTTGCTAGGGGGTCTTTTATGTAAGCTACATGCAAGCTACACATGGGACCTTGGTTTATCGTCTCACATATTCAGTAACTAGCGTCCAGACCACCACTCAAGGAAAGTGGAGAAAATATCGCCGTGTGTGGGATTCGATCCCATGCGCTGATTATCTCGCTTCCTGGGAGGCGTTACCACCGGGCCACCACACACATGATACAAAGACACTCATAACTCATGGAGGACTGTGCAGAAGCAATAACTGTAATATATACAAAAGCTGATACAAAAGATTCTTTTAACTAATGGCATCACGCAAAAGCTGGTGCAAAAGGTATTCGTAACGACTCTAATTTATTCAAAAGCTGGCGAAAAAAAAAGAAAAAAAGAAGAAAGAAGAAAGAAAA
>NC_134894.1:25868714-25888714 GCF_041734735.1 Babylonia areolata | reverse complement strand
CACTGCTCTCGTGACGTCAGGCGTGCAAGCAAAATTAGTCTATTGTACAACGATGTGTGTTCGTCTGTAACTGCTCGTTAGTATTTCAACATGTCTGGTATAATGTGTTCATGTAGGCAAATGTACGGCATCCGTATACACAATGATTTGGTGCCGCTGCGTATAGGCCTACATAACTGTGTTTTTGTATGAGTGTGTGCGCTTATGCGTGTTATGGTACGTAGTGTTATTTAGTTTAGTATTACATATTCACTGTATGCTACGCTTGTGTTCATTTTATCCACCCTCTTGGGAGTTTTGGAATAAAGACTACTCTGATTTTGACATAAAGGGTTTACCATTGTCTAACAGAAGAGTTCTTTTTGGCGATATTAGAGATACATATGAGCCAATTCGGGGATTCTTGAAGTTGGAAGCAGTGGATTTTTTTTTTTCATTTGATTTGATTCCATGTGAAACCGATCGACGGATTTTTGTTGTTGCTGGTTCAGTTTATGGAAAAAAAAGGATGATATACTTTGTAGTTTTAATCTTGGGCTGGAACTTGTAAACTTCACGTGAAGCCAGCTTGCCTTGATAATCATGTTCTCTGCAGTCTACCGGGCTACTGTAATCTATTCGGGCACTTTTTAACTAAAATTCTACCGCGTAACGTCTTATTTTGTATCGTACACTGTGCTCAACATTGCATGCAATACACATTACACTGCACTGCACTGAACTTTGCGAAACTCAAGTTGTTGGCAAAATACGAACAGGTTAGGCTATGCCAGACTATACTGCACTGAGTCTGTTGTACTGTGCTGAACTGAACTTTCCTCCTGAACCATACCACTCCCAACCTACTGTAGTTTATTTCGGTTTCAAGGAGGTGTCAGAACGTGCGGACAGATCCAAACGTCCTCCACCTCATCTGCTGTTACAAAAAACAAAAACAAAACAAAAACAACAACATGAAACTCAGCTCAGGCCTGACCTTCGCATGAACCCAACGCGCTTAGCAGGCCTTGAGAGTCTGCTTCTTTTTTTTCTTTAAATCATGCCCCGAGTGAGGATCGACCTCACGACCTTCAGATCGCTCTGACTTCAGTGATTATGGGACTGACGCGCTACCTACTGCGCTATCGAGGCACACGAGCAGACTTGCTTGCGGAACTGTAGCTAATGCTCTGTACCGTACTGTGAAGTTTTCGTGTGTGTGTGTGTGTGTGTGTTTTTGTTTGTTTTTTGTTGTTGTTTTCCCAACTACAGAACTTAAACCAACTCACGTGTTCTTTTTCTGCGCAGTTACTGAGTTTGTCTGATGTAAAATCCTGCAGCCACGAGGCAAGCACGCAAAAATGCCGGCGAGATGTGATTCCGCACAGCACAGATGTTCTGAGAGTTTCAGACATTCCAAGCCTTCTCCCCATCAAATGGCTGTGCTGGAGTTGTTTGGCATCGTCGAAGTTCCGACAGACGATGTTGATGTCTTGCTTCCCTTGAAAGGCCTGCTGCTGACGTGTTTTTGTTGATGACGGTAGTAGTAAACGTATTAAAGTTTGACGTAATCTAGGATATTTTGGGTCTTTGCGTTGTTGGCTAAAAGCTGTGAAACTACAGTGTGTCACATGCACAATAAGAACTTTCTACTCATATTGTAACACTTTTTCGTTCTTTAGAATTAGAAATTCCACTCAGGGTGAGCATGAATTCAGTACTGCATTCAAACGACCTTACCTTGCATGAACATTCTGAGACACTCTGGATGATTATCGACATCATTAATTGTGGGCATTTTATACTGATTTACACACACACACACACACACACACACACACACTGGGAGTTTGGGGGTGGTGGTGTTGATGTTAGTCGCACCTATATTTTCAAGTTTGCACCGCTTCAGAGGTGCCCCTCTGTTAAGGGTTGACGGTGGTCAGACGAGCGACACTATTAAGAATGACTGATTTTTAGGTTGGCGATAGAGATCTTTTATAACATGTCCTGGCCATATCTCTCTCTCTCTCTCTCTCTCTCTGTGTGTGTGTGTGTGCTTTTTTCCACATGAAATGGGAGGGTGGATGGGAGTAACACCAGGAGTAGAGCACATCTTAGTTTTACGTTGTTTTCAACACGTACAGGCTGTAGACACAGTTCCTTTACTTGCTGTTTCTTTCCCTGTTTATTATTTACTTTTATTTATCTGTTCATCATCCGTTGTGCCAAGTAAAGGCTGAAAGAAAACGAAACATCGAATCTTGCGGACCAAGGGAGAAAACACCACTATCACTCCGATGCGGACCTTTTCGGTCACTTCTCTCCCTTACTACAGTATTCCGCTCTGATCTCTCTGAACAGCATGTCCCGTTGTTGTGCTGCCTTTTTTTCTTTTTTTCATTGGATGTTAGTGGTAGGAAGTCAGTGGTTGGAAGTTTTCTCCGATTCTCAAGGACCCCTCCGCCACCGCCCCCCCCCACCCCCACCTCCCCCACACACACACATGCTCTTCACACACATTCGCATTCCATTCGAAACCCAGATTTGTATTTTTCATTGGTAGGTGGGGCCTGGGCATCTGCTGGATTACACATGTGTGTATGTTTTATGTTTTTTTCAGTATATATGGGAAGCAGAGGGTGGACGATGAGTGTGTGTGTGTGTGTGTGTGTGTGTGTGTGTGTGTGTGTTTCTTTTTTCTTCTTTTAGCTTATTTAATGTGTTATCTATTTTTAATTTTATGAAATCTTTGTTGTCATTACCGTTACCATTATCATTTTTTTGCTTTTTTTTTTAATGATTTATTTAAGCATGTTTATTTGTTTGATTTATTTCACATTTATTCTACATTCTGTTCATTTGATATTTCTTTCCTTTTCCTTGATATTTCTTTTCCTAATGCAACTTTGAGAATTATTTCAGTTTTTTGGCATTCTAATTTTCACATTGCTGTGATAAGGTGCGAACAGCGTCTGCTATTGCTCATCGGAAACGAACATGTGATTACGATGCTCGTGAGGATGTTGATGATGATGATGATGATGCACAAGTGTTTGTGCATTCATGTCTTCTTATTTTTACACTCTGGAACAGTTATTGAAACCCATGTCATCATCACGGCATCTTAGCTCTGATATATATTCTCAAACCTGTCTCGGTGCCACACTGTGATATATCTTCCTGTAAAATACCGCAGAATAATCATCCATTGGAAGGCCCAGTGGCCGAATGCTTACAGCGCTGCTTTCTTTGCAACGAGTGTCCTGAGGTCGATCCCAGGTTTGGCCCACCTGGTGGGTGAAGGGTGGAGATTGTCCCCAATCTCCCAGGTCAACATGATTATGTGCAGATCTCTTGGTGCCTGAACCCCCTTCGTGTGTATACGCATGCAGAAGATCATGTAATCCATCTCAGCGTTCGGTGGGTTTTGGAAACAAGAATATACCCAGCATGCACCCACACCCCGCCCCCTGTGCCCCCTCCCCCAGGCGCTGTGGCAGAGTCGGTTAAGTCTTTGACTTCTGATGCAGTGTTCACCGGTGACCGGGGTTCGAGTCCAGTCAGTTTCGGCATGGTGTTGTGTCCTTGTGGGAAAGGCGTTTTACTCCGATCTTCCTCACTCCACCCACGTGTGAATGGACA
This sequence comes from Babylonia areolata, assembly GCF_041734735.1. NCBI lineage: Eukaryota > Metazoa > Mollusca > Gastropoda > Neogastropoda > Buccinidae > Babylonia > Babylonia areolata. The sequence continues at coordinate 25,885,093 of NC_134894.1, read as the reverse complement.
CCTGACTTTGGGGGGTTTGGGGGAAAGACACAACGGCGGAAGGAGAGAACTGGCGATGGCCTCGCCTGAATTCCTCTGCCGAGCCTAAGATACGGCGGATGCCAGTTCACTGCCCCGACTGCTCATAATCTGAGCAGGCACCTGCTTGGCAGATGTGGTGTTGCGTGTATGGATTTGTCCGAATGCAGAGACGCCTCCTCGGGAGAACTGAACTGAACTGAACTGCCCCGACGACCTTGAAAGGCCATGGGATCGACCTTAACTTTAACCTTTAACCTTGCCTGTTGAACGGTGCGGATTAAAAAACAACAACTGAAAGCCAGCATGACGTAGACTGTACAAGTGGATAAAAGTGACGCTGAGTCCAAAGTCTGGATGATACTGAAGTTCAGACGCTGCCTGATAGTTGATAATGAACCAAGGGCACGGGGCGGGCCACGGCTAGTAGGCTACACAACAGGTCGTGCTGTTTATCTCCACCTGAACAGGGACAGGCACCTGATCGGCACGTGAGTGATTATCACCTACCTGTGGTGTGAACTGACTCAGTCTTTTGCTAAGATTTCAGATGTACAACGGGGTTTATATAATACTGATGACTGTAGACTCAGCGCCAGCCGCTTACCAGCCCAGCGTGATGGTACTCTTGCAATATTCAAACTTCACACACACACACACACACACACACACACACACACACACACACACACACACACACACACACACACACACACACACACACACACACACACCACACACACACACACACAGAGGCGTATTTAGACACATTCGTCGGCGCATACGCAAACAGTGCAAGCAGACTGAAGAAAAACAACAGTTTATTTCAAAACTTTCCAGCACACAATGTAACCTGAATGCATTTATTGTTACAAACAGTCATTCCGCACACACACACACACACACACACACACACACACACAACCACAGCCACACACACGCACACAACCACAACCACACACACACACACACAACCACAACCACACACATCCACAACCACACATATCACAGCATGTGAGCGCGCAGATAGTCAGATAGCCCTTTCTCACTCCCCTCTGGAGCTAACTGAAGTATGCATTTAATACATCCACTCATCCGCGTTCGCACATAAATCCACATTCAAACATACGAAAGTTCACCCATTAATGCATTAGCATACGCTTACAAGTACCCATGTACACACCCTTGCAAACAAACACGTATGCCACACACATTCAATAAAGTAACATACGTACATGTATGCATGTATATGTGCAGCATACACACTTAAACATGTACAAAAACATATACACTGAGTATGAGTATCCATCCATCCATCCATCAAGGCAACCACACAGTCCTGTATTATTTACAGAGCAATCGTTTATAAAAAAAAAAAATAAAAAAAAAAAAAAAAAAAACCCCGACTGTTAGCAGTGAAGACACAGACAATGATTCCACGTACCAATAACAATCTTCTCGCTATTATGACAGAACCCGCATGATGACCGTGTGTTTTATATCTTGTCGTAAGTGCGGCTTCCTTTGCACCCACTGAAGGTGAACAAGACCCCATCCTGCACAAATAGTTATACATTGTCAGTCATCGGCACCTTTATCTATGTCGTACATCCTATCAGACACATCGTTTTCATTATTTCATCATCATTTCTTGTCATTGCCTCTAAATTTTGTTATCAGAGATCGTCATCATCATCATCATCATCGTCGTCGTCGTCGTCGTCATCATCGTCGTTGTCGTCGTCGTCATCGTCAACAAAAGCAATAACAGTTCAACTAACAGCTTGATGTGATCAAGGGAAAGGGAGACCCTTTCTATCTGGTATGATGAACACATGAACAAGGTCACAGACGCAAGTCTTATTCAAAAGACTAGTGAGGGCATACCCCTCTCTCCCCTAAGGCATTCGGTTTCGATTGAGATGATAAATTGAGGTCGCTTGTGCAGCATGCGCTTAGCACACGTATAAGAACCCACGGCAACAAAAAGTTTTTTTCCAAGCAAAATCCTGAAGAAAAAAAAATCAACTTTCATAGTGAAAGAAATATGCATGCAAACTGAGAAGAAGAAAAAATGGGTGGAGTTGCACTGTGGCGACTCGCTCTCCCAGAAGGAAACTGCCCTGATTTCTTGCACAGAAATCTGTTGTGGCGAAATGCAGTGCGATGCAACACAGTGCGATGCAACACGGTGCGATGCAACACAGTGCAATGCAACACGGTGCGATGCAACACAGTGTAATGCAACACAGTGCGATGCAACACAGTACAATGCAACACAGTGCGATGCAACACAGTGCAATGCAACACAGTGCGATGCAACACAGTGCGATGCAACACGGTGCGATGCAACACAGTGCAATACGACACGATGCGATACGAAATAAAACTATACAAGACGATACAAGACAAAGTAAGACGAGGCAAGACAAGACACGATAAGACGAGGCAAGACGAGGAAAGACAGGACTAGACGACGCAAGACAAGACAAGACAAGACAAGACAAGGCAAGACAAAGACTGCACCTTGATGAGTCCCGGCAGTGCACTCCAGAAGGTGTAGTTGGGGATCATCTCTTTCCCTGCCGCCTTCCTCACGCCCTTCTGCACCGCCACCCCGGCGATGATGTACACACAGGCCACGCCCACAAACCTGCATCATCATCATCATCATCATCGTCATCAGCATCAGCATTAGCATCATCACTGATGTCGTCGTTGTCGTCGTCATCACCACTATCATCATCATCATCACTGATGTTGTCGTCGTCATCGTAACCGTCATCATCTTCATCATCGTCGTCGTCGTCGTCATCAGTACCACCGCCAGCACCACCATCCTCATCCTCATCATAGTTGAATATAGAGATTAAGTAGTAGTAGTAGTAGTAGTAGTAGTGGTGGTGGTGGTGGTGGTGGTGGCGGCAGCAACAGCAGCAGCAGTAGTGGTAGTAGTAGTAGTAGTAGTAGTAGTAGTAGTATGATGATGATGATGATGATGATTATCATCATTGTTGTTGTTGTTGTCAATATCGTTGCAGTAGTAGTAGTTCTTCTTCTTCTTTTTCTTCTTCTTGTCGTCGTCGTCATCATCATCATCATCAACATCATCATTATTGTCATTAAAAGATTTTTTTTTCAAAACCAGTCCCAAGTCCAAAAGCTTACACGATGCAGAGAATTGAACCCACGGACAGCCCACTACTGCCCCCGCCCCCTGAGGGAGTCGGTCCGGGACCAGAAGAAAGGCAGCAGTGGACACTGGTCAACGTCATTTCCTGGAGACAAAAAATCATAATGACGATAGTGATGATGATGATTATGATAACAAAGATAATGATAATAATAGGAAGAAGGTTGATGATGATGATCATCATCACCATCATACTACTACTACTACTTCTACTACAATCAATCCTCATCATCATCATCATCAGTCTTGTACTTGTCTTTACCTCTTGTCATTTCCTTGAATCACAGTACCTCATGAACAGCCTTTAGTCAGAAACATCGATACTTCAAATCTATCATCATGAGTCTGATCATTTCACAACCAAGATGTTCTTCTTTCTGTTGTTGTTTTAAACGGACATTGCCCATGAATCATTCACATACCTACAGACAGTACACAGCTGTGGAAACGAGCAAACAAACAATGCAGACAGCGTAAATAAGCAGATAGTACACACACACACACACACACACACACACACACACACACACACACACACACACACACACACAACACTCACATAGATGCCAGGGTTTATAGGATCCTCTCCTTGAACGTTCAGCGAGTCCGCGCCCCCTGACTGGTCACACTGCAGCGTGACGATGGTCGTTCTGGGAATGCCTGTGGAGTCTGTGTGAGTGTAGGTGACCTGAGTGTTGCCGGAACTGTCAGTCCCAAACGTGGCGGAGTCCACATCTCCTGCCGGGAAGGTGACTGTCCCGTAATTATCCACCTGGCATACCTGCGGCAATAAGCTGATGGCATGACTCACTTAATTCCCAGCCACCATGCTAAGTGCACCATGAGCTGATGGCATGACTCACTTCATTCCCAGCCACCATGCTAAGTGCACCATGAGCTGATGGCATGACTCACTTCATTCCCAGCCACCATGCTAAGTGCACCATGAGCTGATGGCATGACTCACTTAATTCCCAGCCACCATGCTAAGTGCACCATGAGCTGATGGCATGAATCACTTAATTCCCATCAACCATGCTAAGTGCACCATGAACTGATGGCATGACTCACTTAATTCCCAGCAACCATGCTAAGTGCACCATGAGCTGATGGCACGACTCACTTAATTCCAGCAACCATGCTAAGTGCACCATGAGCTGATGGCATGAATCACTTAATTCCCAGCCACCATGCTAAGTGCACCATGAGCTGATGGCATGAATCACTTCATTCCCAGCAACCATGCTAAGTGCACCATGAGCTGATGGCATGACTCACTTAATTCCAGCAACCATGCTAAGTGCACCATGAGCTGATGGCATGAATCACTTAATTCCCAGCCACCATGCTAAGTGCACCATGAGCTGATGGCATTACTCACTTCATTCCCAGCCACCATGCTAAGTGCACCATGAGCTGATGGCATGACTCACTTAATTCCCAGCAACCATGCTAAGTGCACCATGAACTGATCCAAGGCCCACGTAATGCTCATCCATCATGCTGATTATACAGTGATCTGACCCAAGGCTCACTTAATGCCTAATCGTCATGCTGATTATACAGTGATCTGACCCAAGGCTCACTTTATGCCTAATCGTCATGCTGATTATGCAGGTATCTGATCCAAGGCTCACTTAATGCCTAATCGTCATGCTGATTATACAGTGATCTGACCCAAGGCTCACTTAATGCCTAATCGTCATGCTGATTATACAGTGATCTGATCCAAGGCTCACTTAATGCCTAATCGTCATGCTGATTATACAGTGATCTGATCCAAGGCTCACAATGCCTAATCGTCATGCTGATTACACAGTGATCTGACCCAAGGCTCACTTAATGCCTATTCGTCATGCTGATTACACAGTGATCTGATCCAAGGCTCACTTAATGCCTATTCGTCATGCTGATTACACAGTGATCTGATCCAAGGCTCACTTAATGCCTAATCGTCATGCTGATTATACAGTGATCTGATCCAAGGCTCACGTAATGCCTGATCGTCATGCTGATTATACAGTGATCTGATCCAAGGCTCACTTAATGCCTATTCGTCATGCTGATTATACAGTGATCTGATCCAAGGCTCACTTAATGCCTATTCGTCATGCTGATTATACAGTGATCTGATCCAAGGCTCACTTAATGCCTATTCGTCATGCTGATTATGCAGTGATCTGATCCAAGGCTCACTTAATGCCTAATCGTCATGCTGGTTATACAGTGATCTGATCCAAGGCTCACTTAATGCCTATTCGTCATGCTGATTATACAGTGATCTGATCCAAGGCTCACTTAATGCCTAATCGTCATGCTGGTTATACAGTGATCTGATCCAAGGCTCACTTAATGCCTATTCGTCATGCTGGTTATACAGTGATCTGATCCAAGGCTCACTTAATGCCTAATCGTCATGCTGGTTATACAGTGATCTGATCCAAGGCTCACTTAATGCCTAATCGTCATGCTGATTATACAGTGATCTGATCCAAGGCTCACTTAATGCCTATTCGTCATACGAAGTACACGTACGGTAGTCGGTCGCGTCCGGCTATGACCATCAGAACAGCAATGGAGGCAACAGCTGTCCCCAACTATCTGGGATAGAATTTGATCATAGTGGAGAGTGCCTTGCCCGAGGTTTTATGTATGTATGGTAGTCAGCCGTGTTGGACGATGACAATCTGCTGTTCCGACAATCTGGGCTAGAATTTGATGACAGTGGATCGTGCCTCGCCGAGCTCTTGGCCAAGAGGGTTTCAGGACAGTCGCCGTTGAGGTCGATCCCCAAAAGCCATCTAGCCCCCAAGGCTGGAGCACTGAGAGCCAGTTCAAACTTGTCTCCTAGTTTGAGAGTCAAAAGACTAAGCTATAACTGACTTCCCATTACGGAAGAGAAACCATTGTTCATACAGCTCACAATTTACTGCTGGCCCAACTGTACGCTAATGCCAGTCTCTGATATAAGCTGATCGTTGGATCATTTAATGCCTAATCGTCACGGTGTGTACACCGTAAGCTGATTCCGTGACTCAGTTATTGCCTAGTGGTCATGCTAAGTACACCATAAGCTGATCCATGGCTCACTTTATGCCTAGTTGTCATGATAATATCGTAATGAGGTAATCACCCATAGCTCACTTAATGCCTAATAATTATTGTTCGACAATAGGATTTCTGAATATCAAGTGAATATTGTGTGCAATGGCCAACAAAACCTTCATTGCGATTAAAAATTGCTTACATTGTCATTGACTTCTTTTTTTTTTCTTTTTTTTATACTTTTTTTTTAATCACAGAAAATCACACACAGCTTGCACACAAAAAACACTGTTGAACAATCTTAGAATGTGTATTTTCGTAACTTATCGAAGCGAACAAAATCAAAATATTTCCATGTGTTTGTTGTTTGTCGGCATTTTGAATGGTTTCCATAGGAACGGCAAGTCAGAATTTTTTTTTTGTGTGTGTGTGCTTCTTAAGTCACACATGATGCATTCTGACCATCAGAATATATCAACAAAAAAAAAAAAAAAAAAAAAAAAAGATTTTTGATCAGTTCGAACCCCCATGTCTGATCTTAATGCAAAACAACATTCTATAGTACAGGCAAATGCAAACAAGTGAGTACAATGTAAGAGAATGCAAAACATCGGAGTATATCTACAATGCAGGGTGATGAAACAAGGTAATGCAATATAGAAGAAAGCATAATGACACAGTGCAACACTGAACACAAGGTAACAAAATGTAACCAGCTGCTTTGCGAATTGTCGCAGACTGACGGCTGGGAGGACGCGGGTTCGAATCCCAGCGGAGGTGGGTTGTTTGTTTTTTTTTTCCGGCCCGTGGCAAACTCCTACCTAGAGTTCAGTGTTCTATGGGCATTAATTTGAAGGCTGGGACAACACAGTAGAGTGTCATCCCTTCACGGATGCGTCTTTGGGTGTATTGCTCTAATTTCCTGACAGACGCTGCAAGTATCAGTATATCTCGGGTCTGGTTGTCGCCGGGATATCATTATGACAGGAAGCGTAGAGAACAGCCTTGTCACGCAGTCCCAAACCTAAATGGACATCCATAGCAGCATCGTCATCATCAACATCGTCATCATCATCATCGTCACCCCCCTCCTCCTTCGTCATAAATTAAAAAAGAAATTGAAAAAACCTCCAAAATCATGCCCTGCTCTCATGGTGACCTCAGTTTCGATATCCCTCCACTTCCATGCTTGCGGAGAGTCCTGTCACGGTCTTTGGTGTCGGTAGATTCATAGAGGGCTGTTGTCTCTAGGTGAGACGCTCACTCAGTCTGGCTCCGCGACTAAGCCATTATTGTCAGTAGGGTCCTTAGTAGGTGGTGTCCTTAGTACGTGAAATCAGAACAGGCACTGCTAAACACTATGGAAGTGACTCAGCAGCAGCGCAGAGTCCTAACACTGATGGATCCCTGCGGAATGCCGACTCTGGAACTGTGACAGACGAACGTGGGTGTGGCTCTGTATGAGGGGACTCGGAATGAACGGCGTGGGAGCTGTGGCACTGAAAGGGTGCTGATGATGGGGTACCAAAAGAAAAAAAAAAGAAAAGAAAAAAAAGGGGGTGATGAAATATGGGAGAAAAAAGAATGACATAAAATAGTACAGAACAAAGCAAAACGACACAGAACAATGCAGGACAAAGCAAAACGACAGAGAACAACACAGAACAAAGCAAAACGACAGAGAACAACATAGAACAAAGCAAAACGACAGAGAACAACATAGAACAAAGCAAAACGACAGAGAACAACACAGAACAAAGCAAAACGACAAAGAACAATACAAGATAATACAAAACAACAAAGAACAATACAAGATAATACAAAACAACAAAGAACAATACAAGATTATACAAAACAACAAAACAGAACAAATAAAGAAGAGTGCAAACGAGTCAAACACAAAGCCAGATAATCTGCAAACTGGTCAGCGCAGTGCAGGTAATGAATGCAAAAACAAGGCCAGTGCGATACGATCGTCATTTACCGCCACGCTGCTGCACTCTCCATAGCCTTCAGTGAACGGGGTGCACGGGCTGTACGAGTACTTCCAGGAACCTGATGCGTCCGGCACATCTGGGAACCTGCACGTTTTGTTATGTGCTGTATTGTTGATGATGATGCTGATGATGATGATGCTGATGATGATTGTTATTGTTATTGTTGTTGTTAATGATGTTGATGGTGGTGGTGGTGGTGGTGGCGGTGGGGGTTGTGTAATCAGTAGTAGTAGTAGTAGTAGTAGTAGCAGTAGTAGTAGCGGAGCCGCTGTGGCACAGTCGGTATGGTGGTGGTAGTGGTGGTGGTGGTGGGGGTGTATCACTAGTAGTAGTAGCAGTAGTAGATCGGTGTGTAGTTGTAGTAGTAGTAGCCGCTGTGGCACAGTGAATCGGTTACCAGTGTCCATCGATGATCAGGGATGGAAGTCCCGAATCTAGATGGACGATGTGGTGTTCTTAATTAAGAAACACACTTTGCTCCCAGCTTTCTACACTCCAGCCAGGTGTCAATGGGTCAATACTAGCGGACTTGGGCTGGGGATGATGGAGTCTCCCGTCGGATCGGCGGATGAGTAGACAGGCAGGCCTATCTGTCGGTGTGTGTCCTCATATGGGAGAAGAGGCCGATTCTGGATGCACAGCACTTCCCACAGATGTTGCAAGGGAAAACGTCTCCAGAAGTTGAGCCCTGCTTCCTTCGCTCACGCTTCTCCTTAATGGCCAGCGTTCTCTTGTTTTCAAAGGTCTTTATGCCACTAGAGTACAGCATCCTCCAGCGAGAGCATGTCAAGGGCATCAGTTTCCCAGGAAGCGATATCTATGTCACAGGGTTTGAGATTTGTCTTCAAGGTGTCCTTGAAGCGCTTGCAGGGTCTTCCAAGTTCGCGGTGGCCTTCCTTCAGCTGGCCATATAACAGTGTCTTCGGGATCCTGCTGTCTGTCATGCGGACAACGTGTCCTGTCCAGCGTAGCTGGCACTGGATCAGCAGGCTTTCGATGCTGGGCTGGGGAAGGTTAATCTAAACGGCAGAAGGAAAGCATTGGACCCGACCTTCTCATGTCGGGCTCAGGACACATTGAACTCACTGCACCAAGGGCCGTAAAACCTATTGGACCTTTATGATGACGATGATGATGATTATGAGTGACAGTAGTAGTAGTAGTAGTAGTAGTAGTAGTAGTAGTAGTATCATTATCATCATCATCATCATCATTAAGGACAGAGGCCGTTTGCCATATGTGTGGTGCGGGTACTTGCTAGTGTCCGTGATTCGTATGTCTGCGTGCCTGAGTGCGTGCTGCAAGAATGTGTGTGTGTTTTTTTTGTTTGTTGTTGTTGTTGTTGTAGTTTTTTACAAGGTTGCATGGGTGGGGGTGTGGTTTACAATGTTCAGCTGCGAGGGTGTAATCTGGTACCCCCCCTCCCCCCCCCCCTCTATCTCTCTCTCTGTGTCATCCGTCCACACACACACAGACACAGAAACAGACACAGACAGAGACACAGACAGACAGACAAACACACACACACACACACACACACACACACACACACGCACACTCACTACACACACACACACACACACACTTCACACACACACACACGCACACACACACACACACACACACACACACACACACACACTACACACACTACACACTACACACATACACACACACACACATACACACACACACGTTCATTTCAACCAATTAACACATCACTCACGCCGCTTGTGAGGAGCTGCCCTGAATGGGCGTGAGGTCGATGGTCCCTTGGGAGGAGGTGCACTTGCACGGCCCGTCCTGAACACAGTCCTGCCCCTCCACCACCACCGTCCACTCCCCCCACCACAGGGCCAGCAGAAAAGCTAGCGTCTTCAGCATCTGTTTCTTTCCTTGCATCATGGTGTTCCCCAAGGTGCCGTGCTGAACGCTCCTCTGTGTGATGAGATAATGACCACTGGAACACAGGGGTGCAGGGATGTATTCTTCTTCTTCTTTTTGTTGTTGTTGTTGTTTATTCTGTTGTTTTCATTTAATTACTTTTCTTTTTCGTTTATACGTTCAGTTCAGTTTAGCCAGTCACATCGGTCTATCAGTTAGATGGGTATTTAGTTAGCCACTAAGCCAGTTAGCTAGTTAACAAGTTAGTTTGTTTCTTAGTTTGCTTGTTACCTGGTTAGCTAGTTAGCGAGCTGGCCAGCTTGCTATTTTCTTGATTCCCTAGTCAGGTAAATATTACATTGTTGGTTACTTAGCTAGTTGATCGGTTTGTATGTTAGTCATTCGTAAATAATAACCTCTTGACTTTGTTGTGACTTAATGCGCTCAAAACTATGCGTGATTTATTTATCTATTTATCAAAAAAAAAAAAAAAAAAAAAAAATTCATACAATGAATATGATCGATTTGTCCCTGTTTCACATTACTATTCTCTCTCTCTCTCTCTCTCTCTCTCTCTCTCTCTCTCTCTCTCTCTTTATGTTCTTTGTGTCTATCTTTCTGTCTTCCTCCTTTTCTTTCTGTCCCTACCCCTGTGTCCTTTGCTATTGCCTGTGGGTGTTCGTTCAAAGAAATAAACAGAATATTAACTAACAAATAAGTAGATGAATGAATAAAGAAAAAAATAAACGAATAAATGAATGAATGAATAAACAAATAAAGAAGTAAACAAAAACAAATAAACAAACAAACTAATAAATAAATAAATAGAACTTACTTCGCCTGAATAATCCTTGGTATTGCCTCAGGCCACTGCCACACTGACACAAGAACTGCCTCTCTCACTTCTCCCCGTCTGTGAAGCAACAGTGTGTGACAGTCAGCTGAGTGACCTGAAGACTATCGGTGAGATGGTGACGAGTGTGTGACAGTCAGCTGAGTGACCTGAAGACTATCGGTGAGATGGTGACGAAGCCTGGCCACTGAAGAGAGAACACACACACACACACACACACACACACACACACACACACACACACACACACACACACAAGTTCAAGAAGGTCATAACCGCGTGATAACATAAAAACAACAATATATATATATATCTGAAGCCGATGACTTCACATGCAGTATACCTATATAGGTATATATAGGTATAGCAGGTATCTCACGAGCCTAGTCCTCTCGACTGGCTCAGCTCTGTGCAGTCGTCAGCAGATTTTCTCAATAGGAGGCCCCCTCTATCTGTCCTGTGGTCGCCTCTCTGGCCGTTCACTGATACCGTCCACGTGATCAGCATACCTTGTGACACTGAGTAGGTAAGTACTGAGGCACTGACAGTCATATCAGTGGTAATACCCTGGTTCTTTTCCCAGGACCGCCCTCCTTACTGTTGAGGGGGCGTGACTCGGCACTTTCACGGCTTCACACACACACACACACACACACACACACACACACACACACAATATCAAAGTGATTCTGTGTTAACGTTGGTTATGTGACTTAAATCGTTTTGTGAACTGCACAAAGAAAATGTCGAGCCGGTTTTCTTAACAATTGGTATAATTGATACAGTTTTTTGTTTACTACGATCGTGATCATTATCATGATTATTATCACGATAATGGTGCTTGTTTTTATCAGTATTGTTATTATCAACATTGTTAGTAGTAGTAGTAGTTGTATCATCACTATCATATTATTGTCGTCCTCATTCCTCTCATCATCATCATTTTTTGGTCTGTTTGTCTCTCCCCCCCCCCCCCCCTTCCAAATCAATTTAAAGAACCAGCATCTCATGGTCTCATGGTCGAAGAAATCCATACAAGAATGGTGAATATCTGACGATTGTTAATGTTGTTGTTTTTCTTCTTCTTCTTCTTCTTTTACTACTACTACGACTACTACTGCTTCTTCTTCTTCTTTTTCTGTTGCTACCTGCTGTGTTTACATTACTGTTGCGTCCGTTTGTTCTTTTTGGTTGTTGTTGTTTTCTTGTGCCCGCCTTTGCTGTTGTTGCTATGATCACCATCCCTTGTTGTTGTTGCTATGGTCACCATCCCTTGTTGTTGTTGCTATGGTCACCATCCCTTGTTGTTGTTGCTATGGTCACCATCCCTTGTTGTTGTTGCTATGATCACCATCCCTTGTTGTTGTTGCTATGGTCACCATCCCTTGTTGTTGTTGCTATGGTCACCACCCCTTGTTGTTGTTGCTATGGTCACCATCCCTTGTTGTTGTTGCTATGGTCACCATCCCTTGTTGTTGTTGTTGCTATGGTCACCATCCCTTGTTGTTGTTGCTATGGTCACCATCCCTTGTTGTTGTTGCTATGATCACCATCCCTTGTTGTTGTTGCTATGGTCACCATCCCTTGTTGTTGTTGTTGCTATGGTCACCATCCCTTGTTGTCAACGTAGTCGTTTTCATTGCCGTGTGTTGTTAACTTATCCGCCATTGCATATGGAAATCAGTTTGTCTGGATATTAACCTAATTATGATACATTGACAGTTTAAGCGTGGGGAAAAAAACCACAAAAAGCAAAAAAACAAACAAACAAAAAATATATCGGTAATTGAAGCATCATTGCCGTTAGCGCGTTATCACTTTGTGTTTTCTCTTGTCAAAAAAAACAAAAACAACATCAGTGCAAAACTAATCTCATGTTTCTAGGCGGAGACAGGACGCGGAGCATTGTCGTGTGCTGAGTTATGACGAACATGATTAATTAAACCAATCATCAACCCCGCCCTCACACCCCCCCCCCCTCACCCCCACCTCCCCCGCGCCCCCGGCCCGCCAACCCGTCATTGTCGTTATTGTCAGCCAGTGTGTGTGTGTGTGTGTGTGTGTGTGTGTGTGTGTGTGTGTGTGTGTGTGTGTGTGTGTGAGAGAGAGAGTGAGAGAGAGAGGGAGGAAGAAACGGTTTGTATCTGTGTTTGTGTCTGTGTGTGTCTGTGCCTCTGCCTCTGCCTGTGTCAATGTGTGCGTCACACAGAGAGAGAGAGAGAGAGGGGGGGGGGCGGGGAGGGAGGGGGGAGGGGGGGAGGGTGAGACAGACAGACACAGGGAGGGAGGGAGACAGAGACAGAAACAGAGAAAAAGAGAGAGAGAGAGAATGGGGGGGGGGGGGGGGGGGGAGGAAGAGAGACAGAGACAGAAACAGAAAAAAGAGAGAGAGAGAGATCCGGTTTTCCAAGTGACTCTAATAGTAACACTCACGGTATGTCCATGTGTGCACTCCGAAGAAGGTTCATCCAAGGCACAGTCGTTATCTGCAGCTGTGAGGTCATCACTTGATAGCTCTTTGTTTCGGTCTCTGCCTGTCTCTGTCTGTGCCTGTCTCTGTCTCTCTCTGCCTGTCCCTGTCTCTCTCTGCCTGTCTATGTCTCTCTCTGCCTGTCTCTGTCTCTCCCTGTCTCTGTCTCTCTCTGCCTATCTCTGTCTCTCTCTGCCTGTCTCTGTCTCTGCCTGTCTCTGTCTCTCTCTGCCTATCTCTGTCTCTCCCTGTCTCTGTCTCTCTCTGGCTGTCTCTGTCTCTCTCTGTGCCTATCTCTGTCTCTCCCTGTCTCTGTCTCTCTCTGCCTGTCTCTGTCTCTCTCTGCCTGTCTCTCTCTCTCTCTCTGCCTGTCTTTGTCTCTGCCTGATTCTGTCTCTCTCTGCCTGTCTCTGTCTCTCCCTGTCTCTGTCTCTCTCTGCCTGTCTCTGTCTCTCTCTGCCTATCTCTGTCTCTCCCTGTCTCTGTCTCTCTCTGCCTGTCTCTGTCTCTCTCTGCCTATCTCTGTCTCTGCCTGTCTCTGTCTCTGCCTGTCTCTGTCTCTCTCTGCCTGTCTCTGTCTCTCCCTGTCTCTGTCTCTCTCTGCCTATCTCTGTCTCTCCCTGTCTCTGTCTCTCTCTGCCTGTGTCTCTCTCTGCCTGTCTCTGTCTCTCTCTGCCTATCTCTGTCTCTCCCTGTCTCTGTCTGTCTCTGCCTATCTCTGTCTCTCCCTGTCTCTGTCTCTCTCTGCCTGTCTCTGTCTCTCCCTGTCTCTGTCTCTCTCTGCCTGTCTCTGTCTCTGCCTGATTCTGTCTCTCTCTGCCTGTCTCTGTCTCTCCCTGTCTCTGTCTCTCTCTGGCTGTCTCTGTCTCTCTCTCTGCCTATCTCTGTCTCTCCCTGTCTCTGTCTCTCTCTGCCTGTCTCTGTCTCTCTCTGCCTGTCTCTGTCTCTCTCTGCCTATCTCTGTCTCTGCCTGTCTCTGTCTCTGCCTGTCTCTGTCTCTCTCTGCCTGTCTCTGTCTCTCCCTGTCTCTGTCTCTCTCTGCCTGTCTCTGTCTGTCTCTGCCTATCTCTGTCTCTCCCTGTCTCTCTCTGCCTATCTCTGTCTCTCCCTGTCTCTGTCTCTCTCTGCCTGTCTCTGTCTCTGCCTATCTCTGTCTCTCCCTGTCTCTGTCTCTCTCTGCCTGTCTGTCCCGCTGTTATTGTCTGTCTGTTAATCCTGATTCCCGCGTTTCGTAATTGACAATACGGTTATATTGTTTATCTCCTGAGGGGCCTATGAGTGTATGTTTTCTGGGTAGATGTCGGTTAAAGTGAAAAAGAAAACACTGAAGGAAAAATACAGACAAAATAAAAATAAAAACATAAAGGGAAACTACTGAACTATACTTCTAGGTTATTATAGTGCACACGGTAGGCTCAGATGAACCAATTTTTTTCGTCCAGTGAGTTTCAGTTTCAGTAGCTGAAGGAGGCGTCACTGCGTTCGGACAAAACCATATACGCTACACCACATCTGCCAAGCAGATGCCTGACCAGCAGCGTAACCCAACGCGCTTAGTCAGGCCTTGAGAAAAAAAAAAGGGGGAATAAATAATAGATAAACTTACATAAATAAATAAATAAATAATTATGATATAGAAAAAGGTAGTAGTAGTAGTAGTAGTAGTAGTAGTAGTAGTAGTAGTAGTAGTAATAATAATAATAATAATAATAATATAAAAGACAACAATGATGATAAATAAGCAAATAAATGTAAAACATGAAGACACACATTCACACATACACCCACACATGCATAACAGATGAACAGTGAACAAACCGTAACTGTGTCAGTGGTTGTTGTTTTTGTTGTTGTTGTTGTTGTTTTTGTTTTTTGTCGTTTGTGTTTTGTTTAGTGTCTGTCGAAATCTCCACTGATAAACGATGCATGAAACTGTACGTGAAATTTCTTGATCACCGTCTCTGATTGGCCTTTTGTTTGCACGCCGTTTCAGATTGTTTTGTTAGTGCACTATAAATTCTAGGTAACCGGTGGTCATTGTCAGTAACACAGTATTACACCGTGGGAAATAGATGTGAGTGGACTGTCTGTCGACTGCAACTTTCGCACTATTCAGACTCTCCCGCTTTTCTTATCCCCACATCCCTGTATAAAGATATATATATATATATAGACAAAATGAAAAGGAGACAGAATAAAATAAAATGAAATAAATCAGAACAAAATAGAATAGAATAAAATAACATGAAATAAACATAAAACCCGTTTGAATCGGCCTGCTTTATGGAAGGGATATAACTTCACCATCATCTTGCCAACAACGTATTTTTTATCGCTTACCTCCCTTGTGCTGGCAAACTACGATGCCCACTTGCACAATCCTGACCGACGTGATTGACTGTTTCATTTGATATTGATACACACCCAAAGTAAAGACAAAATGTGATTCATTCTAATATCTCGACATAAAGATATATACCTTGGTATATACATACAGGTATACACATGCCTATCAGAATAGAATATTAAAATAAAGAATAAGCGGTCTTTCTTCAAGCAACTTACTTGAGGTTTGGATCGATTTCTCGTTCTTTCGTTCGTCCGTTCAACCAGTTTGTTTGTCAGTTCATCGTTTCGTTGATTTCTTTGTTGGCTGGTTGGCTGGATTTTTGGCTGATTGGCTGGTTGGCTGGATTTTTGGCTGATTGGTTGGTTGGCTGGCTGGTTGGTTGTTGGGCACTTAGTCCGTCAATCGGGTAGACGATGTTTGGATGGAAACTTTGTCATTCATTATTCAGTCAGACAATCAGTTGGTTGTTCATCCAGTTGGTAAAGTTAGGATCGAAACTAAAGGGGAAAACGTACCGACCCCCGGGGCTTTCATTAATGGCCGCGCCATGCAGCAAGCACGTGCAGTCC
>NC_134894.1:25856214-25866214 GCF_041734735.1 Babylonia areolata | reverse complement strand
AGAGACTAACAGAAAGAGAGACTGACAGGTAGACAGACAGACAGATAGAGAGAGGGAGGGAGGGGGTGTGAAACAGACAGACAGAGAGACACATGGAGACAGAGACAGAGAGACAGGGAGATATGGAATTAGTTTTAGATTTAACTTGGAGCATTTAACACCGCCACCGTCACATAAAAAAACAATGAATTTCATGAAATGTAATAACAAAAATGTAGCACGTGCTCTAAACACACTTCTAGATTAACTTCCTGGGTTTGTCGCTGCACATATTCGTGATAAAGTAAATGAAAAAAAAACAACAGACAGACATAGTGGTATCTATGCCACTTCTTTGAAAAGAAGAACGCTTGCTGAAATACTGCACCTAGAGGGGAGACATATAATTAATTGCAAAGATCGAACGTTTTTTGTTTTTGTTTTACTCCGGGGGAGTGTTAATTTCCATAGGGCGTCTCTTCCCTTATCAATCACACCATCAGATTTCTTCGGCGCTTGATTGGAGCAACATGAAATAAATCCCCTGCAACATCCGCATCGCAGTTTCTCAGATACCTTTACGGAAGTTCCAGATTTTATTTGTCTGGTGTGTTCCATTTTCTGCGTATTTTCTGTGGCACTATGAAGCGTGGTGGCCGAGTGATAATGTACCCGACTATGAAGCGACAGTCCATGGGTTCGTGTTCTAAAAATGGGCTGCTATTCCCCCCCCCCCCCCCTATATCCCCGTCGCCTTCCACTAGACCGTGAGTGGAGGTGATGGTCTGGGTGCAAGTCTTTCAGAAGCAGCAAGCACCCCCCGCCTTTGGCAAAATTTTGTGGGGAAAATCCACTTTGACAGAAGAAGACAAATACAATTGCAGTGGGGAAATTTGGCACTGTACTGTCGTCACGCGCTCTCCCTGTGTGTGTGTGTGTGTGTGTGTGTGTGTGTGTGTGTGTGTGTGTGTGTGTGTGTGTGTGTGCTGGCACGTATGTGTGTGAGACTCTGAGTGTGTGTGTGGTGAGGGGGAGTGGGGGTGATTGTTGGTGTGCATGTTGCATTTGCGTGTGCGTGTGCATTTTCCTTACTTCTTTATTTTTTACTCACACACACAGACACAGACATACACAGAGACACAGCCACACACACAGCCACACACACACATACACACACACACACACGCACGCACATATGTGCGCGCGCGCGTACACCCCCCCCCCCCCACACACACACACACTATATCACACCCCTCACCCCACCCCATCCCACAAATGCACACACACACGCACAAACCACACACACACACACACACACACACACACACACACACACTCACATACACACAAACGCACACACACACACACACACTCTCTCTCTCTCTCTCTCTCTCTCTCTCTCTCTCTCTCTCTCTCTCCACATCACTAGGGTGTATGTGTGTGTTGCATCAGTTGGTGTATGTGCGTTTTCGTTCTTTGAAAAAAAAAGTTTTGAACTGTCTCTGTCTCTCTCTGTCTTTATATCTCTGTCTCTGTCTGTCTACCTGTCTGTCTGTCTGTCTGTCTGTCTCTCTCTCTCTCTCTCTCTCACACACACACAAACAAACACGCCGCACCACACCAAACACAGACACAGACACACAGACTCACTCACACACACACACACACACACACACACACACACACACACACACACACACATACACACACATACATAACAACAACATCACACCACACCAAACACAGACACTCTCTCTCTCTCACACACACACACACACACACACACACACACACACACACACACACACACACACACACACACATACACGCGCGCGTGTGCATTTGCGTAAGTGCGTGAACGCGCGCCTACACGAAGGGGCAGGCTATGTCATGACCGTCAGCCGTCAACAGATGTCTGGTTGCCGGACGAGTGCAGCTGGGCATACAATCCGTTGACAGCGAACTGGGTAACATCCTGCCAGACTGACTGGCACCATCTGCTTCTGTTGATTCTTGGAATAGAGTGGTGCCTGTCTCCGACACCGAAGCAACAAGAATGGAAGACGAGTGTACTGGCAGTGTGTGGAGACGTGTCAATCGCTTCGTCAGGGGTCTCCACACTCGGCTCTTTCAGGTCTGGCCTTGAAAACCCACCTCTTCACAAGATATAGTCTCCCTCCCCTAGCTCTTCCTTGTCTTCTGTTTCTTCAGTTTTAGAGTTATGCATGCGTGTGAATGACTGGTGTGAAAGCTCTTAGATTTGTCTCTGCACAAGATTCAGCGCTATATAAATATTTATTATTATTATCATTATTGTTTATTGCTGTTGTTATATTACTATCATTATTATTATTATTATAATCCAATGTCTGCATTATCATTATGTTTTCTTTCTTTAGTTTAACACATGGAGGGGGGGGGGAGAAAATCAACAACAAGGCATCACAGACGGAAAGGAAATGAAAACCATTTACAGAGACCCAGACTTTTGACACACAGCAGACAGACCCTGGGGAATCTGGTGAACAGTTCTTCTGTCTGTGCGGCGTCACGATGACTCTTTACAGAGCTGAGGGAGAAGAAGAAGAGGAGGAGGAGGAGAAGGAGAAGAAGAAGATGAAGAAGAAGAAGAAGAAGAGGAGGAGGAGGGAGAAGAAGAAGAGGAAGAGAAGGAGAAGAAGAAGAGGAGGAGGAGGAGAAGTAAAAGAAGAAGAAGAGGAAGAAGAGGAGGAGGAGAAGGAGAAGCAGAAGAAGAAGAGGAAGGAGAAGAAGAAGAGGAGGAGGAGCAGAAGGAGAAGTAGAAGAAGAAGAAGAAGAGGAGGAAGGAGAAGAAGAAGAGGAGGAGGAGGAAAAGGAGAAGAAGAAGAGGAAGAAGATGAAGAGGAGGAGGAGCAGAAGTAGAAGAAGAAGAGGAGGGAGAAGAAGAAGAGGAAGAGAAGGAGAAGAAGAAGAGGAGGAGGAGGAGGAGGAGAAGTAAAAGAAGAAGAAGAAGAGGAAGAGGAGGAGGAGGAGCAGAAGTAGAAGAAGAAGAGGAGGAGGAGGAAGGAGAAGAAGAAGAAGAGGAGGAGAAGAAGAAGAAGAAGAGGAGGAGGAGGAGCAGAAGAAGAAGAAGAAGAGGAGGAGGGGCAGAAGAAGAAGAAGGGGGAGAAGAAGAAGAACAAGAACAAGAAGGAGGAGGAGGAGCAGAAGTAGAAGAAGAAGAGGAGGATTGATTGATTGATTGAATCTTTAATGGGTAAAGAATTAGGCACAGTAAAGGCCTTTTTACAATTCTGCCCATTTAACGACATAAAAAAATAAAGAACGAACGACACAAAACATAAAAATAAAGAAATAAACTGAAATAAAATAAAATAATAAGAACGACGAATAAGAATAGGAACTTGAATAGTCTATTAAAGGTAACAAAGCGATGAAAAACTGGAACAATTGGTACATTACATGTACATAGGTACTTACACACACACACACACACACACACACACACACACACACACACACACACACACAAAATTATAAAACAAGCAACAAAGACATACGTACACATTCACGCCCACACACTCAAACACACACAAACACACACACGCACTTACTGTTCACACATACACATACATTCAATTTTTCATTCATCATGGCATGGCAGCTAGTGGACTGAGTACAAGCAAGCATTTGCAAAAGACCGCGAGTAGGTTAATCAAATGTATCGAATAGAAATATTCTTATCTTAGTTTTAAAGAGAGATATGGCTGGAATTTGACGACATGTCTTTGGAAGCATGTTCCATTCGATGCTTCCATTAAATGAGAGACTCATCTTAAATAAATCAATTTTAGGCTTTGGGACAATAGCTCTATCTGAATTACGTTGGAACTGGAAACAAAATAACGATTTTAAATATTGTGGGCATGCGTTATGAACAATTTTATGCATAAGAATCAATGTGTTATATCTAATAAGTAGATGAACAGGTAATATTTGAAGTTCTTTGTACATATTGTGCACAGATCCACCTGTGGTATTTACATGGTTAATCATCTTAATGGCACGTTTTTGTAAAGAGCAAAGTGGCTTTAATGTAGAAGGAGGACATTTACCCCAAATAATCGAGCAATAGCTGAGGCGAGACTGGATATAGGCAAAGTAAAACACACGTCTAGAATGATTATCAAGAAAGTGTTTGATCTGTGATAATTGGAATACACTAGATGATACTTGTTTTATGAGGCAATGAATATGTTCCTGCCACGAAAGATTTTGATCAATAGTAATGCCTAATAGTATATGCTTAGTAACTTGTTTGATAGTATTGTCTTTATATTTTATGTTAAGTTGTGCGTCTTTTATGTTCTGTCTTTTCTGACGAGGACAAATTAACATGCATTCTGTCTTTTCAGGGTGCACGACCATATCATTAGCATCACACCAGTTTTCGACAGATTTCATGTTGGCATTCAGGTGATAACTAATTTCGTCAACATTGTGACTAGCATATTGTATTGATGTATCATCAGCAAATAAATCACAGATTGCATGTTGAATTGATAAAGGTAGATCGTTGATATACAAGGAAAATAAGAGAGGGCCTAGAATTGACCCCTGCGGTACTCCTCTTGGAACATGCCTTTTGGAAGAAATAAAGCCACGTGAATAGACAGCCTGAATACGGTTTTCTAGGTAAGATCTGAGAAACAATAAGCAGTTATCGGCAATACCATAACATTTCAATTTGTGAAGCAATATTTCGTGATTGATTAAGTCAAACGCTTTTGTAAAATCAAGGAATATCACTCCAACCACCTTGCTTTTATTAATATCACGCAGCCATGCATCAGTTATTCTACATAAAGCGGTTTCACAAGAATGGTGCTGTCTAAATCCTGATTGATTGGTATGTAGAAGCTGATATTTTTCAATAAAGAATGTAAGACAAAGGTGTACATGACGTTCTAGAACTTTTGAGACAGAAGACAACAATGAGATTGGTCTGTAATTATTGACATCATGAACATCACCTTTTTTATGCAGGGAAATAACCTTTGCATATTTAAACTCTTTTGGAAAATGATTTTTGGATAGACAAAGATTGAAGAGATAAGTAAGAGAATCGGCAATAAAAGGTGCAGATAGTTTTAATATTTTTGGACTAATGCCATCGAAGCCACACGAGTTTTTATTTTTTAGCGATACTAAATAAGATAAGACTTCATGAATAGACATTAATGGAACAGAAAACTTTGTTTTTATATCTTTATTATGACAGAAGTTTTCTAAGATGCTGAAATCAAAAGAAGTGTGTGCACTGTCATTTGCGATTAATTTGTTTCCAATGTCAGCAAAGTGATTGTTCAGTGTATCAACAGGAATGAGACATTCCGCATTTGAATTGTTTGGTTTGGTGAGTTGGTGTATAGCCTTCCATATGGAGGCTGTGTTGCTTTTGTCTTCGATTAGCTTACGAAAGAAAATCCGTTTAGACTTTCTGATCATGTATTTGACAATATTACGTTTCTTCTGGTATTCTTCGAATGGACCGATTATCTTTTGATGGTCTCTGTCATCCATTGCTTGAAAGATATCTTGCGTAAGCCAACTCGGAAGAATTTCCGACTTGACTCGTCTCTGAATTAAAGGGATATGTTTATCAACAACATGCAGTAACGTTGCAGTCCAAAAGGAAAGGGCTTCGTCTGGATTAGTAAAGCTATAAATGTTAGTGAAAGGTGCAGAAATGAGGTCTGATTGAAAGGCGTCCAGATTAAAATGTTTAAATGACCGAAATGTGACAACAGTATGACCTGTTTTGGGTATTTTGAAACCCTTTTTTCCCCATGTAATGCAGACGGCATTGTGGTCACTTACGCCAACATTCGGCACACAAATTTCTCGAACTGATGTTAGATTGGATGTATAAATATGATCTAAGAGCGTTCTAGTTTTTTGGGTAACTCTGGTGGGGGAATCAATACACTGATGGAGATTGTAAGACGTATAGATGTTGTTCCATCGGCTATGACGCTGAAAAAGATCTAAATTAAAGTCACCCAAAATTAATACTTCTTTTTTTGAAAGCCAGGCGCTGTCCATCATTTCACAAAAATCGTCATACCACTTGGAAAAACTCTTAGGATGTCTGTACAAAAATGCTATAAGGAGCGAATCTGTTGATTTATTTTGGGATTGAACTTCAAGCCACAGTGATTCAACATCTGGATGATGTAGGTCATTACGAATTCTGTACGGAACGTTATTTTGAATATAAATGACGATACCACTTTCTTTAGATTTTTGAGGATTTTTCCGAACAATATTGTAACCAGGAATAGAAATAGATTTGTCATTAATGTGAATGTTCGTCCATGATTCAGAAAAGCCAAAGATATGGAATGGTTTATCATTATTATATATCATCTTCGATACGTCTGTCATTTTATTGACCAAATGACATATGTTTAAGTGACCTACTCGCAGTCCTTCACAAACAGGCCAGTTCGAGACATTAGCAGGACTTGACATTAGTGCATAATAAAAATACTACCTAGATTTTCGAAATGCAGTTCTAGTAAGGGAAAGTGCTGAATAATTCAAGCTGAGAGAGAGAGAGAGAGAGAGAGAGAGAGAGAGAGAGAGAGAGAGAGAGAGAGCTTGTATGTCTGCGTTGATTTGACGCCAAGGCAAGTCTCTGGGAACGTCAACGATGCAAACTGAAACATCCATGGCGATGACAGCTTGCAGGGGAGGTGGAGGTGGGGAGGTGGGGTGAGTTAAGTTCCCACAACGTCGTGTACGATCTGGGCTGATCGTCAGTCATCTAATTATTTATGATACAAGAGATTGTATCAAGGGGTGAGGTCTGAGAGCTGGGAATTGGTCTGTTTGTAAAGAAGGGTTGAAGAGTGGTACAGATTTAACGGGGAAAGGGTGTGTGGTATGTTGGTAAGCATTGTGGAATGATGGTTGTTCTGGTGACAAAGAATAGCAGTTTCCAAATACTTTGTTTGAATAATGACACAAGTTGTTGGAATAGTGGTCAAATTGACTATCAGCAGCAGCTGGCTGGAAGTCGTACTGGTCTTGATGACAGACAGCAGGATTGGGTGGAGGGTCGAAGTGCTGTGCATGTGAGGCCATGGGGAACAGGTCCTGATTAGCGTCTGGTGGAAAGTCGTGGCGCCGTGGCTGCGTGATGGGAAACTGGGCCTGATGAATGGCTGGTGGGAAGTTGTGGCGCCGTGGCTGTATGATGGGGAACTGGTCCTGATGCATTCTAGTAGCACCGGGTGGAAGGCTGAAGCGTTGTGGCTGTGTAGGCATGTAGTGCTGGTCCTGTAATGGATGAACAGGGAACTTGCGGGGTTGGGTCGGCTGACCGTTAGAAAAAACGGGCCTCAAACGATGATATGGACCACCCTGATGAATGTGTTTCCCACGGAACCGGCGTTCTTGATTAAGTGTTAATTGACTGACAGGATGCCTAGATGTATGTTGACGGTGGTGTGTATGACAACCAGTCAGCCCTTTGGGTTTCTGAGAAGTGTTAGGATTTTTTTCAGTTTCTGAAAGACGCTTTTCAGTGAGCTGTAGATTGTGGGCCAACTGAGCAGTTCCTTTTTTACTCAGATGGATATGATCTGAATAAAGGGTACCATCTGAAGGTGATCTGAAGGTGAGGAGGAGGAAGGAGAAGAAGAAGAAGAGGAGGAGGAGAAGAAGAAGAAGAATAGGAAGGAGAAGAAGAAGAAGAGGAGGAGGAGGAGAAGGAGGAGCAGAAGAAGAAGAGGAAGAAGAACAAGAAGAAGAAGAGGAAGGAGGAGGAGCAGAAGAAGAAGAAGGGGGAGAAGAAGAACAAGAAGAACAAGAAGGAGGAGGAGGAGGAACAGAAGAAGAATAAAAAGAAGAAGAAGAATTTCGATTGAGGACTACTACTAATTATTGACGTAGGAAAAGCAGAAGAAGAAGAAGATGATGATGATGGTGATGAAGAAGAAGAGGATGATGATGATGGTGATGAAGAAGAAGATGAAGATGGTGATGATGGTGATGATGATGAAAATGAACAAGAAGAAGAACAAGAAGAAGAAGAGGAAGGAGGAGGAGGAGCAGAAGAGGAAGGAGGAGGAAGAGAACACCACCACCACCACCACCACCATCAACAACAACAACAACAACAAGGTGTTTTTTTTCTCGCAATTTGACATTTTCAGGTCAGACGAAACAATAAAAAACATCATATACAGAAACAACCAAAATGCTCACACAAAAACAGTGTACAAAATGTGTAGGAAATTATGCATGAACTAGCTTGTTCCTTCTTTAGTTCATTAGCAATGAAATCAAATGTGAAATTAGAACTGTGTGTGTGTGTGTGTGTGTGTGTGTGTGTGTGTGTGTGTGTGTGTGTGTGTGTGTGTGTGTGTGTGTGTGTGTGTGTGTGTGTGTGTGACTATTTGCCTCCCAATTTCCTTTCTTCTCCTTTATCTAAAAAAAAAAAGAAAAAAAAGTTCCACCTAAACGTTACATGGTGTTTTTTTCAATACCCAAAGAAAAATTGAAAGAGGCAAAACAGATAAATAAGCATACATGTCAAAGACAGAAACAAAGACTGTATAGGTATCTAGCCAGCAACCTAGCTTGCTAAAGAGAGAGAGGAGGGGGGAGGAGACAGACAGACAGACAAACGGAACAGAAAGAAAAGAATTCACATTAATTAAGGAAACTTTTCAGCACACGCATATCCTCACGAACATGATCTCAGTCTTTTACCGAACGTAGCAGAATAAAATCGAGCGAAAAACAAACAAACAAACAAACAAACAAACAAAACAACAGCAACAAATTGATAGCACGTAAACAACTGAACATACTGTCTGTGGGAGACAAACGCTTACATACTCAGAGAAAGAGAGAGAGAGAACACTGAACACTGAACACTGAACACTTTAATGTCAATAGCTTTACAGCCCTAATGACATGGGGGTTCATAATACAAATAACAACATGCATCAATAGTAATAATATTGATGAAAACCAAAACCAAAACGAAATCAATCAATCTGTGCAACAAAGTGCAGTTCGACCATCCATTCAAAGTAATGGCATGTAGTGAGAAATAAAAACAAAAACATATATAAATGTATAACATAAATATTTTCCATATGAGAGTGACAACACATATTTCACTTTTCACAATGAGCAACACCTGATACTATTTTATTATTGTTGGTTTTTTTTTCGTCGCATGTTATTCGCTTCTGCAATATATTTTGCAAGTGACTGTAGTGAAGTTTCCTGATTTAAATTAAGCACTCCAAAAATATCTTCATACTTTGCTGAATTTGTTTTAAATACAACACATTTTTCTCGAATATCGTCATAAGCTTTACAACTAAACAAAAAATGTAACTCATCCTCCCTTGAATGACCGCACATCGGGCAAGGGGAGAGTAACGAGGGCTCAGTCTGAAACCACTTTTCATAAGCATTCAAACCAATCGTTCTCGTTCTAAATCTGGCAAGACTTGTTCGGTGCCACTTGTTTGTCACGACTGTGATATATTTTTCTGTTTGAAATATACTTTTAAAACTATAAAACCATCTATATTTCTCAGTGCTTTCCATTTTACAGTGCCAATTCTGTTTATATGAAGCAATTAGCCTATCTTTGAATTCTGAAACAAATCCTTCTACACATCCAACTCCCTGACACATCCACACAATCCCAAATCCATTTACAGTTAATGTCTTCTTTACAAAATATACCCAGTTTTCCTTCCCTCTCTCATGTTCATTTACTAACATTTCATACGCCTGCTTACATAATCTCGATGTGGGTAGCCTTATTAATTTTAACCAATATTTTATACATTTCACACATGATTTAATGTATAATGGGTATCTACCACTTTCTCCATATAATACAGTATTTGAAGCATGTAATGGAACATTTAAAAAACGTTTAATAGCTAATGTATGTACTTTTTCTAAATCTTTGTTATCAGAAAGTCCCCAAATTTCGGCACTGTAT
>NC_134894.1:25846214-25851214 GCF_041734735.1 Babylonia areolata | reverse complement strand
GTGTCGCGTCGTGTCGTGTCGCGTCGTGTCGTGTCGTGTCGTGTCGTGTCATGTCGTAACGTATCGTGTCGTGTCGTGTCGTGTCGTGTCGTGTCGTGTCGTGTCGTATCGTATCGTGTCTTGTCGTGTCGTGTCGTGTCGTGTCGCGTCGTGTCGTGTCGTGTCGTGTCGTGTCGTGTCGTGTCGTGTCATGTCGTAACGTATCGTGTCTTGTCGTGTCGTGTCGTGTCGTGTCGTGTCGTATCGTATCGTATCGTATCGTATCGTATCGTATCGTATCGTATTGTATCGTATCGTATCGTATCGTATTGTATTGTATTGTATTGTATTGTATCGTATCGTATCGTATCGAGTCGTGCCGTGCCGTGCCGTGCCGTGTCGTATCGTATCGCATCGTATCGTATCGTATCGTGTTCTGTCGTATCGTATCGTATCGTATCGTGTTGTGTCGTGTCGCGTCGCGTTGTATCGTATCGTGTTAAATCGTATCGTATCGTGTTAAATCGTACCGTATCGTATCGTGTCGTGTCGTGTTGTGTCGTGTCATATCGTATCGTATCGTATCGTATCACATCGTATCGTATCATATCGTATAGTTTTGTTTTTCAGGTTATTGAAGCGTATAAACTGCAATCGGTGTGTATGAGTACTTTGCATTCTTTCGGTTCTTTCCTGTTGTTTTTTTTGTTTTGTTTTGTTTTTGTTTTTTTTGTTTTTGTTTTTTGTTTGTTTGTTGTTGTTGTTTTTTGGGGGTTTTTAATTTTTATTTTTTTCTCCTGCTTCTCTGCTGACTACATTCACTCTTTTGTTTATTTATTTGTTTGAATTCTCTCTCTCTCTCTCTCTCTCTCTCTCTCTCTCTCTCTCTCTTCTTTTTCTCTGTCCCATCTGTCTCCCTCCCTCTCTCTTTCTCTCTCCCTCTATCTGTCTCTGTGTGTGTGTCTCTGTCTCTCTCCCTCTGTCTCTCTCTCACTCTCTCTGTCTCTTTCACTGTCTCTCTCCCTCTGTCTGTCTGTCTCTCTCTATCTCTCTCTGTCTATCTATCTCTCTATCTATCTATCTATCTATCTATCAATCTGTCTATCTATTATCTATCTATCTGTCTGTCTGTCTATCTATCTATCTATCTCACTCTAGTTTTGTTTTGTTTTTAATTCCACTCTTCACATTATATCCCTCACTCTCTTTATTTCGTTGTTTTATTTTATGCCTATTGCATTTGAAATCTTGCTTTCTTTCTTTCTTTCTTTCCTTCTTTCTTTCTTTCCTTCTTTCTCTTTTTCCTGGTTTTTCTTTCGTTTTCCTTTTCTTGTCTCTCTTTCAGACTCTTCGGTCTTTTTTTCTTTATTCCTTTCTTTCTTCCTGCCTTTCACTCTGTCTTTCTTCCTTCCTTTTCTTCTTTCTTTCTTTCTTCAGTTTTTTTTCTCCCTTATTTCTCTCTTGCTATCTTTGTTTCTATATTCTTGTTGTTGTTTTTTCTGCGTTCATCATCCATCATCCACGTCTTTCGCTTTCGAGACTTCTGTACTGTTGCGGTTGTTGTCGTTGTTGTTGTCGTTGTGATCGTTGTTGTTGTTGTTGTTGTTGTTGCTGCTGCTGCTGCTGTTGTTTCTGTTCCTGTTGTTATTGATGTCGTTGTCGTTGTTGTGGCTTTGTGTTTGCTTTTCTTTTTGTTCTTGTTCTTGTTTTGTTTACCTCTTTGTCTCCATGAACAAACTGATTGAAGGTCAGTCTTTACCTTTAGGGGTCACTCCAAAAAGTGGACAGATACATAGATAAATAGATAGATAGGTAGACAGACAAACAGACAGATAAAGAGACAGGACGGTGCCCCGTGATGAGGAGGGACAGCCCACCAGCCTTCTTAGCGCGAAGTGGACAGGATTGACCGTTGGCTCTGATGGTCAATCATCTGCCATTGATGAACGTCGTTCCTCTCCTGCCTTTGGGGGGTGGGGGGGGGGCGGGGAGGGGGGGTGTGGGGGGTTAGAAGAAGGAGTGGCCTGCTGAGAGGTATTCGGTGTTTAGAATTATAGTGTCTTATCTTACTTCGTTTAATTGCATTTCATTTCATTCCATTTAATTTTTTTTCCCCGGACTTTCTTGGGTCGACCACCGTTTTATTTTGTATATGAATTCATTATAGCAATTCAGAGTAGATGGAAAAGAAAGGGGAAAAAACAAAGAAAGAAAAAAAAATGAATACAGTGTACATTAACAATAACATCGTCATCATTAGTCATTAAACTTATAATTATTGTTCTATCAATTTGGTCAAGGTGGACACATATTCATCATGTGTAACAGTGCAGTTTTATAACATATAACAGACATTATATCTAGCATCGGCATAGAGTTATGGACACTTTGCTTAGCTAACGTAATGTGGAAAGAACACAACCCACACATGGGATATCTTATGTATGAACACATTTCCTCTAGTTTTCTATACGTGATTATATAAAACACCCATTACACAGTCATGTTAAACATTATTACTGCAGACACATAAGTGCACATGAATACACACATGCATATATTATTTACATACTCGCATACTTACACATTCACGTACATCTGTTCAAGTTTTTAAAAAAAATATATATATATATATCATTTAATTTTGTTTTATTTCAATTTACTTAAGTTTATTTCATTCTGTTTTGTTTTGTCTTATTTCAGTTCATTCTATTGTATCCTCCCCCACCCCCCTCGAGACCTAAGCGCGTTGAGTTACGCTGCTGGTCAGGCATCTGTTTAGCAGATCAGATGTGCAGTGACGTCTCCTTGAGCTGAATTGACAGTCAGCAAGTGTAGAACCCTTTTCCTCTCCTCATTCTCTCTTCCTTCAATCTCCAGAAAAAGAGAATCTTACTAAAGGCTTTACAATCCTAGACCAGTAAGCCAAAAAAAAAAAAAGCAATGTTTTCTCTTTAACAAAAATAGTTTCTCACTTCTTCTTCTTCTTTTTTTTTTACCTCTGCTTTTTATGTGAAACGTCATTCTTACTTTTTCCTCCTACATTTGTTTTTTCTAACAGAAAGCTAGGAAAATTGGAAGACGGTAGAACGAGTATATTTGAATCCTTACTTGTCGCTATAAATCTCCTATAAAAGATTCTTTTTTTTTTCCCCTGGAGTGCATCACAACTCCTACCCCATTCCCCAACTCACACCCCCCTTCTCTCTCACCCACGTCCCCCCATCGACTCCCCTTCATTTCCCCCCCGTACCTTTCAGGAGGGGCTTTCTTCTCCCTATTTTTTGTATCGATCACTAACGTCCATAAGCGCTTCCCCCATCCATTTCCACCTCCCACGGAGACTCAAACGAAACCTCATCATTGTTATCGTTGACTCCATCAGAATCAGTTTCTCCGTGCCGGCGGAGAGTCCACCCATCCCTTTTCTCTGTCCCGGCTTACAGTTTCGGTTGCTCCGTCTATCGATCACGTGGACAGATGATCGGCCCGGAGAGTTATCGGCCGTAAGAGAATCACCGGTCTTGGAAACGGGGGGGAGGGGTCGGGTAAACAGTGGGCTGGCTGCACCCCACAATTAGGAAGAGGTGCAGGGGCGAGGGGGGGAAACTAGAGTGGTGGTGGTGGTGGTGGTGGTGGTTTTGGTGGTGGTGGGGCTTCGTGACTGGGCATGATCTTGGATTGATAGATAGATAGATAGATAGACAGATAGGTAGGTAGTAGGTACGATAGTAGATAGATAGATAGATACATAGATAGATACATAAATAGATAGAAGACAAAGAAAGACATAAGTATACATAAAAGGATATCTAGACATGCATCTAGATATGTACGTTGGTAGGCACGTTGATGGGCGGAAGTAAAGGAACAATTAACCAGATGGACAGGTAGGCTGGTATGGTTATAGAAACGTACACTGATAATTCCTATTTAGATCAAAATAATTTCATAGACTGTTATGCCAATGAAACCAATGATTTGTCTAATTCCCGTATGATTTCAATAGTATCACAATATAACCTAAGTGTGACTTTTCGAGCATGTTTTTAAACCGTTAGATACTTTCTGTTATTTCTTTTAAAAAATGCTGACATTTTCATGGCGGGTATTACAGAAAATTCAATCTGGAAAGCACTAAAATGTAGTGGTTCCAGTACCCATTCAGTCCTTAAAGAAATGTTGAAATGTTTCATCAAAAAGATACAACAAAAAGAGAAAACTTTTATTTTAATTTCCAGTACTTACAAAGAACAAAAAAAGTTTTTACTCCACTGCAAACTATCGGACTCCGGCCCTCAAGAAATCACTCTCTGCCAAGAGAGAGAGAGAGAGAGACAGAGAGGTTTTGGGGGAGTCTTGTGCATTTGTGGAGTATGGCCCGTGGTTGCTGTCCGCGACCGGAAATGGCCACATCCGGCATCTTGGGGCCAGAGTCGCGTGCTTGTTGTGGAGAGGCTGGAGAGCTTGTCGTGCGGAATGAGTTGCCGGGCCAAAGACAGGGACAACTTGGTTAATGCAACGACCTCCAGGATTTGGGCTCGGCTTGGGGCTTCCAGTCAGAACCTGTCTCTGTCTGGCTTGCTGTCTCTGTCTCTGTCTCTCTCTCTCTCTCGTTTTGAGTTCACTCTGTCTGTGTCTTTCTGTCTCTCTCGGTCTCTGCCTCTATCGCTGTATCTCTCTCTCTCTCTTTCTGTGGTTGTGTGTTTGTGTGTGTGTGTGTGTGTGTGTGTGTGTGTGTGTCTGTGTGTTTGTGTATCTATGGGTCTGTGTGTGAGAGAGTCCGGATCTTTGTCTAACTGGTTCTCTCTCTCTCTCTCTCTCTCTCTCTCTCTCTCTCTCTCTCTCTCTCTGTCTCTCTTTCTTTCTCTCTTTGTCGGTCTGTGTGTGTGTGTGTGTGTGTGTGTGTGCGTGCGTGTGTGTGTGTGTGCGTGTGTGTGTGTGTGTGTGTGTGTGTGTGTGTGTGTGTGTGTGTGTGTGTGTGTGTGTGTGTGTGTGTGATAGATTTTGCGTATGTGTGT
>NC_134894.1:25833714-25841214 GCF_041734735.1 Babylonia areolata | reverse complement strand
GTGTGTGTGTGTGTGTGTGTGTGTGTGTGTGTGTGTGTGTGAGCTTCGCATGCAGCACCAGACTAAGAGACACCAACTAATGCTGATGTTTATCACAACAATTGGAAAACTTCCATCGTTTGGATTGTGATGCTATTTCAGTAATATTTCTGTGAGTGTATTGTCCGTTTTGTATATATTGCATGTCGGCATGGATGCACAAAATAACATGCATTCACACACAAACAAACACACACACGCGCGTGTGCGCGCGTACGTACACACGCATGCACATAAACTCAGATTCATGCGAGTGGAGACATACAGAAAAACGCAAGCACTCACACATATTTGCATTTGTTTGTATTTGCATTTCTTTTTATCACAACAGATTTCTCTGTGTGAAATTCGGGCTGCTCTCCCAAGGGAGAGCGCGTCGCTACACTACAGTGCAACCCATTTTTTGTATTTTTTCCTGCGTACAGTTTTATTTGTTTTTCCTGTCGAAGTGGATTTTTCAGAATTTTGCCAGGAGCATCCTTTCTGTTGCCGTGGGTTCTTTTACGTGCGCTAAGTGCATGCTGCACACGGGACCTCGGTTTATCATCTCACCCGAATGACTAGCGTCCAGATCACCACTGAAGGTCAAGTGGAGGGGGAGAAAATATCAGCGGCTGAGCCGTGATTCGAACCAGCGCGTTCATTCTCTCGCTTCCTAGGCGGACGCGTTTCCTCAAAGCCATCACTCCACACACACAGAGACAGAGACAGACAGACAGACAGACAGACAGACACACACACACACACACACACACACACACACACACACACACACACACACACACACACACAAAAGCGCATACGCGTTTTTAATTACCCTTTAACCGCCTTGGACGCCTCCTCCTCCATCCCCCAGGGCCACCCAAAGGCCCTGTAAACGTTGCCATAAGAAACTGCTGAGGGGCACTGGACCGTCAATGCAAGTCGTGACAACGCTCTCTGGTCTCTAGTAATCGGTCGTGACAGTCCGTCTGTTTCTCCCCCACACTCACACTCTGAAAAATGTCAAGGCGTGAGGAAGATGAACCACAGTTTGTTTTGCGTTACCCTGCCTTGAAAAACCTCAGACAAAAGCTAATTCAGACTAGATATTATTAAGAAGAATCTCGTTCTATGTTTGATTTGCTAATGTCATCAAACTCCGAGTCTGCTTGAACTTTATATTGACTGACCATCTACAAATCTGAAATATTAAAGAGACTACAGCATTGGTGTTACTTCTGTGAATATTGTTGAAGATCGAAATTTTACTACTTTTGGTTTTGATTTGTTTTGTCGATTTCTTGTCTTAATATTTTCTTCTTTCCGCCTACAATATGATCTACTTTTAGTTATGGCCTTTGGCTTGCATCTGAATAAAGATAGAAATCGTTATCGCTATATTATAGTGTCAGTTTAACCACAAGACTGCTGAACTTTGGTTAAAAACAAACCAATATCAATATGGCATCAGTTTCTGCAGTTCCTAACCTTTGTTTGTTTTTTGAACCATGCAACTGGTTTTGCTGATCAAAGTTGATACGATCCCAAGAGGAAGAAATTCAACCAAGAGAACGGTAACCGACATCCTGACCAGCGACGATTTGAATCCTATTTCGATGAGGCGACAGCTAGCCCTTCACAGACGTGCACACCTGTTAGCAGAGCAGTTAAGGGGTTAAGGGGCACACTGTGTGCAAGAGATCGCTGCTCGTGCGTCTTTTTTTTTTTTTCGTGTGAAAACGTGGGAATGAACACGTCCAGACAGCTGTGATGGAGCCCGGCTTTCTCCTCAGCATGCGCTCAAATAAAGTTCGGTTGACTGGTCGAGGAGCGGACCTTACCCCCATGGCTCAAGACAGATGGCAAAGAAATGGTTTCCGCTCTCTAGAAATAAAGGAAAAGCTCTCCTCCTCACCAAAAAGAAATGATTTACCAGTTTTATTTCAATTTTTGTTTTTCCGTGTGTGTGTGTGTGTGTGTGTGTGTGTGTGTGTGTGTCTGTGCGTCTGTGTGTGTGCGTGTCTGTGTGCGTGCGCGTGTCTGTGTCTTTGTGGTTGGGATTTTTTTTCTGTTATGAAAGGATAACATTTTTGGCGCGTTTAGAAGACGCACATTGCTTGATGCAGGGCAGCGATGTGTAAGAAAATCATTTCAGTCGGGGGTAATGTCCCATGTTAAACTCGCTGTGCGCGCGCGTGTGTGTGTGTGTGTGTGTGTGTGTGTGAGTGTGTGTGTGTGTGTGTGTGTGAGAGAGAGAGAGAGTGTGTGTGTGTGTGTGTTTATGTGTGCACTTATGCGCACGCGTGTGTGTGTGCGTGCAATCGTGCGTGCCTGTGCGTTTTATTAATGGTCTTATAACCTGACACTCTTGTTAATTGCCAAAGGTATCAAACCACTTTAATGTGAACGCCAATCCGTGATCTTTCTCTTGCAGTCACACCTTTTATATTTCATCCAGTCAGTTTGGACATTGTCCAACTGCTGCCTTCACCAGGAAGAAAATGACTTTGTGACAGAAACACCCTGACTTACACATGTCCGGTCATGTCTCCTACCAAGCGTGAAACCTGGAAATGAAAAAAAACATGACAGTCCCGATGGACTTCCGCCTCGTCTGGGTATCGCTCGACAACTTCCGGGTGACGTGGGGAGTTAATGCCAGCTTGTTACCTGAGACGGAGATGGCTGCAGCATGCTGCATGAACAGTGTAAGGAAAGGGGGGGGGGGGGTGATGAGGGGGGGGGGGGGGGGGGGGGGGGAATCACGGACTGACCAGCAGCCATTCTGCTTCGAATCCATCAGTGTTGTGTTGCGTTGTGCTGTGCTGTGCTGTGCTGTGCTGTGCTGTGTTGTGTGTTGTGCTGTGCTGTGCTGTGCTGTGTTGTGTTTTGCTGTGTTGTGCTGTGCTGTGTTGTGTTGTGTTTCGTTGTGCTGTGCTGTGCTGTGTTGTGTTGTGCTGTGCTGTGTTGTGCTGTGCTGTGTTTTGCTGTATTGTGCTGTGCTGTGTTTTGCTGTGTTGTGTTGTGCTGTGTCGTGTCGTGTCGTGTCGTGTCGTTCCGTGTCGTGTCGTGTTGTGTTGTGTTGTGCTGTGCTGTGCTGTGTTGTGTTGTGTTTTGCTGTGTTGTGTTGTGTTTCGTTGTGCTGTGCTGTGCTGTGTTGTGTTGTGCTGTGCTGTGCTGTGCTGTGCTGTGCTGTGCTGTGTTATTTTGTGTTGTGCTGTGCTGTGTTGTGC
Organism: Babylonia areolata; assembly: GCF_041734735.1. NCBI lineage: Eukaryota > Metazoa > Mollusca > Gastropoda > Neogastropoda > Buccinidae > Babylonia > Babylonia areolata. Next base: position 25,837,960 of record NC_134894.1, on the reverse strand, counting down.
TGTGCTGTGCTGTGCTGTGCTGTGTTGTGTTGTGTTGTGTTGTGTTGTGCTGTGCTGTGCTGTGCTGTGTTGTGCTGTGCTGTGTTGTGTTGTGGCATGATGTGTTGTGGTGTGGTGTGTGGTGTGTTGTGGTGTGGTGTTTTGTGTTGTGTTGTGTTGTGCTGTGTTGTGCTGTGCTGTGTTTTGCTGTATTGTGCTGTGCTGTGTTTTGCTGTGTTGTGTTGTGCTGTGTCGTGTCGTGTCGTGTCGTGTCGTTCCGTGTCGTGTCGTGTTGTGTTGTGTTGTGCTGTGCTGTGCTGTGTTGTGTTGTGTTTTGCTGTGTTGTGTTGTGTTTCGTTGTGCTGTGCTGTGCTGTGTTGTGTTGTGCTGTGCTGTGCTGTGCTGTGCTGTGTTATTTTGTGTTGTGCTGTGCTGTGTTGTGCTGTGCTGTGCTGTGCTGTGCTGTGTTGTGTTGTGTTGTGTTGTGTTGTGCTGTGCTGTGCTGTGCTGTGTTGTGCTGTGCTGTGTTGTGTTGTGGCATGATGTGTTGTGGTGTGGTGTGTGGTGTGTTGTGGTGTGGTGTTTTGTGTTGTGTTGTGTTGTGCTGTGCTGTGCTGTGCTGTGCTGTGCTGTGCTGTATTGTGCTGTGCTGTGTTTTGCTGTGTTGTGTTGTGCTGTGTCGTGTCGTGTCGTGTCGTGTCGTGTCGTTCCATGTCGTGTCGTGTTGTGTTGTGTTGTGCTGTGCTGTGTTGTGTTTTGCTGTGTTGTGCTGTGCTGTGTTGTGTTGTGTTTCGTTGTGCTGTGCTGTGCTGTGCTGTGTTGTGTTGTGCTGTGCTGTGCTGTGCTGTGCTGTGTTATTTTGTGTTGTGCTGTGCTGTGCTGTGTTGTGCTGTGCCGTACAGTGCTGGGTTGTGTCGTGTCGCTTCTCATCGCGTCGTGTCGTGCAGTATCGTGTCGTGCTCTGTGCTGTGTTGTGTTGTTTCGTGCTGTGTGGTGTTTTGTTGTGTTGACCGTGTTGTCAAAATACAGAAAAATAAATAAATAAATAAATAAATTTATAAAAACGTGTTGAATGAATGAATGATATGGACAATTATACAGCACCTGTTCTCGGTTAGAGACCAAGCTCTAAACGCTTTAAAAACACGGTTTCATGGCTGCCTACCTGGGTAGAGCCGACTGACATCTGCTGTTGGGCGCTCATCATTCGTTTCCTGCGCCATTCAATCAGGTTTCAGTCATGCAAACATACATACTTATATATGTAACATTTTACATGTATGACCATTTTGTTTGTTTATCCCGCCACGTAGACCAGCAATACTCCGTTTTCTGAGGTGTGCATGCTGGGCTTGTTCTGAGATTTGAACCCGGGACCGTCATATTGAAAGCCCAACGCTTTAACCACTCAGCTATTGTGCTGACGGTCTTCACTCCGCGGTAGAGGAGTGGGAGGAGGCTGTCGCTCACTCAGTCCAGATCTGTGATAAAGTGATCGGCAAGTGGCGCTCTTCACATGCTGAACAAGAACAGTGACCACTGCGCACCACCACCCGAAGTAATTCAGCAGTGTGTGTGTCTGTGTGTGTGTCTGTGTCTGTGTGTGTCTGTGTGTCTGTATGTGTGTGTGTGTGTGTCTGTGCGTCTGTGTGTGTGTCTGTGCGTCTGTGTGTGTGTCTGTATGTCTGTGTGTGTCTGTATGTGTGTGTGTGTCTATGCGTCTGTGTGTGTGCGTGTGTATGTGTGTGTGTTTGTGTGTGTGTGTGTCTGTATGTCTCTGTGTCCGTGTCTGTGTCTGCGCATGTGCGCACGTTTGTGTGTGTGTGTGTGTGTGTGTGTGTCTGTGTCTGTGTGTGTGTGTGTGTGTGTGTCTCTGTGTGTGTCTGTGTATGTGTGTCTGGGTATGTCTGCGTCCGTGTGTGTCTGTGTCTGTGTGTGCGAGTTCGTGTATGTGTGAGTATCTGCGCACGCGCACACCGTCGTCTTTGACATGATTATGTCTCTGTGTGCTCTCTTTGTCCTAACTTTCCCAAGGCAACAACAAAACAAATCCCTAGTATTTTAAAACTTGGCAATCACTTGTCCTTGATCTATATGGTCTGATGTGAACCCGAGATGGATTATGTCTGGGAGAAAAAAAAACAAACCTGTCTGCAGTCTGGAACTAAAAGCTTTCAGAAGCGAAAACTAGATCAATTGTCACTTTGACTTGAATTCTGGACACTTCTGTGCGTCTGAAAGTGAAAGCCAGGTACTGACACTGAGTGCAGTATGGAGGAACTTAGGATAGCATGGGTTGGTTGGTGGTTGTAGAGTACTGTGGTTTTGTTTGATGTGCTGTATTGTAAAAAGTTTCAGTTTCAAGGGTGTGTCAAGTATGCTACTTAGCATCTGCTGTTTTGAAACAAATGCTGCCCAGTGTGTGTGTGTGTGTGTGTGTGTGTGTGTGTGTGTGTGTGTGTGTGTGTGTGTGTGCGAATAAACTGTGCACTACCATGAAATATGTAGCAATCAAAGTTATGCTTTTTTTTTTTTACTGTGTACAGATATGCAAAATAGCTGTAACACAGATCTAAAATAGTTTCTTTGCTTTGCGAAAAACAAAGTTTCTTTCGCACAAACATAACCATAACACTAAACTCACAATCACACATCATTCAACTTGACATCATGAATAGAATTCTTCACATGACTGCATTAAATTGCTTTTGAATTAAGTCAGGCATCTGTTAATTTACTCTCGATATGGCATTCTCACATTATTGTATATATTATCTTTTTAGTGTAATTTTGTCTCCTAGTTTTATGGGTGTGTTGTAGTATTTCACACTGCGACACCATCTTAAAGCATTTGAAATTGATCGTAGACTCTATCATTTTGTTGTTTTTTCCGTTTAAATTATCGATTAAAACCACTGAATGTGCGTCAGTCATAATGTCTTCCATCAATATTCTGTACAGTGTGTGGAACAAAAGGCAGCCATGACAAACTATGACCGAATTAGGGAACCATTCTCCAGTAGTATGTGTGAATAGCGCACTGGCAGCTTTAGATTTGTAGTTGTTGGATTGTGAGGATAAGCTTGCCAGATTTTTGTTTGCTTGTTTGTTTGTACCTTGTTGTTGTTTTTGTTTGTTTGATTTTTTCATTGTGGCTCAGAGTGCTTCCTACCAGCCTTCTGGAGGTCTATGAAAACGTGATAGAACTCTCTCTGGTGTTGGAGGGTTTGTTGTTTTTTTTCGCAAAGTATGTGCTCGCATGTTATAAACCTGCGTAAACTATACGTAGGTTAACTCACTCAGTACGGCCAGTCCTCTCTTCTCCTCTACACAGACCCCTCGGATGTCCAGTGGGTGTCTGAATGACCCAAGCTTTAGCTTCCGTCGTCAGAATTGTGGTATTCTTTGTCAACATTCACCTCTTCAGTATAAGAGCCTTCCGCTTGCAATATTTTGATGATGGTAATTGGGGTGAAACGCTGTTAACTCGTCCTCTTTCGCCGTTCGTATGGAGAGAGTTAAAGAGAAAGTTGTTCTCTACTTACACACTCATCGATCCTTGCGAGACCTGACCACACACTTTTCCTCCAAACAACCCTCGTGATGTTGTTCGCCTTCGCATTTCCTGTCATCAATCGTGACATTCAAGCTGAGCTCCCATCATGAACAAGATCAGCATTGGAAAGGAACATTCTGTCTGGCATAATATCCGCCCCTGTCTCCTTTTTTTTCTTTCTTTCCGAGAAACCGCAGACTGAAACTCCATACGGCACTGATAAACTTCCGTTTGTCTCCGCATGCGCTCAACAACTTCCGGCGCCGTGGGAGTTCAGCGGAGGCTCGTGGCATGGGACAGAACAAACAGCCTGCTGTAAACAGCCTCGGACAATCCTCGTGATTGCAGAATGAAAAATAATCTCTCAGGAGAGAGAGAGAGAGAGAGAGAGAGAGAGTTCAGTTTCCGTACTTGTGTATCAGTCTTCTATATATAATTACAGACATATAGACAGACAGAGAGACAGACAGGGAAAAAAACGTGAGAGAGACAGAGGCAGAGAGAAAGTGAGACAGAGAAAAGGAGAGACAGAGACTGAGGCAGAGACACAGACACAGGGAGACAGAGGCAAAGAGAGAAAAGAGAAAGATTCTAAGGGAAGCTTAGAAAATGGACATTACTCCGCGAGACAGAACTGCTGGCTGGCTGATTCATAAAATACAGTTGTTGTTTTTTAAAGAAAGAAAAAAAAGACAAGACATCAATGTATAT
>NC_134894.1:25818714-25821214 GCF_041734735.1 Babylonia areolata | reverse complement strand
GTCGTCATCCGTCACAGTTTTAAAATGCTCTTGTCAAGCCCTTGTTGATAAACGAAGAAATCCAACTTGGATCCAAACTGTTTGAAATATCACCGTCCTGTTTCCAATTTATCTTTCTTATCAAATCTTGGACGATATTGAACTGAAACAGTTGCTTCAGCATTTGGATTTCTGAAGCCTTTCAGTCAGCCTACCGTAAGTGCCATAGCACCGAAACTGCCTTGTTGCATGTGGTTAGTGGCCACCTTCAGGCCACCGACAGTGGTCGTGAGTCTATTTTGTCACTGTTTGACCTGTCGGTAGCGTTTGACACCATAGACCATGGCATCCTCATTACACGGTCGCGTACCACCTTCGGCTGCTCAGTCTAGAATGAGACTACTAGCAGTTTGATAACAAAGTGAAGAAACCTCAACGCATTCAGAATCATGCATCCCGACTCGTGCTTCGTATACACAGGCATGACAGTGCGATATCACTGCTCAGAACACTTCACCGGCTTCCTGTGAATGCTAGAAACCAATACAAAGTTTGTCTATACTGTCAGTGTATGTATCACAGTAATATTCCACCATATTTCTGATCTTCTCTATCAAAACCATCCATCTAGGGTGCTTCGCTCTCTTAACACTCTCTCCATTTACAGTTTTTCAGTTCTCCCTTGAGACCTTTGGTAAAAAGAAATCTTTCTCTGTCTTTGATCCCACTCTTTGGAAATCTCTATCTGTCCCTACGAAAATCTCAGTTTTTTGCAACCTTCGCACTCAAAATAAATAAATAGAATAAAATAGAATAGAATAGAACATGTTTTTATCACCGAGTGTACCGGGGGTCACAAGGAATATGGGGGATGGTGGGGGGGGGGGGGTAGTACATAAAAAGGTACAAACATAAATCGAAAATCATACACAAACACAGATACAGTAGAATTTAGGAAACATACATGTGCATATCAATATGAGAACTTGTGCACACACACACACACACACACACACACACACACACACACACACACACACACACACACACACACACACACACACACACACATTTAAACATAAGCTGCATATCACATGTGGATGGGGCTGATGACTAGATCTTCAGATAAGTGGTTGTTGATTGCACAACTCTCTTTAACTCACTCAGTACGGCCAGTCCTCTCTTCTCCTCTACACAGACCCCTCGGATGTCCAGTGGGTGTCTGAATGACCCAACCTTCAGCTTCCGTCGTCAGAACTGTGGTATTCTTTGTCAACATTCACCTCTTCAGTTTGAGAGCGTTCCGCTTGCAATATTTTGATGATGGTAATTGGGATGAAACGCTGTTAACGTCGTCTCTTTCGCCGTTCGTATGGAGAGAGTTAATCATACTGGATTTGTTCGAGGGACAGGGCATTGACAGCTTTGGGGAAAAAGCTATTGGCGAAGCGATTGGTTTTCGTCCTTATACTTCTGTACTGACGAACAAAGGGGAACATCTCGAAAATCACAAAGCTGGATGTGACTCGTCCTGGCTGATTGATTTTGCTTTTTTGAGTAGCCGCTTATAATATGTCTAGAGAAGGTAGATCAGCTCCGGTAATCTTGGTGGCAGTTTTTACGATTCTGTTCAGGGCTGCGACTTCAGCCTTGGAAATGTTTCCGCACCAAACAGTAATAGCGAAGGTTATCACGCTTTCAGTGACTGTTCGGTAGAGATCAACCATGATTTCTTTTTTTCTAACAAATAAATCAAATCGATAATTGAATGAAAAAAATAAAAACAACTTTAAGATGCAACTCTTCAAATTTGTATCTCCTGATGCCTGCGACAGAGCCAATGTGTGCTTATTTCTGTTTACTATATGTGTTTTTTATGTTCTTGAGGTGTTGTGTGGAAGAGGGAGAGGGAGGATGAGACTGATTTTTACGTACTGTGATTTTGGTTGTGTGCTATCTGGGCATTGTGATGTATGACATTGGTTCTTAAGTATCTGAATGGGTTTTAAGTAGTGTGATATACTTTTTGAATACAAGTGTTCATTACCGGTTTATAAGATTTCATCATTCAGACATTGGGATATCTAATATGTATTTCAAGTGTTAAGTTGTGCTTGTAGTCTCAGTAGGGGTATGTACGGAAGTTGTTAGCTTAGTGTTTTTCAAATGCATGTTTGAAACATCATTCAAAAAGATATTCATTGTACAGCGTAATGGAACTTGATTCACATGGAAAAATGTTGTTTAAACTGAATTATTTTTGTTAAAACAGCTGGGACCAGGGAGTGCTGCAGATCCACACACGATCCCCTTCAGGTTTTCAAAGACGAGGATGAAGCCACCATCGCCACAAACCCAACTGATGTGACGCCCAGTTTGCTGGGTTCCAAGAGAATTCATCTCCCATTTCTCCCCATACCAATTCCACATGTAAGAAGATCTGTTGTTTATGAGAACAGATTTTCATCAAGGACGAAAACACCATCCTTATCCCGTTTATTTTATGGGCAAAGCATCAGGA
>NC_134894.1:25808714-25811214 GCF_041734735.1 Babylonia areolata | reverse complement strand
ATATGAATAGAACGTCAAGTCCCGATCCGCCAATCGCAACTGTGTATGCCGTTTCTTCTTCTTCTTCTTCTTTTTTATTTTTAATTTTTAGGATGGATATATGATTTTAAAAATGTGTTTGGAAGCTAAGAGAAAAAAAAAGAAAAAAAAAGTTTTCTTCTTTTGTCCACGTGTGAGGCACATTTGTCCAGGTGTGCGCTCAAGAGAACTCTCCTTATGAGTTTTTGTAGACAACTTATACTCATGGAGAATGAGACATTAGTGAGGCATTGTCTTTACACTTACAGTATTGATTATTACAAATTTTGTTTGCAATATCGTTAACTTTAATTAAATGATCGTCTATGAGTATGGTCATGGGCACATTCTTTTTTCAGATGTGTGAATTTTTTTTAATGTAAAAGTTGAATGTGGTAAACTTTGAATTGTATGAAAGTGGTGTTGTCACCATAATTTCAAATATTCGGATTGACTTTCTCAATTAGTAACGGAGAAATGCTAAAATGAAACTGTACAATTAGCAATGTGAAAAGACACCTGTTTCTTTTATTCAGTGTTCTCATTAATAATAACATGAACCAGTGGGCGAAAGAGTAATGACCTACTGGGGATTATTATTTGTATACTTTTATATGTGCCAAGTAAATCAAGGTTGGGGACACTCTTTGTGCTCTGTCTTATCCATTTATCTTTATATGCCGACCCACAGAAGTCAAGATAAATGATGTCACCATCTGTTATATATATATTTCTTTTTTAAAAGAAGAAAAAAAAGAAAGAAAATAAGAAGAAAGCCTCCCAACATAGGACTTTTGGAGGAGCAAGATAGGGTTGGTAGATAGGGGTTGGTGGACGGACTGTCTGTCTGTCTGTCTGCTGTCTGTATGTGTCTGTCTGTGTGTCTGCCTGTCTGCCTGGTCGACCACCTGACTGTCTTTATGATTGATTTTAACTTTTGTACACGTTATTGTATAACGGGTTATTGTATGGCGGGCTTTTTTTGTCTTTTCTTTTTTTTTCCACATGCCCTGATTCAGTAAATGAAAAGTTCTATGCTTTTTCTTGTATTGGTGATTTATTCCATAATTGCTATTGATTGCAACGACATAATTATGAAACGCCGGGTGTTGGTCTTGATTATTGTCTCGTTTTAAGTTGATTGTGTAATGGACTATAATATATAAATATAACGATTTACATCTATCATTGTTAATGTTCACTGTATTCAGATTTCATTCCTCTATCTACATGTATTCTGAATTGTCATAATGAATTTATGTACAAAATAAAGCTGTGGTCGACCCAAGAAAGTCCGGGACAAAAGGAAAAAGAAAAAAAAAGAGTTTTCTTCATACCATGGGACCATAGAAGTCAAGACTCGTGATGATAAATAGAATGCTTTGTAGTAGTATTTGATTTTGTATGCAAATATGCAAAATTCCTTTCTGTCTTTAGAAGTTAACACTTCTGCCTCATTAAATGCTAAAAGAACTGGCAGGGCTGTTAACAGCATGGCATTTAGGTTATTACTAAATGCCCCATACACAAATACTGTGAAAATATTGAATGCATTTGCAAGGGACGTTTAACAGTAGAGCACGTTTTAACCCGCTGTTTAGTAATGAAACCTTTTTTGCCTCAAGAAATTACGGAACACGTGTTAGCAGTTTCAAATATTAACTTTTTTTTTTTTTTTTTTTTTTTTTTTTTTTTTTGAAAAAGTTATATATTTCAAACTGTTCTTTATTAAAGTTAGCTACTTATGTGTTAAATAGTCCAGTTGGTTGTTTATTGCAGGTCCCCACATGAACCTCTTTTCAAAAAATAATCTACAGAAGTAGTGCATACAATAGCTGATTATTGATAATTTTTTTCCTAATCCCGCTTCCCCCGTCCCGCCTCTCACACACACCCTTCCAATATTATGTTTTTTCTTTCTCCAATCACTGACACTCACCCTCTCCATTTTAGATTTTGCATTCTATCTTTTCCACACTCTGTTCTCTCTCTCTCTCTCTGTCCGTCTCTCTTTCTTAGTCCCCTCCCCCCTCGCCCCCCTCCCCTCCCCTCCACCTCAACCGACCCCCTTTTCATTCGAATATACAGAAATGTCGATTTCTAATTAATACTATCATCATTATGATAGGAATGATAATAATCCAAATAATAATAATAATATCATTTATTTTCAGTCTAATATCATCATCTTAGATGAACAGACTATAAGTAAATAAACGAAATTGGTTTTGTATAAATCATCAGGATCATAATTATCACCAATTAATTGAATAACAGCAACCCAAGCACCGCACTTTTTCATGAGGTGATGTCAAACAGGAATCTGCAAGAACAATCGCCACACAAAAATCTAGGTATCGATTTATATATATATATAAATATATGTTCTTACAGAACATTCCGGCATTTCAGTGTAATTACACCCGAATAATCTCCCAGTCTGAATTTTATCATTATCATTGGAACCCAAATAAGATAAAGT
>NC_134894.1:25773714-25798714 GCF_041734735.1 Babylonia areolata | reverse complement strand
TTTCAGTCTTTCTGTCTGACTCTCTCTCTCTCTCTCTCTCTCTCTCTCTCTCTCTCTCTCTCTCTGTCTCTCTCTCTCTCTCAGTCTCCTCCTATTGATCTGTATGAGTGCATATATACGCACGTGTGTTTGTCTCTCTCTCTCTCTCACACACACACACACACACACACACACACACACACACACACACACACAGAACTTAGAACTCAGAACTCAGAACAAACCGGCCTGTTTGCAAAGGAGGTACATACATACAATTCAGACACAAGATACCCCCCCCCCCCACACACCCCCCAAAAAAGGGGGAAGGGACCAACATCATGGACACAACATGTCTTAATTGAAAGAGAGAGAGAAACACAGGTAGAGACTGCCTCAGCATCGGCATACTTTCCACTTAGCATCATGGGAGATAATGACTGACCCACCTGAGAGTGTGTTTCACATGATTCACTTCATGTTCTACTGCCCATTCCTGTAACCTTCACCTCTCTGCCAGATCTTCGTCAAATGACCTGTGGCTGACATCATTCGCGGCTGAGTGCTGGAAAGACTGACTAAGTAGAAGCTGATGTCTCTGATCCTCTGTGTGCCGTGAGCAATAACTGTGTGGTCTTCTTCACCGTTCTTTTTTTTTTTTTTTTTTTTTTTTTTTTTTAGTGTGCTCGTTAAGAGCTACTGATTTGAGAAAAAGAGGTTGCGTGTTGTTAATGGTGTGGAAACTACGGGTATTATGTGCTGAATTTTTCTTTCTCTGTGTGTGTATGTCAGTCTGTACTTGTCTGTCTTAATGTCTGTTTCTCCTGGTTTCTGTCTTTCTCTCCTTCTGTTTCTCTCTCTGTCCATCTCTCAATATGCAGTTCTCTCTCTCTCTCTCTCTGTGTGTGTGTGTGTGTGTGTATGTGTGTGTGTGTGTGTTTCTCTCTGTGTGTGTGTGTGTGTGTGTGTGTGTGTGTGTGTGTGTGTCTGTGTCTGTGTCTGTGTCTCTGCCCGTGTCAATGTGTGTGTCAGAGAGAGAGAGACAGAGACAGACACACAGACAGAGACAGAGAGAAGGAGAGACAGCCAACATGATACAGCAGACTACCCCAGTGTGGGCTATCCACGGAAAACATCAACCCACGTGCCCCAGGTGTTTCACATGATTCGGTTCCCTTCACAAGTGGCGATACGAGATGTCTGACAGCTGTGGGGAACAGTGCACCATGCTGGGAGGTGAGGGCAATGGGGAGGGTGGAGAGGGGTGTTGGTTAGGGAAGGAGGTAAAGAACAAAATGTCTATTGTCATGATCAACTCGCATGTTTTATTCTGCGTTTGTGCTCTCTCTCTCTCTCTCTCTCTCTCTCTCTCTCTCTCTGTCTCTCTGTGCCTCTGAGCCTTCTCTCTCTCTGTGTCAACTTTCATTCTCTCACTCTCTCTGACTTCCACTGTCTCTCTCTGTCTCTATCTCTCTGTGTTCCCTCTCTCTGTGTTTGCTTTCTTTCTTGAGCTCTCTCTGACTTCCATTCTCTCTATCACTCTTTCTCTCTCTCTGCCACCCCCCCCCCCTCTCCTCACCCTCTCACTGACTTCCTTCTCTCTCTCTCTCTCTCTCTCTCTCTCTCTCTGTTTATTTTCATTCTGTAACTCTCTCTCTGACTTCCATTGTCTCACTCTCTCTCTCTCTCTGTATCCCCGCCTCTCTCTCTCTCTCTCTCTCTCACGCTGCTTCTTTTCATTCACTACCCATTCTAATGACCATCTCTCTCCCTTGCCTGACAGTCGTCAATTTACCTGTGGCCAGGATTATTGAAGGGTGGATACTGGAAGGACCGTCTAAGTACAGGCTGATCTCCTGTGTGCCGTGAGCGACGACCGTGCGGTCTTTTTGAAGTGTGCACATAAAATGAAACTAACCTGAGGAAAGGAGGGTGTGAGTTAATGACGTGGAAACTACTAGCATTACGTGCCGGTTCTCTCATTTTCTAGCTGTCTGTCTGTCTGTCCCCTTGTATGTCTCTGCATGTCTCTCTCTCTCTCTCTCTCTCTCTCTCTCTCTCGCGGCTGGGAGGACGTGGGTTCGATTCCCAGCGGAGGAAGGGTTTTCGGCCCACGGGTAGCTCGTACCCGAAGTTAGGTATGCTGTGGGCTAGAATGGGAAAACTGGGACTACACAGTCGATTACCATCCACTTCACGGATGTGTCTTTATGTGTTTTGTTCAAATTTTCTGATCAACACTGCAAGTGTCCGTTTCTCTCAGGCCTTACTATGTTTACGCATACCCAGATTCAAACACTCCACTGTTGGACGCGGTTCTTTCTCTGTCTCTGGACCTTGTATTTGGAATGAACTTCCTCTTTTGCTTCGTCAGGTCTCCGCACTCAGCTCTTTCAAGTCTGGCCTTAAAAAACACCTCTTCCCAAGATAGCCCCCCTCCCCTGCCTCTTCCTTGTCTTCATTTTCTTCAGTTTTAGAGTTATGCATGCGTGTGAATGACTGGTGTGAGTGCGCTTGGATTTGTCTCTGCACAAGATTCAGCGCTAAATAAATACTATCATTATTATTATTATCATTTTCACGTAGTCCCAAAGCAAAAAACGGACCTTCAAAGCTGCACTGACATCCTCCTCATCCTCCTCCACCATCAGTAATGAAAAACATGTTCCCAATTTGGTGCTTTTTCATGCCTTTCTTTCATGGAGACCTCAGATTCCATCCCCCGCCACTTCCGTGCTGGGGTGAGTCTCGTCAAGGTCTTCGGTGTCAGCAGATTCATGGGGGATTAAGACCCACCTTTACAAACTCCATCTGACTGAATAAGTTAACACCAAGTGTAACCTACACCATATGTTTAACTGCTGAAACCTTTTAATGTTTTATGTATATATATGTATGTGCATATTTTTTTTTGGTTGATAAGTGTAGATGCATATACTTGTGTGTGGATGAGCATAGTTTTGTGGATAAGTGTGTAAATATTCTTGCCTCCTTAAGAAATTGTAATGGCGCTTTGAGCTCCCCAAGGGAATAAGCGTCTTAAAATGCATTTTATTATTATTACTATTATTGTTATATTATTATTATTATTATCTCCACTCTATGGCCGTCACTCACTCAGTCTGGCTTCGTAACTCTGCGATTATTGTCGTCAGTAGGGGGCTTAGTGTGTGATGTTCTAAGAACGTTCAATCAGAGCAAAGTACTACTGAACACTACCGAAGTGAAGGTGGCAGAATGGTTAAGACGCTCAGCTGCCAATACACAGAGTCCGTGAGGGTGTGGGTTCGAATCCCGCTCTCGCCCTTTCTCCGAAGTTTGACTGGAAAATCAAACTGAGCGTCTAGTCTTTCGGATGAGACGATAAACCGAGGTCCCGTGTGCAGCACGCACTTGGCGCACTGAAAAAGAACCCATGGCAACGAGAGTGTTGTCCTCTGGCGAAATTACGTAAAATGAAATCCCCTTTCATAGGTACAAAAATATGTAAGCATGCACTCAAGGCCTGACTAAGCGCGTTGGGTTATGCTGCTGGTCAGGCATCTGTTCAACAGATGTGGTGTAGCGTGTATGGATTTGTCCGAACGCAGTGACGCCTCCTTGAGAAAGTGAATCTGAAACCGAAGTGACTCAGCAGCAGTGGAGGGTTTCCTCTGGGGTGTGGCCTCCTGGCGACCTAGCATCGATGGTTCCCTCATGACCTAGGCACTGGAACTGCGACAGACGAACCCAGGTGTTTGGAGTGTATAGGGGTCTCGGAATGATCAGCGTGGAAGCTATGCCATTGAAACGGTGCAGATGATGGGATAGCAAGAAAAAAAAGAAGATAATGACGACGAAAAAAATCAATCAAATAAAGAATATATTATGTATGTTTATATTACCACTGTTGTTTCATTTACGAGTCAAAATTTGCTTTCTTCATTGCCTTGTGACAATGTTCACATTTTCTAATTAATTTTCTTCTCGTATTTCACACACACACACACACACACACACACACACACACACACACACACACACACACACACACACACACACACACACACTTCATTTCACTTTCAATGAGGTGTCAAAGCGTGCTAAGTGATCCATGTATGCTTCGCCAAGTTCGCTGAAAAGAAAAAGCAGATGCCATAAACCCAGTGTGCACATCAGGCTTTGAGAGGCTGACCTTGGGAGAGAAAGAGAGAGACAGAGGCAAAACCGAGAGATTCACACGCATATATGTATCTGTCTGTCTGTCTGTCTCTATTGCTGTCTCTTTCTCTCGCTAACAGTATCAGTATCAGTAGCTCAAGGAGGCGTCACTGCGTACGGTCGAATCCATATACGCTACACCACATCTGCCAAGCAGATGCCTGACCAGCAGCGTAACCCAATGCGTTTAGTCAGGCCTTGAGAAAAAAATAAAATAAAATAAAATAAAATAACAAAACTTTTAAAAAATGTTCTCACACTCTCTCTCTCTCTCTCTCTCTCTCACACACACACACACACACACACACACACACACACACACACACAGAGATATATATATATAGAGAGAGAGAGATATATATATATATATATACATACAAAGACAGAGACAGAGACAGTGAGAGATATAGAGCGATAGAGATATTATTGTGACCTCAATCCCATACTGTAATCATAAAATTGTTTACATCACACACACACACACACACACACACACACACACACACACGCGCGCGCGCGCGTGCGCACACACACACACACACACACACACACACACACGCACGCACGCACGCACGCACACACACACACACACACACACACACACACACATAAGCACACAGACGTGATATCAATATCAACATCATCAATAACCCAATAAAATGACAGAAAAGAAAAAAAAAAGAAAGAAAGAAAGAGTGAAAGAATGTATGAATTAAAAAAAAAAAAGATGTCAAGATATCAGATATTTTTCCGCCCTCAGATTGGAGTCAATAACGTCTGGTTTTTGTTGATGTTGTTATTTGGGGGTAGGGGTGTGTGATTCGTTTCAGTTTAATGTATATCATTATTTTCGCGTGTTTTTTGGAAAATTATTTCTGCTTTATCTTATTCATTTCATTATATTCTGTCCTATTTGTCTGAGTATTTTTGTTTTTTGTACTTTTTTCTTTATTTGCTCAATCTAGAAAAGAGCATGAGTGATCAGATTACTGATAATAATTTTTTTTTTTATCATCCTATCTCTCTCTCTATCCCTCTCTCTCTCTCTCTCTCTCTTTTGCCGCTTTTACTTCTTACTTCTTTTCTTCGTCCTGTTTGTCTGTTTTCCGTTCACTTGTTTTGAACTTTTCTTCCTTTCTTGATTGAAAAAAAAATTCTATGTGTATTCCTGCCTTTTCTGTTGTTGTTGTTTTTTTTGTTTTTTTCGTGTGTTTTTTTTGTGTTTGTTTTTTTTTAAATCTTTTTGTTTTTTCTAATTTCTCTCAGGTAGACCGTGCGGATTGTCGTTCTGGACTGACAATGACAACTGCTGTGATATGCCTGACTGCAGTTAGATACAGGGAGAGAAAGGGAGACGGGGGGAGGGAGAGAGATACAACGGACAGAGAGAGAGAGAGAGAGAGAGAGAGAGAGAGAGAGAGAGAGAGAGAGAAACGGAGACAGACAAACACTCGTTCTTCCTGTTTTCGTTCATTCGTTCGTTCGTTCATTGGTTTTCTTATTTCTCTGTCTGTTTGTCTCTTTCCTTCTTATTTCGTTCCTCGTTCCTTTCTTTGTGATCCTCCTGGTTTGCTATTACTTGTGATGAACTTTGCAAGAGGATATCGTGTTCCACATCAGGGTACATCCTTTTTTTGCTTGTCGCACAGCTTAATTAAAAAAAAACAAAAAACAAATACATCAAAGAAAACACATCGGAATCACAGAGACAAGGGGAATTAATGCAGGCTAGACTTTGCAACAAACCAGCAACACTGTAGATAGATAGATAGATAGATAGATAGATAGATAGATAGATAGATAGATAGATAAACATGTTACATGCATACATACATACATACATACATACATACGGTTTCTATATCCAAATATATAAACAGATACAGAGATATAGATATGCATGCATACATACATACATACATACATACATGTTTGCATGCATGCATGCATATAGACAGACAGACAGACAATCTCTATATCCAAAGATATACATACATACATACATACATACATATATACATACATACCTTTTTAAAAAGTCTAAACAAAACAATAACAAACAAACAAACAAACAAAAAAAACAATCAAAAACTATGACATTTCCCTCTCGGGCGAATAAATCACTGACAAATGGTTTTGTGTCGGATCTAGTGTTCACTTCTGAAGGTTTCCGATATTGTCTTGTACATGGATGAGGCTGGTATCCTTTATTGTGTGTGTGTCTCATATCGACTCGCTGTGCTGACAGAGGAAGGGTTCAACTGAACAATGCCAGCACGTGAAATTATATCTATATGTATGCAGGTATCCAGTTAAACATCTGTTGTTGCTGCTGATGTTGTCGATGACGTTGTTGCTGTTTTTGTTGTTGAATCGGGTTTTGAATAAACGCTTGTGAATTGTTTTTTTTGTTGTGTGTGTGTGTGTGTGTTTGTTATCTTTTTCATTGCAGAATACAGTATCTAAAATAGTGTGTGTGTGTGTGTGTGTGTGTGTGTGTGTGTGTGTGTGTGTGTGTGTGTGTGTCTGTGTCTGTGTCTGTGTCTGTGTGGGAGGGGTTATGGGTGGGGAGAGTATGTGTGTAAATGTGTGTGTGTGTGTGTGTGTGTGTGTGTGTGTGTGTGTGTGTGTGTGTGTGTGTGTGTGTGTGTGTGTGTGTGTGTGTGTGTGTGTGTGTGTGCGCGCGCTACACATATCGAATTGACTGCTTTGCTGGGTGTTTTTCCTCTTGCATTCTTTATTCTCATTGTTTTTCGTTTTGGTGTTGTTTTTGTTGTTGTTGTTGTCGTTGTTGCTATTTTTGCTGTTGCTTTTGCGCTTGTCACTATATTTTCAGGTTGGTTTTTTTTTCTCTATTACCTTCTGCTCATGGCGCACAATGTTTAATCACTTTATCTTCTCCTAGTTTTGTATGTTTAAACAATGACGTTGATAAAACAATGGGAAATAAAGGATAAATCGCAGCTTTCTGTGACAAAGAAGAGAATCGGAAACTTCTCTCTCTCTGCGTATAAAGAATAGACTCCGATTCTAAGTCTTCATTACAATGCTTCTCCTCTTATCTGCACGTAAAAAAATGAATACTAGGTCCACGACATTGGCAAGATTCCACCACTGTCTGCTGTCTGCATAGAAATAATGAATTCAGTCACGGTGATTGGTACGATCTGTATCTCTTGTTGTATAAATAATGACTGAATTTGCACATAATATGAATTACAGATCTTAGTGAATGAATGAAAACTGGTGTGCAGCACGATATGATTTCCATCTCTTAGTGCCTGAATGAATAACTGATGTCTGACAGGAAGAGAAAGATTCCTTCGTACCAACAGATAAATTACAGCAGATTAATTGGTGGTGTGCGTGTGTGGGGAGTGGGGGAATCTCTCTCCCTCTCTGTCTCTGTCTGTCTGTCTGTCTGTCTCTCTCTCTCTCCCCTTTTTTTTCTCTCTCTCTTAATCAAAAACAAATACAACAAGAGCAATAATGATGATAATAATAATAATAATAATAATAATAATAATAATAATAATAATAATGATGATGATGATGATGATGATGACTCAGGAAAGGTGGAGTGATGGCCTAGAGGTAACGCGTCCGCCCAGGAAGCGAGAGACAATCTGAGCGCGCTGGTTCGAATCACGACTCAGCCGCCGATATTTTCTCCCCCTCCACTAGACCTTGAGTGGTGGTCTGGACGCTAGTCATTCGGATGAGACGATAAACCGAGGTCCCGTGTGCAGCATGCACATAGCGCACGTAAAAGAACCCACGGCAACAAAAGGGTTGTTCCTGGCAAAATTCTGTAGAAAAATCCACTTCGATAGGAAAAACAAATAAAACTGCACGCAGGAAAAAATACAAAAAAAAATGGATGGCGCTGTAGTATAGCGACGCGCTCTCCCTGGGGAGAGCAGCCCGAATTTCACACAGAGAAATCTGTTGTGATAAAAAGAAATACAAATACAAACAAAACAAAATACAAATGATGATGATGATAAATGTGTGTCTGTGTGTGTGTCTCTGTGTCTTTGTGTCTGTGTGTCTGTGTGTAGCATACCGCTTACATCGACAGTGGGTCCCCTAAAGTGCTGTCTGCACTGTACTTCGTCCGAATGGTGGACGTTTTGTGGTCCCCTTAATTTAAAGTTCTTGGTCTGTGTTTCATG
Organism: Babylonia areolata; assembly: GCF_041734735.1. Taxonomy (NCBI): domain Eukaryota; kingdom Metazoa; phylum Mollusca; class Gastropoda; order Neogastropoda; family Buccinidae; genus Babylonia; species Babylonia areolata. The sequence continues at coordinate 25,790,360 of NC_134894.1, read as the reverse complement.
CTGCGGCGCTACAACTGTGCTATCGGAAGCCTTAGCCACCTTCATATTTTGTACAGCTAGATTTTTTTTTTATATAGACCGACCGTTTGAGACCACTGCCCAGCAATGAAATGGGTGCATAAGGGAGGCTTCATGAAATAAAGACCTTTCGGTGACCAGTACAGTTTTGGGAATTTCGTGTAAACGGCATTATTTCTAAAGGCAGTTAAAACAGTACGTAATTCGATACTAATGTTAAGTTTAACCGAGAGGAGCATTAACTCCTTTTGCTCACACACACACACACACACACACACACACACACACACACACACACACACACACACACACACACACACACACACACACACACACATTTTGCTCGCAGGTGAAAGTATTATTTTAAGTCACATGCGACCTTCTAAAAAGCTATACCTGTTCCTGCTGAAAACTGATCGCAGTCAAAGACAACATAGACAAACCTGAATAAGAGGATTACAGTGGACAAGGGATAGCGCCAGTCACCTCAAGAGCAATATTCAATGCAGTCGCCCCAGTGGCGAATCCGCTCTTAGATATATATCATGAAGTGTCATTAACTCAAAACCTAACCCCGTCTTAGCTCTTGCACGTTTTGTCTTCGACGGCTGAAAAATGATGAGCCATTTTTGTCTGTACGTGTCCTGTTCCCCTCAGTGTAACACCACCTTGTAGGTCTGATCATTGCTGAAAATAACTGTCTGTTCAATGATTATATACCTAACCTGTCTCGACATTCTGTATCGATTAGTTAGCGCCTGTAATTAGCCAGATTTCTTCTTTCTTTCTTTGTCTCTTTCTTTCTTTCTTTTTCTCTCTCCTCCTCCTCACAACCATTCTTACTCTCATCACCATCACCATCATCATCATCATCATCATTATTATTATCATTATTACTATCATCATCACCATCATCATCATCATCATTATATTATTAGTAGTAGTAGTAGTATCATGGTTGTTGTTCTTGTTCTTGTTCTTGTTTTTGTTGATTGTAAATATTTCTTACTGTACACTTCAAAATGACACAAGAAAACATCCTGTTATACATATTTTTTTTGTTTTTAATTTTTGCTCTCTTTCTTTATTCCAGTTCTTTCTTTTCTTACGTCGAACGGGTCGTATCGTATTGCAAGGTCTTTTTTGTTATTTTGGTCATTTTTCTGTAACGACTCAAGTTCAGCGCTGAACGAAACCTTGGATGTGTGTCCTCTGAAACACAGTCTTCACGTGTCCAGAAGGAAATACACTGCTCGATCTTCCGTTGTTTGACGATAGATTCTTAAAAGTATTTTTGGTAAAGAAGAAGAATTAACAACAACAACAACCACAACACAAACTTAGCAGCAGCAGCAGCATCAAATACAAGAAGATAGATTTAAACAAATCATGGGATCTGGTTAACGAAGGCGTTTTGAACTTTTGCATTTCAGTTTTTAAGTTCATATTTATTCGTCTTTTTCCTGTGCTTGCACACAAAATACACGGGAAGAAGGAATGATGGAGCCATCTCATCTAAATGCACTCACTCGTGAAAAGGCAAATTACACGCAGAAGGAGCAAAAGAAAGGAAAGAAAGGTCAGTGCTCCTTGTACTGGCAGACCTGTGCTGTGGGAATAGATCCCGTCAATTAAGCTGTATTATGTCCAGCTGTTCCCTGGGGAAATCATAGGTGGCGGGCATTGCCCATTCATAGACAATCAAACCCATTGTGCACTTCTGGCCCTGCCTTACTTCTCACATCTCTGGAATATTCTGGAATGGGTCACACGCTGCGTTTGCAGAATGATGCCTGTTACTTGTGCTAGGTTTTCCACCCCTCTCCCCTCTCCCTTTCCACTCTGCTGGTCTCCTTTCTTGCTTCACCAGGTATTAGAAGGGGTCTGAAAAAAATCTTTTCAGTGAGGCAAAAAGCCACAGGTCGTCTGAACTGTATGAACATCTTGTACACAGAAAAAGGATAGAACAAACATAAAAAGGGATGTAAATATAATGGCAAAGAATGCCATGGAACTGATTGATTGATTGATATGGATACTTATATAGGACCTATCCTCGGTTGGATACCAAGCTCTAAGTGCTGTACAAACGCGGAGTCATTTGCACAACAGGCTGCCTACCTGGATAGAGCCGACTGACGGCTGCCATCATTCGTTTCCCGAGTCCTTCAAACAGATTTCAGGCACGCACACATACACACTCACACAGACATGTAAGATTTTACGTTTATGACCGTTGTTTTTTTGTTGTTTTGTTTTTTGTTGTTTTTTTTACCGCGTCATGTAGGCAGACATACTCTGTTTTGGGGGTTGTGCATGCTGGGTACGTTATTGTTTCCATAACCCACCGAACACTGACATGGAGTAATAATAATGGAGTCTCCCGTCGGACCGACGGATGAGTAGGCAGGCAGGCTTATCTGTCGGTGTGTGTCCTCATATGGGAGAAGAGGCCGATTCTGGATGTGCAGCACTTCCCACAGGTGTTGCAAGGGAAAACGTCTCCAGAAGTTGAGCCCTGCTTCCTTTTCTCACGCTTCTCCTTAATGGCCAGCGTTCTCTTGTTTTCAAACGTCTTTATGCCACTAGAGCACAGCATCCTCCAGCGAGAGCGGTCAAAGGCGTCAGTTTCCCAGGAAGTGATGTCTATATCACAGGCTTTGAGGTTTGTCTTCAAGGTGTCCTTGAAGCGCTTGCAGGGTCTTCCAATTTCGCGGTGACCTTCCTTCAGCTGGCCATACAGTAGCATCTTCGGGATCCTGCTGTCTGTCACGCGGACAATGTGTCCTGTCCAGCGTAGCTGGCACTGGATCAGCAGGCTTTCGATGCTGGGCAGGCCACTCCTCTCTAGGACCTGGAGGTTGGAGACCCTGTCTTGCCACTTTATGCCGAGGATCTTTCGTAGGCATCTCTGGTGAAACTGCTCAAGTTGTTGAATGTGACGGCGATATGTCGTCCATGTTTCACAGCAGTTCAACAAGGTGGTCAGCACAACAGCACTGTAGGTTTTCATCTTGGTGCTGAGCCTGATGCCTTTGTTGTTCCACAGCCTGTTGTTGAGTCTGTCAAAGGCGGAGCTGGCCTTGGCGATGCGCAGCATCACTTCTGCATCAAGGGCTCCGTTGCTGCATAGGGTGCTGCCCAGGTAGCAAAACTTGTCGACTGACTTGATCTCTGTGTCATCGATCTTGATTGCAGGTGGTGGGGGGTGGGGGGGAAGGCACTGGCGCTCTGTGAGCTAGCTGGCTGGTACATGGACTCGGTCTTGCTGAGGCTGATGGTGAGTCCAAAGCGCCTGCAGGAGGTTGAGAACCTGTCCATAATGAACTGCATGTCCTCATGGGTGTGTGCAGTAAGCGCGCAGTCATCAGCGAAGAGGAACTCTCTCAACAGTGCCTCAAACACCCTGGAACTGGCGTGGAGTCGCCGCAGGTTGAAAAGTTTACCATCTGTGCGAAACTGAATGTAGATGCCCCGGTCACAGTCTTGGAAGGCGTCGATCAGCATGGCAGAGAAGAGGATGGAGAACAGTGTGAGCGCCTCGTTCCGACATTAGCCTGGTTGCCTGACCAGCACAGGTGACTTTTTTTTTAGTGAAGAGGAGTTGTGCAGTCCCTTCCCCACTCTCTCGCCTACCGACGCTCACAGTCCCACAGGTGCAGATACTGCCAAGTGTAGAACGGCCTCGGCAGGTGCAGGTTTTTTCTTCGAAATTTCCGTCTCCTAGGAGGACTTCCAGCCAAAGATAAGAGCTCCCCCTACCCTTTGGTCATCCTCTTCCGCCTTCACAGCCGTTGGGAAAGTTTTCCTCCTCCGCCTGATCCGTCGTTGGGAGACTTTACATGCGGCAGGTAGTACTGGGTTACATGGTACCAGTAGCAAGGGCTATGCCCCTGACCTGACAGCAGGATTACAGGATCTTTTACGTGCGTTATTTGATCTTCTGTGTGCGCATACACACGAAGGGGGTTCAGGCACTAGCAGGTCTGCACATATGTGAGACCTGGAAGATCAGAAAAATCTCCACCCTTTACCCACCAGGCGCCGTCACCGAGATTCGAACCCGGGCCCCTCGGATTGAAAGTCCAACGCTTAAACCGAATAATAAAGAATGAAAAATTGACCAATTCATAAACACCAACTAAGATGCACACACACACACACACACACACACACACACACACACACACGAGCCACACACGCACGTATACAAAAAAGTGCGTGAATAAATGATTGGTGTGTCTTTGTGTGTGTGAGTGAGTGAGTGTGTGTATGGTGTGTGTGTGTATGGTGTGTGTGTGTGTGTGTGTGTGTGTGTGTGTGTGTGTGTGTGTGTGTGGTGATGCTTACCTAACACATTATGATTTATTATGCATACGCATGCTTAATTATTCACGAACGCCCTGTCTAGACGTACAGAAATTGGCATGACAGTGAACAAGACCCTGGATCGCCCAGAGGTTATATATGTTGCACTGCATTGCATTTGATTGTGTTTGTGCTGCAATGCTTTGTGTTGCCATTCATTGTGTTGTATTCCATTGCATTGCAGTGTATTGTGTTGTATTGTGTTGTATTCCATTGCATTGCAGTGTATTGTGTTGTATTATATTGTATTCCATTGCATTGCAGTGTATTGTGTTGTATTATATTGTATTCCATTGCATTGCAGTGTATTGTGTTGTATTATATTGTATTCCATTGCATTGCAGTGTATTGTGTTGTTTTATATTGTATTCCATTGTATTGCAGTGTATTGTGTTGTATTATATTGTATTCCATTGCATTGCAGTGTGTTGTATTATATTGCATTCCATTGCATTGCAGTGTGTTGTGTTGTATTATATTGTATTCCATTGCATTGCAGTGTGTTGTGTTGTATTATATTGTATTCCATTGCATTGCAGTGTGTTGTGTTGTATTATATTGTATTCCATTGCATTGCAGTGTGTTGTCTTGTATTATATTGTATTCCATTGCATTGCAGTGTGTTGTGTTGTATTATATTGCATTCCATTGCATTGCAGTGTGTTGTGTTGTTTTATATTGTATTCCATTGTATTGCAGTGTATTGTGTTGTATTATATTGTATTCCATTGCATTGCAGTGTATTGTGTTGTATTATATTGTATTCCATTGCATTGCAGTGTATTGTGTTGTATTGTGTTGTATTATATTGTATTCCATTGCATTGCAGTGTATTGTGTTGTATTATATTGTATTCCATTGCATTGCAGTGTATTGTGTTGTATTATATTGTATTCCATTGCATTGCAGTGTATTGTGTTGTATTATATTGTATTCCATTGCATTGCAGTGTGTTGTTGTGTTGTTTTGTATTGCATCATTTTTTTTCTTTTCTTTTCTTTTTTTTTTATCTTATTGTATTGTATTGTATTGTATTGTACTGTATTCTTTGTGTTATATTTATTGTAATGCATCCCTTCGTCCTTTGTGTGTGTATCGTTTCACATTAAGTGGGATTGGACGATTATCAATCACAGCAAATCTCAGAGTAAAATCCGGGGTTGCTCTTCCCAGCGCTGAGTGCATGCAGGTCTAGTGAAGTGTGGTCCGTATATATCCTACAAACAGCGCCATTTTTACTTCTTCTTCTTCGTTTTCTTCTTCTTCCCCATCATCATCATCATCAATCATCATCATCAATCATCATCAATCATCATCATCAATCATCATCAATCATCATCTTCTTCTTCTTCACCATCATCATCATTTTTTTATGTATTTATCTATTATTTATTCACCCCTTTTTTTTCTTCTTTTTTTTTCTCAAGGCCTGACTAAGCGCGTTGGGTTACGTTGCTGGTCAGGCATCTGCTTGGCAGATGTGGTGTAGCGTATATGGATTTGTCCGAACGCAGTGACGCCTCCTTGAGCTACTGAAACTGAAACTGAAACAACATCATCATATTCTTCTTCTTCTTCTTCTTTGTTTCTCAGTTATCTGTCTGTGTTGGTCAAACGTCTGAGTGGACAGCCAGAATGATACGGGAGTAGACAGCCTCAGCATCAGCATACCTTCCACATAGAGTCACAGGATACATCCACTGACCCAAGTATAAGGCCCCAGGAGTGTGTTTCACATGATTCAGTTCATTTCCACCGCTCATTCTTCTTCACCATCACCTTCTTCTCCTCCTCCTCTTCCTACTTCTTCTTCTTCTCCACCTCCTCCTCCTACTTCTTCTTTTTCTTCTCCTCTTCCTACGTCTTCTTCTTCTCCTCCTCCTCCTATTCCTTCTTCTTCTTCACCACCATCATCATCATCATCTTCTTCTTTTCGTCTTCTTTTTCTGCTTTTCCCACGTCAATATTTTTTAGTAGTCCTCAATCGAAATTCTTGCCATCTTCCTTTTTATCATCTTATTTATAGATTTTTTCACCTGGTTTATGTTCAGTTATTCAAAATCATGAGAAAGAATTATCCCATCTTCCTTTTTATCATCTTATTTATAGATTTTTTCACCTGGTTTATGTTCAGTTATTCAAAATCATGAGAAAGAATTATCTGTAACATAATCTGTTATAAGGACATGCCTTGCTTTAACCTTTTAATCCTTGACCTGTTTTTGAAAACAAAATTGCTTTTTTTTTTTTTCTTTTTTCCTATTTTTAGATAATTTGGTTCTGAATTTCAAGGGATGGAAGTTCAAAACCCGTAAAGCAATCAGTTTCCCCGGGTGAAAATGTCATATCAATTGGAAACTGGGAAAACCGTGATGGAGAAATCAGCGGTGCTTCTTACTGTTTAATGAAGCTTGGCGTGCGGCTGTGGCTGTCACAATCGGCTTAGTGATGAACCTTTTGTATGCACTTTAGAGCAAGAAGTACTTACTGATGAACCTTTTGTATGCACTTTAAAGCAAGAAGTACTTACTGATGAACCTTTTGTATGCACTTTAAAGCAAGAAGTACTTACTGATGAACCTTTTGTGTGCACTTTAAAGCATCAGGATGACTTCAGGCATTTGGACTGGAGCAGGTGTAGGGGTGATGGAATCACTATCCTGTTAGATCCTGCTCATGTGGGAGTCTTTGAAAATCACTTACAGATTACTTACCAAACATTCGGTTTACGGTATCATGCGGAAAAACGGCATCTTGCTTTGACATTGGCTTGTCTATGCTTGAGGGAAAGTTAGTGACTGATGTGTACAGCAAGAGTTCTCATGCTTACCTTCCCCAACTAGTTGTCACCCTCCTTCAGTGTTCAAGGGCCTCATTACAGGAGTCGGGACAAGACTACGCATGATATGCAGTGAAGACGACATTGAGCGCAGAATTGAGTATGCCCGCTACTTTGCCTTGGCAGGTTGGAATTTTGACAAGGCAAAATCTGATCTGGTGAAAGGTGCCAGACGAGACAGGAGAGAACTGGCTTGGGTCACTACATATGATCCACGATTCCCTTCCAAATCAGGTATCATCAGACGTAACACCCATTTACTCTTTGCTGACCCCCAAAACAAAGAATTGTTCCCCCAAAACCTGATAATTGCAGCAGACAGACGCCGCAGAAACATGGGCAGTATGTACAAACCCTCTGTCCCCAGGCGGTTTGTGGTTCATGGCCCTACAACATCCGAGGCTTCTTCAAACGTAATGCACCTCGCTGTGACACCTGCAGTCATGGCCACTTCACAGACCATGTCATTTCTCCTTGGGATGGAAGGCGCAGGCAGATCAACCAACACCTTTCCTGCACCACGCCAAACTTGGTCTACCTCAGACTACATACAGAGGCACAATATGTGGGATGCTTCTACGATCTTAAGAGGAGATGGCCAAACCACAAAAGCAACCGCAAACTGAGGAAAGGCACCAAGTGTTCGGTCGCTGCCCATATTCTCATAACTTTTGCTTCTACCTGTACTACTCCAAAATATGTAAAGTAACGAACGGAAAAGAAAAGGAAAGAGAGTTTAAAAAAAAAGAAGAAAACAGCGACTACTGCTGCTCTTGGCTGCATCGATTTAAAGTAAGAGAAAAGGAGTGAAATAAGAAGAAATAAATGACGAGAAAAAAACAACACAAAGGACAGCAACAAACAAAAAAGAAACAAAGAATTGAAAACACCAAACTGGAAAGAATTAGTAGACCTACAACCCATTATGTGGCTTTAGCCGCTGAGAAGAACGCCAGTTACCGAGGCAAAGTCACTCCCTAATGACAGCTTTGCTCACACTGACAATTCCACGGCATTCAATAATTGTCTTGCCGACCTATCTGAGCGACTCAGAGCTTGACATTGTCCTTTGTAAATTGTTACAATCAATGTTTCGCGTTTTACGACTTTAGTGATGTCTTGTGTTCAGTCCTGTCGTCACATGTTATTTTCTCGTTCTGTTCTTATGAACTGGGGGCAAAGATGAAAATAGAAAAGTCAAGAGCCTCCCTCTATTCAAATGTGTTGCTGATTTTATCTTTGAATTTGACACGAATCTGTGTTCAATATTGCAACATCTACTGGGCTGCAACCAGTCAAATGTGTCCTTGTTCCTCTCACTGTAAAACGATCTTCAATCACAACTCATTTCACACAGGACGAGATACTTAACCCGTTCCCTGGCTTCTGTAGAAAAATTCACCGACGTCTTTCTCCCAGCCTTATTTTCTTAGGGCTTTCCTTTTCCTATGTTTCTGATGACACAAGGAGAGAAACTATCCAGGTATGAGTTTTCTCTGGCTGGTGATTTCTTTCACAGGATAAGATTTGAAAAAGAAATGCCACACGATTTGTTTCTGAGCTTATTGCTCAGTAATGACTCCCACTAAAGCGCTGATTGAAGCCATTGATATCATGTCCTCTGTAACGTGATTTTCATTCACTCTGTGAAATGTGTTTCCTGATATTTTGTTTTCTGACAATCGATTTTGTATTTAGTTTAAACATTAGTGCTGGTAAACAAAAATGAAACGAAGAAAGAAAGGAAAACATAAAACAGAAGAAGAGGAAGAAGTAAAGGAGGAGGAGAAGGGGAACAAGAAGACGAAGAACAAGAACAAGAACAAAAAGAACTTTCTAGAACAACGATAACAAAAGCGGCAACAACAACAACAAAAAACAAGAACACGAACAAGTGCAAAAGCAGGAACAACAACGACGATGACAAGAGCCAGAAGCATTCAACGTTACCGGTTTGTTTTGGTTTTAAGCGTTTTTGTTTGAATTTTGCGATTCATTTTTTTCAGTTTTTGCTCAGTAATTTTTTCCTGTACATTCGCACAGAATATGGGGCAATCAAAAAAAGAAGAAACGAAGAAGGCAGTGCCCAGCTCATCTAAATGCAGTCTGTCAAGAAAAAGGCCAATCAAGCAAAAGAAAGGAAAGAAAGAAAGGTCAGTGCTCCTTGTACTGGCAGACCTGTGCTGTGGGAATAGATCCCGTCAATTAAGCTGTATTATGTCCAGCTGTTCCCTGGGGAAATCATAGGTGGCGGGCATTGCCCATTCATAGCCAATCAAACCCATTGTGCACTTCTGGCCCTGCCTTACTTGGCATTCACCTCGCTCACACCGCTGTCTGGAATATTCTGGAATGGGTGACACGCTGCGTTTGCAGAATGATGCCTGTCTGTGTCTGTTACTTGTGCTGGGCTTACCACCCCTCTCTTCCCTCCCCCTTTTCCACTCTGCTGGTCTCCTTTCTTGCTTCACCAGATCTTATGTAGGGGTTGAAAGTGGATCGTCGTTTCAGTGAGACAAAAAACAGTATAAGACAACAAAAAAGTCGGCAAAAGTCGTCCGATCTGTGGGCACTTCTTTTGCATGGGAAAGGGAGAAAAAAATGGTGGCAAAGAAGTTGATTACTTTCACATATATCGGCGATGACGATGAAAATAAAACGAAAATGAATGAATGAATGATAAACCAACAAATAAATATATAAATGAATAAATCAATAAATACAAGACTGGAGCATTTTCTATCTTTTTCTTCTTCTTCTGTGTCCATATCTCAAAGATTTCTCAGGCAACTGGGAAGTCATCCCACTCATGTACGAAATCTGGCAGCTATGAGATTAATGTTATCTATTTAGGGTTTTGCGAATATATAAACATCTTGAGGAAAGATTTTGAAGAATAGCATGCAATCAACCTTCACCCATTTTGTAATTCATGATTACTGTTATGTTCAGTGCGAGTGTGCATAAATTTCGTGTGTGTGTTTGTGTTTGTGTGTGTGTGTGTGTGTGTGTGTGTGTGTGTTACTAAGTGGGTGAGGAGACAGACAAGATAATGGAAGAAATATTTTAGCGAGATCAGTTTTCAGTCTCTCTCACTCAGTAAAAAAAAAAAAAAAAAAAAAAAAAAAAAAAAAAAAAAAAAAAACAGACAAGGAATTTTCCCCTGAGCCAAATATAATTATTAAGACCAAAAAAAAAAAAAGAAAGTTTTTCATTCACTCTCTTGAAAAGAATTTTAAGAAAACCAGGAACAAATGTCTTGACTGTCACAAGTCAATTCTCTTCAATCTTCAATCTTCAAATTGGAAGGTCAGCCGTCATTACTGACTATTAATGACCTGTGTGCGCAGAGGCGTAAATACCTAACTAAAACCTAATTAGACCTATCTTTTCCTCCGGAGGGGGTGACAATGAGAAAGAGTATGTATATACATACTCTCTCCCACCGTCACTCGCAGCGTCCCTCCGGAGGGGGTGGGGGGGACTAAACTGTGATCTTGTTCAGCTCCCTCTTGAAAGCTGCCAAGGAGGGAGCCTCTCTGCACAACTTGATCCAATCCCAGGATCGCCTCAGTCCTAGGCCGGCCAGTTACGTCTACTCATAGTAGTAGTGTCAATGTCCACCCCACTCACTCGTGGGAAACTCGGGCACCTCCTCAGTGAACATCCCAGTTCCACAAGGTCCCTCCACTCCGTGGCCGGTCAACATGGAGCCCTGATAACACTTTTTCCATGTTTTTAGCTCTTGGCACACTCCATTTAAATTAAATTATTCCTTCCGACACACTGAACGAGCATCCAACTGATTCTCAATGTTCCCCCTTCATTTACTGTTCCCTTATTTTATTTTATTATATTTGCTATCCTTTCACACCACTCATGCATTCATACAATTTTCCAGTTAACAATACAATATTCATTCATGAGTCACTACGTCTTATAAATTACACAAATACACAAAGTATAAATTTATCAAAAAGACCAATCAAAAAGCAAACATTTCAAAACCAACAGCAAAAACTACTAAATTCTGAAACTATTCAATCATAAGTTGAATTTCGAATAAACAATAAAATAAAAACTTTTTTTTTCCCACCTGATGTTCGGAACAGTCAAGGCACACAGACCACATCATCCGAGCTCTGATGCATTCAGACTGACGTTACAGCACATACATATACGCACACACACACACACACATGAACATGCACAGCTCACGATTCACCCACACTTACCACGTGCAAAACATTTTCACATTCATACAGGTATTCGAAATGTACAAAAAAAATTTCGTTCTTCCTCTGGCCACAGGCATTCGAAACTCACTCTGTCACAGTGTGCGTGTGTGTGTGTGTGTGTGTGTGTGTGTGTGTGTGTGTTCTTTCTTTAGATTAACGTCTTTTCACTGTTTAGTGATATTAGAGACGAATCTGTGTGTGTGTGTGCGCGCGCGCGTGCGTGCGTGCGTTTGTGTGTGTGTGTGTGTATGTGTGTGCAGGCGAGCGCGCTCATGTACCCGCGAACGCCGATGCGAATGCTTGATCCAATGTAAATCATACGCACAGTTCATACATTATGAAGAGCCTGTCTAGACGCTGGCCTGTAGATAAGGGAGTCTCCGTTGACAATGTGCGAAACAGGACCCTTATTGCCGCTTGTGTTCCCTGAAACCTGATGGACTGTGTGGTGTGGTGTTGTGTGGTGTGGTATGGTGTGGTGTTGTGTGGTGTAGTGTGATTTAGTGTGGTGTTGTGTAGTGTGCAGTGGTGTGGTGTTTTGTGGTGTGGCATTGTGTGGTGTGGTATGGTGTGGTGTTGTGCTGTGCTATGCTGTGCTGTTGTGTTGTGTTTGTGTGGTGTGGGGTGGTGTGTGTGGGGTGGTGTGCTGTTGTGTTGTGTTGTGTTTGTGTGGTTTGGTGTGGTGTGTGTGGTGTCGTGTTGTGCAGTGGTGTGGTGTGGTGTTTTGTGGTGTGGCATTATGTGGTGTGGTGTTGTACGGTGTGGTGTGGTGTGATGTTGTGTTGTGTTGTATTGTGTTGTATTGTATTGTATTCTGTTCTATTGCGTTGCGTTGTTTTGCACAATATTTTATTTTATCGTATCCTATAATGTCTTATTGTATGTGTGTAATGCGTGTATTGTATCGCAGTGCATCGCATTGCATCATATCGTAGCGTATCGCATCATATCACATTGCCTTGCATTGTAAGCACATCTCATTTATCACATTGTTCTACGTAAAACTAGGGCTGCTCTCCACGGAGAGAAAGCTTTCTACGAGGAAACATGGATACGGGCTAAGGAAGAAAATACAAAAGTTCAAAAAGGTAGCTAACATTTCTCCATATCAAACCTTTCGAATAAAAACTTTCATCTAAATCGAAACCAATCTTAGGGACGCCCGCAAAATGCCATAGTATTTCTACGCAGTAAGATTGCAACGTTGCTGCTGTTGCTGTTGTTGTTGCTGTTTTTTGGTGCTGCTGATTCTTCTTCTGCCAAAAGAACTCTAACAGCTCAAATATTTTCTTTCATCTACTTTATACTTTGTACTTTGATAAAGGAATTTTGCCACGCACTCACAGTCCCCCGGCCACTGTCCAATCTCTATCCTGATCCTGTTTTCAGTTCCCATTTGCCTGTGTTCGTGTTTGTTCATTTTCGTCTGTTTTTTTTTCTGGTATCTTTGTCAGTGTTTTTCTCAAGGCCTGACTAAGCGCGTTGGGTTACGCTGCTGGTCAGGCAACTGTTTTGCAGATGTGGTGTAGCGTATATGGATTTGTCCGAACGCAGTGACGCCTCCTTGAGCTACTGATACTGATACTGATATCCTGATCCTTCTTTCAAAAACGGTTTCACATACAGTAATCTGGTTCTTAATTTGAAGCGATGATACTTTGATATCTGTAAATCTGACAGTTTTGCCAGTGATAGTGTCATGGACATTTGAAGCCAGAGAAATGTGGTGGCAGGATCTGCGATGATTCTTGATGTGTGTTGAAGCCTGGTCTGATGCTGATGGTGGAACAATCGGATGACTAATGAACCTGATTCTATGCCGACAGGTCTGCTCTTAATAAGTACTGAAAAGAAGGCAATGTGGCCTACACATAAATTAGCACACACACACACACACACACACACGCACACACGCACACACACATACACACACACGCACAACCACACACACATGAACAACTACACACACAGACGTACAGACACACGCACGCACGCACGCACACACACATATGTACACACACACTCACACATGCGCGCGCGCGGATTCACACACACACACACACACACACACACACACACACTCACTCACTCACACATGCACGCACACACACATACACACACACACGCTTACGCGCGCGCGCACACACACACACACACACACACACACACACACACACAAGAATAACGCTCGTATGAAATGATATAGTTTTAGAGAGAAGTTAAAGAGAACTAGCACACACACACACATCCAAACAACCATTTATGTTTCAATACACATGTTTGTGCCATTATACCTGCTCATTCAAATCAGTGAATAACACAGTGAGGTAAAATTCGTACACAGACATCAGTACTTGCTGGGGGGAAAAAATACTGTTACTGTTACGGCTTCTACAACTTCTAAGACAGTCAGAGGCACACAGACAAGACGAGAAAGAAAATAAATGAAAAAACTCCACTACACACTGGTACCGTTACTTGCGTTTTTGTATGGTGGCGAGAAGAAACACAAAGCAACGAATGAAGAAGAAAGAAAGAAAGAAGAAAGAAAGAAAGAAAGAAAGAAAAGAAGAAGAAGAAAGAAAGAAAGAAGAAGAAAGAAAGAAAGAAAAGAAGAAGAAGAAAGAAAGAAAGGAAGAAGAAGAAGAAAAGAAAGAAAGAAAAAGAAGAAGAAGAAAGAAAGAAAAGAAGAAGAAGAAAGAAAGAGAGAAGAAGAAGAAAGAAAGAAAGAAAGGAGAAGAAGAAAGAAAGAAAGAAAGAAGAAGAAAAAAGAAAGAAAGAAAGAAAAGAAGAAGAAGAAAGAAAGAAAGAAAAGAAGAAGAAGAAAGAAAGAAAAAAGAAGATGAAAGAAAGAAAAAAGAAGAAGATGAAAGAAGAAGAAGACGAAAGAAAGAAAGAAGAAGAAAGAAAGAAAGAAAGAAAAGAAGAAGAAGAAAAGAAAGAAAGAAAGAAAAGAAGAAGAAGAAAGAAAGAAAGAAAGAAAGAAGAAGAAAAGAACATCTAGCATCGGGAGACAGAGGAAGAAGTAAAAACGAGTTGGTTGCATCCCGTTACATTGCTTCAGTGTCTGAGAATACGTAGCACGCCCACTTGCCGAGACAATGCCCCAAGTTATTGGCAGCAGCCTACGATGACTGCAGTGTTATGACATTCAGTGACAGCGACCCTGGCGACTTACGTAACCAGTGTGAGACACACACACAACTTGACATCGTCCTATATTTGTGCTTATGATCTTAGCGACAGTTCCATTGTTTCTCTTTGCTTTGTTCTTTAGGGGACAAGAGGGGGTAAAAGAAAGTTCTCCCTTTTTTTCAGTCTGGGTCTGGGGAACGGATTTGTGAGAAGTGGTTACGTCAAGAGCATGTCTTTGTCTACATGTGTGTGTGTGTGTGTGTGTGTGTGTGTGTCTGTGTCTGTGTGTACAGAAGATATACAGTAATTTCTGTCAGTGCAGATTGAAAGCATGCAAACTTAACTCACTCAGTACGGCCAGTCCTCTCTTCTCCTCTACACAGACCCCTCGGATGTCCAGTGGGTGTCTCAATGACCCAACCTTTAGCTTCCGTCGTCAGAATTGTGGTATTCTTTGTCAACGTTCACCCCTTCAGTGTAAGAGCCTTCCGCTTGTAATATTTTGATGATGGTAATTGGGGTGAAACGCTGTTAACGTCGCCTCTTTCGCCGTTCGTATGGAGAGAGTTGAAGTTTAGATCTGCTGAAGGCTTTCTTGGACACACTGTTGCCCAACACGTCTGGTTCCTTCTCCCGGCATTCCCGGTAAGGTCAGGATTCTGGGCTGGGGTCTGGTGTGGTTAGTTATGCGGCATTTGACGCTGTCAACCCCAATTAACAGACTTTATGTTATTCTTTCGAACGAGACTATGAACCGAAGTCCTGTGTGTTGCATGCACTTGTCACAAGTAAAAGAACATACCTCAAAGAGAGACTGGTACTCGGCAAATTTCTTTGGATAATCCCACTTTGGTAGATCTACAATATTTTCACACAAACAGTGAAATACAAAAATGTACTGTCGTGATATTATGCTCTCCCAAGGAAAATTAGTTCGCATACCACACAGATAAATCTGCCTAAGCAATGTTGAAATGCAATATAGACACACAAAAAAAGCAACAACAAACAAAACTATGAAGCACAGTACTAAATATTTATCTGAGAAAACAGATCTTATTTTTCCGAAAGGTACTGGTTCACTTTAAATGTGAATCATTCCCTAGTTTCATAATGAATAAAATCAGAAAAGATTCTTACATCACTTCTGCAGGAGAGCGCATTAAAAGAAATAAGAAGTCAGAAATAGAAGAAATAAAGAAATAAAACAGCAAGAGCGCAAGTGAAAAAAAAAAAATAAAGAGAGAAGTTTTCTCATGACAGTAATGCAATACAAGACAAGAGAAAACACAAGCTTTGTGGTGTTGACCTTTGAGCAACAAGTGTCGTCAATAGTTTCTTCGTGTGTGCAAACAGCAGTGCATGATGGGGCCAAAGAAACATCTCCTGCGGGATTGTTTACCAGGCATTCTGGCGGCACGGCCACATACAAACTGCAGTCAGTCCAAATGTCGCTGCCAGAATGGCTCCAGGCATCGAGGAATGCTGCGGCGTCAACCTCCCTTTCTGGAACAATGGCACTGGCCTCGTGATCTATGCAGAGCTCGACAAGAACCTCACTCTAACGCTGTCTTTCTGTCTGTCTTCTTGTCTGAGTATCTATAGGTCTTCCTGTCTGCTAGTCTGTTTGTCCCAGTCTGTCTCTTTGTCTGTCTCTGTGTCTATCTTTCTCTCAATCTCTGTCTCTGTCTCTCTCTCTCTCTGTCTCTCTGTCTCTGTATGTTTCTCTGTCTCTCTGTCTCTCTGTCTCTGTATCTCTCTCTCTCTCTCTCTCTCTCTCGCTCGCTCGCTCGCTCGCTCTTTTTCCATTGGCATGCTGGTCTGGTAACTCGAATTCGTTTCCATGATAGTGTTCCCGTAGAAACGCTGAGCTTTTATATCAAGCATAATGTTTTTGGTGTTTTTTTCTGATTTAGCTTGTGTGTGTGTATGTGTGTGTGTGTGTGTTTGTGTGTGTGTGTGTGTGTGTGTGTGTGCGCGCGCGTGTGCATGTGTGCGTGTATGTGTGTGTGTGTTTGTGTTCCCGCTCATGTGTGTGATTGTGTGAG
>NC_134894.1:25726214-25768714 GCF_041734735.1 Babylonia areolata | reverse complement strand
TATTATTATTGTTTTTTGTTGTTTATTTTTGGTAAGCGTGACTTCGGTTAGATGTAAGTAATGGTTGCTTGTGTTGCAGCAAGTTGTGGACTTTATTCAGAGTGGTAAATGTGTTGGGACACTGAATATCAATCACCACAGTGATGGTTTTCATTTTGGCTACTTCTTATTCATAAATATGAATTAAATATGTAATATAGTTTCTGCCATCAACTTAGTTTTGGGATTTAAAATCTTGAACATGAGTTAGCCATTTAAAAAAAAAACTAAACAATTTGTGTGTGACTGTGTCGTATAATATTGATCTTGTAGAAAAAACAAAACAGGGGTGTGGGGGGGGGGGGGGGGGGAGGATTTTTTTTTTTTTTTTTTTGTGTGTGCATGAATAGTCGTATGCATGCACATGTAAGTACATGCGTCAAATTGGCCTTTCCATTAATCTATCGATGGAGTAAACCAATCAAACCTGAACATTGACATAATTATACATAATACACAAATTGTACATAACAGGCATAGAAAACCAACAACAAACAAACAAACAAAAAATGCCAGCAGGCAACTCGTATATCCTAGGTCCAAATTTGAATACAGCTTTGCAAGAATGCACAATTATGAAGTCTAGAAAAATAAATAATCATAGCTATCTTGAAAAAATGGATGGGAATGAAATAGCATGGCTGAAGTAATAAATGACAGAAAAGGAAAAGTGATATATAAAATAATAAATTTTCAGGAGAGGGTTTCCAGAGGGTGGGCATAGTATTATGGAAAGAGTCCCTGACATCCCCACAGGGGCACACAAACAGCACCTTCAACAAACCAAACATCAACTGATCAAGCAACAGAGGCTTATGATGTTGTATTGTGTTTATTTAGATCAAAAGCATACAGGTTTTCTCATAGAAGATTCTGTTGTTCCTGTCCTGGCTGATGTCCATTTCCTGAAACAGAAGGATGACGAATTGTCAGTCATAAGAGATAAATATGCAAAGGCATGTGTTTGAAACTGAATTTTGTCGGGCTTCTACCATACAACCTTTTCAGCAAGGGAAACCCTAAAATGTGTGCATCATGCCAGCTGGTATAGTTTGTGGAACAAATACCCACAACCTGTCCAGCATGGGAGGCCCTACCAGGCATGTGACACATCAACTGACATAGCTTGACAGGTCACTGAAGCACTCAAGCTACCCCACCACGACAAGGTATCAGTTCCATGGGGTAGTAACATATCAAGTTTATTCATGTATTCATTTGTCAGAATGTCATATACAAACAAATGTGAAGCTCACTTTGTAAAACACAATATATTAGCACTAATGTTTACTGAATAGTTTGCAATTTAAAGAAAAAAATGTAAAACAATGGATTCTGTTTAAGCATTTAAATCTGGTCTTCTTCTTATGCTACAATTTTTATTGACATTTCACTGTCTCTGCTGATTAACCATAATTCCATGCCTACAACACCAGTACAAGGCAGTATACCACAAACCCTCTTCAAATGAGAATGGACCATCTCACGAGAAAGAGCTATAGATCTACATCGTATACATGAAGCAAGTTTTTTCAACAATCCCAAATTTCCTGATCAAGGCATCTATTTAAGAAAAAGTGCATGCCAACACAGCAACGCACTGTTTTGTGCAAACAACATGCACAAGTGTCCAAAGCTTCTGCTGTGGCTGCATGTGATCAAATGTCAATTAATATGCGATTGTAAACTTCTACTTGTTATGTATCTGATCTATCAACCTGTTTGATGGCAGATACTTGAAGCTGAACTGGACACTTAAAATTTGTAATGATAAAATTTTATGCTGCCAGCCAATGACTGTTGGATTTACCTATTCTACCAAGTATCATAATTAAGTATGCTTTTCCAAACACACACAACAAAAGAACAATTAGTTTCAAGCCCAGGTTACTGTAACAGTTTGAATTTCAGGACTGGAAACCTGTGACATATATAAAAGGTAAACATCAATTCATTATACTGCTCACCGCACCCCCTCACCTCTCTGAAAAAAAAGATACACTGACAATGATATGTTAAAAAGCATGTATCATTTGTTAACATTTCAGAATCTTAAAATGAATCATTGTATGTCAATCTCAAGTGAAAAATTTAATCCCCCCCCACCCCCACCCAAAAAAAGACAAAAAGGAATGAGTACCTTTTATGTTTCATCCCTATTATATTATGATAAGAATAAAACAGAAATATTTCATACATATCTATACCTATCCAACTATCTTTCTCAATAATTCTACAACAGATGAGAAATCTGATGATGATACACAGACACAGAGAGCGTGTCATACTCATAAGCAAGAGTAATGACATCAAATATATTAAGAGATAAAAGGCTGACCACCAGACCACACACACAAGGACCATCATTACTTAAAAGGAAGGTTCCCAGGCCTTAAAAAAAAGAAAAAAAGTCCCATCCTGATTTCAATATAGATACACTATCCAACATGGCTTATGATCGGAGTACCACGACTCCAGTACACCAGCTGGAGTTGGCTCAGGCACATTTGTGAGAACCAGATCCAGTGTCGAGTCATAGTCTGTGGTGGGATCTTTGATCAGCTGTCGCAGACTGAACTGTTCACAGAACTCTTGAAGAGGTCTAGGCAGTCCACGGGAAGCATCACTGTTGAAGTCTCCTCCAATGATAACATGAGTGTGACTTGTGAGCTCCTGCTGAATAACTGCTCTGAGTTCTGCACACAAAACTGTGATGCTGACATGTGGAGGACAGTAGATCCCAACAACAACCAGTCCTCTAACGCTGGTACTGGCATCAACCACAGTAATTTCAATGCCACTGCTGCACTTCTGGCTAGCACTGCTACTGAATGGCAGACTGTGATCTCTGGTGTAAACAAGTGTACCAGCATGTGAACGACAGCCTTTCACTGAAGCTGTGTTTCTGGCAACCACAGTAAAATCTGCAATCTTGTAGTGTTCCGGGTCATCCTGTTCATGCTCCCATGTTTCAAAAATAAACATGAGGCTTGCTTGTAGCAAGTTCCTGTCTGCACGAAGATCAGCAATGTGTTTGTGAAGTGATCGGCTGTTGTGAAACACAATCACAAACCCTGTGGTGGAAAACTGCTGAAGATCAGTCAGACAGGGCACAACAGGTTCTTGTCTCAGTCTTTCCATTTCCTGCTTGACTTTTGGTGACACTCTGATCTTCTTTGGATCAAAGTCAAGCAGGTGGAGACCAGCCATAGTTCTGGCTCTGCTGAGAGCCACATACACTAGATGGTGGTGTACTGCTCCCTGAAACGACACTGCCACGTTCTCCAGTGTGGAGCCCTGTGACTTGTGGATGGTGATAGCAGAGCAAGCTGTCAAAGGGAACTGTCTACGCAGAACTGCAACGTTCTGACGTTTTCCAACACGAAACTGCTTCACACTTTGGAAGACAGGAGTCCACTTTGTGCTGATGTTCTGTGTGTAGAGCTGTTTGTTCTGTTCACGGGTCTTTTTCCCGACACCTTCATCATCAAACTCTACCCACAGAACAGACACATGTTCTGGACCCTCACTGCCTGTGTGTCCAACTTGGTGCAGTGTGCCAGAAGCTCCATTTACCAGACCATCTCCAATGTCGATGTTGTGAACCAACATGTACCTGGCACCCACCTTCACAGTCAGCAGTAATGGTAGACTCTGTGTCTGCTGCACAGTCATATCACGAGCCTTCTGAAGTAGCTCGGCTTTCAATGCTGCACTGACTTCCCCCATCATGCTGTCTCTGGCTTTCAGATGGCTTTCAGGTGACTGCAGGCGGTCAAGACTTTTGATGTTGTGTTCACTGACAAGTCGACAGCTGATAAATAAGTGCAGCATGTTGTGTGGCACACCAGACTTGATGCAAGATTTAATCATCTCTTCATCATCTCTGGTATGGTGTCCCTCTCTGATTCTATTGAGGATGTCAGCAAAGATCTTGTCATCCTTCTGTCGCATCACCTCTGTCAGCTCAAATAATCTGAACAGATCCTGCCACAGTACAGGAGCCAGTCCTTCATACGGCCCTTCACTTGGCTGGAAGACCCAGCGGTCCATGACTGGTCTGAGCTGATAGAGATCACCAACAGCAAGGACGCTGACACCACCAAACGGCTTGTCACATCCCATCACCTCCCGCAGACGCTGATCAACAAAGGCCAGCATGTTGGCACCAACCATAGATATTTCGTCAATGATTAGCACTCGCAGTTCTGCCAGAGATGAACGAAGAGTGTTCAAACGACCAGCATCAAGTTTGACATAGTTGCTCAAACTCTGATTTGCAGGCAAACAGAAAGCTGTATGCAGGGTGATGCCTTTGATGTTATAGGCAGCCTTTCCTGTTGGGGCAGTAAGACGCACCCGCAGACAGTCAGGTTTGTCACCAGGACGAGAGCTCAGATAACGAATGAGAGCTTGGTAGATGGCAAGGATACAGCGACTCTTGCCAACACCTGCTCCTCCAGACAGAAAACAGTAGAAAGGATCACAGGTAGACAGATTTCCACTACACTTGGTTTTCACCAGTGAAGGATATGATAGAAGAAATCTTTCTGTCTGCTGTTTAGTCCATTTACAAGTGCAGAGAAATCTGCATCAGATAGTCTGTCTGTCAGAGTTTCTGAGGTCAAGTTGGAAGTTGACCTGCAATCCATGTCAAGCCCAATATCATACAGTTTATGCTGCTCGCATTTTGGCTGGAAGGCAGCATTGATGGCACTGTCAGTGTTATATTGACCATCTCGATTCTCCATGTCCTGTGCTTGAGGTGCTACCTCATCCCAGGCCTCTTCATCCACACCCTCCTTCTGTACCTGATCCACAGCACGATCTACTGCTGCAGCAATAGGCTCAAAGCACTTCTCCATGTCACTGACCACTTCCTTCAGGAGTTCATACCTTTCACAGTATGACTCACACTGTCCAATGATGTCCTTCTGCTCATCACGCCATGGGAGATACAGCATGAGCTTTTCCCTGAAGTGGTTTTCTGCTTCACTCTCACGCGAAAAGCGAACACAGCGGAGAATTTTCGATTTTGTACGGCGGCAAAGAACCCGCCCATCAGGTAATCTGTATTCATCACCAGATGATGCGTCAGCATTCCAGATGTCGTCAGTGACATCTTCTTCATAGTCATTTTCAGGAAGAAAGTCACCTGGCCTCTCAGGCTTCTTGTGGTATGGTGGTTTCTTTTTGACATCATACCATGCAGCAAATTCTGCCAAGCAGAGATGTTCCAACTTCTCTGGTCGCTCAGCATACCTGTCAATGAGACTAGAAAATGTGACATCAGTATCATCATCTTCCAATGTCTCAAGCAAGGCTGTGTTCTTCAGAATGCCAACTCTCTGACTGGGAGGTGACGTGTTGACAAACACCACATCCCTGGTGGAACGGCACATTGGCAACTGAAGTAACAGGTAGACAGCTTCCTGAGCAGACACTTCACAATGATTTAGAAACTTGTTGGCTATGTGTCTGACCTGTTCTCTGACACTGTGGTTCCCATGTTTGGCTTCATCTGCAGCATCCCTTAGCATGTCACTCATTCCACGCTGACTCTTGCTGATGTATGTCACAATGTAGACAGCGCAGGCATATTCATCAAGTATGAATTGTACATCAGTGTTTGCCATCCACACCTGGGATATAGCATCATTTCTGCTGTTCATGCGGCTTTCAGATGGTGTTCGCTGCAGGAAGACTTTTGTTCTGTCAAGGTCAGAACGAATGGCCAAAACATACTGATTTTCATCCAGACCAACCCTTGTCAAGAAATCTTCAAAAGAGATATCATCACCTGGTTTCAGATCGTTCAATTTGCTCCTGATGGTACCAAGATGTTCTCTGGCACATGGGTTCTCACCTTCTTCTGATTCAGTGAGTGGATGCAGCAGCATCGTCCTGGACATCGGAAGGAGAGGAAAGCCATATCTGCAGATCTTTTTTTCCACCTTTTTTGCATGATTTAGAATGTTTATGTTCATGCAAGTCAGACACTTCTTTCAACTCTCCAACATCATGCCGCTGACAAGTCAAATACTTACCTATGAAATCCTCCATGTCTGTGTCAGTGTCCTTGTCTGCCTCTGGAGCCCCTTCTACCCAAAGGAGGCAGTGGATATGTGGGGAACCTCTCTGCTGGAACTCCACACGGAAAAAGTAATCAGTTACTTTTCCGAGGGGCTGCAGATCACTCAGGATGACTGTTCGAAACAGGACCTGTACCCGGTGGTGAAAGTGCCGGGCACATGTCACAGGATCTTTCTGGATCAGTTTTGACCTTTCCTGCCAGGTCAACTTCTGGAGCTCATCATCAGTGATGTCTTCATTGTGCTCCATGCGGTAAAGAACACGCAGGAGATCAAACCATCTGGTTTCTGCTGCAGAAAATGTGGCAAAAAATGTAGGTTTGCCAAGCTGTCTGATCATGGCAAACAGATCTTTCTGGCGGGCTTGCCAGTATGGGGGAGAGGACCGCAGAGTCTTCAGAACACGGTACCCTTCATCATGATGCAACAGATCTTCAACTGCACCCTCTTTCTTCAGCTGACCTGCAGTGTAAGCTTTCTTTGACCCCTTCACTTTTCTAAGTGCTGTTGTTGCTAGATCACGGATCTGAAGCATCTGCAGTTTTTTCAGTTTAAAGAAAATGTTGGCAATAGAATGAGCAGCACGTCTGTCAGCATTTCGAAGTTCTGCTTTACAGATTTTGCTGTATGTGAGGGGTTTGAAGCGATCGCTGTTGTCCATTCGTCGCTCCCCACAGAAAATACCTGGAAATGACTTTTCCTCACAATCTTTATCAAAGAACACACCAAGAGGGTGCTTACCTTCACCTGGTGCGATAATAAATGCCTGCTGACCATCTGCTGAAAAGTCATTTGGATGGAGAAGGGTGTCCCTACAACCCACACCCAGTTCAGCCTCTTGAGTGATTTCAACCCAGTCTCTGTCATCATCTTCCCCTTCATCTGCTTTCTTCTCACAAGATGGCATACTGTCTACAGGTATTTCCTGACAGACATCTGCAACCTCTCTTCCTTGAGCACCAGCTTGGCCTTTAGATGACTGGCTCAAGTATTTCTCCTCAGTCTGATCTTCTGACTGATGGCAACTACCCTGTACTGCCTGATCACTTACCTGTCTTTCACTGAAAGTTTCAGCTGTGGCTTCACACTTCTCAGTGTCCACCTCTTTCAGACTACTTTCAGGTATGCCATTGTCATGATGTTCCAAGTTTTTATCGGCCTCATTGATTGTAAATTCGACCTCATCAACACCTTCCCACTCTGGCCTGTACCATGAAGGATCAAGGCTGATGCCCTCTTCCTTGTACAGGTCACTGTTCTCAATCAGCCACTGGGCAGCTGCGAAGATCTTTTGGGGCCGGACGTTTTCAAATTGGTATGATGTTTTGTAGCACCTGCGCCTTTTCAATTTCAAGGCTATTGTTTCTGTGTCTGCAAATCGTCTTGGCAATGATGACACTGTAGCAGGCACATCAACAGGCACATTGACAACATTTCCTTTCATACCATACTGGTGATCACGGCCCAACTCACGCAGCTGCATAAAAGGAATGCGTGGTGATATACACCTTTCCTCCAGTGCTGTGAGTCCTATGAGTTGAAGAGGGATGGTGGGGAATTCAAGGCCATTGCAAGCAGCTAACTGTGGAAGAACAGATTTGTTCAATCCTCGCTTGCAAGTGTCACAAATCCACTCTGTGTCCTGAAAGCTTTTCACTCCCCGCAAAACCTGCTTGATTAAACCTCCCTGAATATTTTTCTTCTGAAGAGACTGAAATGATGGAACAACACTCATTGAATGTTTATAAAACAAACCATTACAACATGTACAAACAAAAACAGGCCCATGACTTACACTCAACTGAAATGACTTTTTTACACTTTCAAGATCATTTTTTGATTTGCATCCCAAATGAAAACATTTCTTGTTCAACTGTTTGATGAGTCTTCGTCTTTGTGTGCATGTCTTGCTCCAAAAGGACTCTTTCTGTTTGAACTGTGGACATGCTCTTTTTTGAGCTTTTCGTTTTCTCTCTCTGTCAGTCTCTGTCTGTCTGTAATCGTCATTGCCCCTCTTCTTTGTCTTATATTGTCTGTTTTGAACAGCTTCTTTTCCCCTGTACTCTACATTCCCTCTCCTTACTGACATTTTTTCTCTGTTTCTGACAGCTTCTGTTTCTCTGTATTTCACATCCTTTCTCCTATTCCCCATTTGTTCTTTATTTCTAACAGCTTCATTCTGTCTGTACTTTATATTCTGTCTCTTCCACATCATACCTATCCTGTTCCTATATGCCTCTTTCTGTCTGTATTCTACATCTCTTCGCTTCTTTGCCATCCCTTCTTTGTTCTTACCCATCTCTTTTTCTCTGTATTCTACATCTCTTCGCTTCTTTGCCATCCCTTCTTTGTTCTTACCCATCTCTTTTTCTCTGTATTCTATATTCTTTCTCTTCCTTGCCTTTCCTTCCTTGTTCCAAAGTGCCTCCTTTTGTCTGTATTTTGCATTCTCTCGCATCCTCACCATTGCTTCCCTGTTCCTGCACGACTCTTTTGCTCTGTATTCTGCACCCTCTCTTGTCCTCATCTTTCTTTCCCTATTCCTGACTGCCTCCTTCTCACTGTACTGTGCACTCAACCTTGTCAACTTCATCCTCTTTTGATTTTGGGATGCCTCCGTTTCCTTCCATTCCTGACTCTGTCTCTTCTTTGCCTTGTCTTCCCTGTCTCTCACTGCTTCCTTCTGTCTGTATTCCTGGCAGTCTCTCTTCCTTGCCATTTGCTGTTTATTTTGTACTGTCTCTTTCTGTCTGTGTTCAAACACCTTTCTGATTTTTGCCTTTCTCTCTCTGTCTCTTCGTCTTTCTTCCTTCCGATAATGCCCTTTTCGCAATTTTGACATCTGAACCCTTCTGATCAGCAGGCTGAATGACTGATGAGATTTCACATCCATCTGTTGGGGAACTTCAGATGACAGCAGAGTCTCATTTGGTTCAGTTGGTACTGAGCTGTGATGCTTGCATGGGGACTGTGATCCAGCGGAAAGGCAGTGAACATCAAGCACCACTTCATAGTGATTGTTGTTCTGGTGATTGATGTAAATGCACTGCCCTATTTCTGCTTGTGGAGAAACCAAGTTGGAATCATGTGTGTGCCAGGCACCCTGTCCACCAATGATATGATAAACACATATTTTTGTGTTGAGCATCACAGCTGCAGTGAAAATCTCCACTTCAGAGGCCCAAACACCACACCTCATCATGCGAGACCTCTCCAAATAAGCCTCTGCTGTCAGCCCCTGTTCCTGCAACAAAAACTGTTCCAGCCTAACCCTGTATGGTGAACTGACCAAAAAGTTACACACAGCTGATCGAAGCGGCTGATGAAAGGTCTCACACCCACAGACTGCCAGGCTCAAACAGCGGAAAAAACAGTTTCCATCCCCCCTTATACTGATGATCTGTTTGGGTGCTCCTGCCTCAACTTTGGATTCTACAGAGGGAAGGCTGCATTTGAAAACCAAATGTAACTGCTCACATTTCTGTACCTGCCATTCAGTCTGCACAGGGGTGAATGCAATGTTGTGTTGCTCAATAGAAGTAACAGGTGATGTCTGCAAGCATGAACATTTGTGTAACTGAAACCGTTGAAATGTTGAAAAAACTTTACCACAAAACCTACAATAGGGGCATTTGTGTTTAACTAGAGTGGTTGTGCTTTTAAACACCTTTTGACAAACCTCACACTGAATGCACTTTTCACAATCCATTTTAACAGGAGAATGTATGTTGTCTGACAACATGCAGATTCAAAGTATAGATGCAATTCAGCAACACTTCCTAAAACAAAGAGTAAAAGTAAAGAGAAAAAACAATAACTGGATATGAAAACTGTTTCACACTGTATACAGTTTAATGTACAAATGAATACTTTTATTGTTTTAAAAACTGCTAATCCTATAGCTACTCACATAAGCTGATTCCAAAAAGTTGCTGTCTTCAGTACCTGTCAAATAAAATTTAATATACTGATGGTTTGGCCTCGTCAGTCTGAATTAGATGCTCCAGCCGCATAAACCACACAACCTGATTCATTCATTGTAAAAAGTTACCTTTAGTTAGTATTACCATAATTTTCAGACCAGGTAATAAAGAACCATCCACCTTACAACTGTCCATAACCTGTGGAGAAATTCAATGCCAGAATAGGTGATTTTCCTGTTCCTAACACACAAACTGAAAGTGAACACCTATTTACCACGTTAGTTTTTCTTTTAAATGGTGAAGACTTTTTATTGAAGAAGCTGTAACAACACAGTTGTTAGGCAACTCAATGATTCAACAAAGAAAAGAGATATTCCAGTTTCCACTAAATAAATACTGTACAACAGTGCAACAAATATTCAGAAGCGTTAAAGGAATCACCTGGACCAGTCTTGTTCAGTTTTATTTAGTTGGCGAGAAACTTTAGATGAAACTGTCCATGTTGTGAAAAAAAAAGAAGAAAAATCAAACCAATATGAGTAATATACAAGATCACCCATCTTTTTCTACATGATGAAAATAGATAAGGGGAAACAGGATCAAGATGCTAAACAGCAGTCATCAAGAGTAATCTACCTGACTTGGCTGCTTGGCACTTCATAAAAGAGATAACATCACAGTGTAAAGTTGTGAGCAAATTACCTTTCAGACACATTAAGCTGATAAATATTAAAATCTTACTGACTGTCTTGCATGTTCATCTTATGTGGTTTATTCACTCATTTCATTACATATTTGGGTCAGACTGATATCACATCTGCTAAAAAGTGCTTTAAAAACAGTTCAGCTGTTTAGTTATTGTCATGATGTTCAGCAGGTCATGTGGCAACTGTTTCCTGTTTTTGTTTTGTTCTGTGTAATGACTTGTTTCTATTTATCTGTAATGTAGTTACTGGAATTATCCAAAACAACCACATACTTATATTTTGCATTTTACTTTAGGATATTGTAAAAAAAAAAAAAATTGCTGTGGAATGGTAGTGAAGTGATGAAAGGAAAAATTCTAAATTTGCATTTTATCTGTTGTGAACTTTTTAGTTTTCACTAATTTCAGCTGCAAATATTTTTAATAATCTGCAAAAACCTGTTTAAATTTACAAATTCCAGCTAATTTTTTGTTGCTCTTGAAAATATGGTATCTTTTACCCTAACTTGCATGTTTGCAACATTTTGGGGACTAATTCTACAACACAAATGTTATTTGTTGTTCTGGTTTTTCTGGCTTTCTTCCCTTTCAATATATTATGTTGATTGCATCTATGAGAAGTTTGCATGGTTATTGATGCATACTTTTTTTTATAGACAAAACAATGTTGACACTTACCTCCTCCTCTTCTGTTTACAGCTTTTGAAAGACAGGGAAAGATAAGTTGTGAAGTTCTCAACTTCATGTAAATGTTAAAAAAAAAATGTTATCTCTTGTTTAAAATAAGTTTCTTTTATGTTTGTTGTTGTTGTTCACTTGTTTGTTGTTGTTGTTGTTCACTTGTTGCTGTTGTTGTTGCCTTCAGAGAAGTAGTTTAAATGCTTTAAATTTTAAGTTACTGTCATTCAATAGTCAGTTTAACTGAAACATGTCATAGTGTGAATGTTATGAACAGTGTATAAAACTTAACATAAAAAAAGCAAATGTAAACATGATGTTCGCAACAAAGTGGTATATTAATATATGTTGAATGCATGAAGCAATAAAACAGATCTCTTAAAAGCTAAATAATCAAGTTATAATTTCAAAGAGCATGTCACAAAAACTGGATACCAAATCAGATTTTGGACCATAAGATTTAAGACAAATAATAACAGAATGTTAAAACTGAAAGCCTGAAAATTTGAAATGCTCACATTAGGAAGTGATTACACTGTTTACAAATTAAAGAAAATAAAAATCCACTTACCAAACAATTGCAAGTAATCATGCGAATCTGATTCATACACACTCTCAGACTCTGCCGGTCTCTGCAGCATACGATGATAAGCAGCAGCTGAAATGAACATGTTCAGAATAATTATGTTTGTAAATTGTGAATATATTAATAGTAGGTCAGATCATATTTATAACCTATTTTGACTGTATTCCGTTTGTGATTTCACATCCTTTATTTTAATGTATGATCTTAATAAAAGTAAAACTTACTTTCTCACACAGAACTTCTGCCATTCTAAGTTTTCACATTATCATAGTATCTAAATATTTATCAACGAATCTGATTTGTTGTTGTTGTTGTTCACTTGTTGCTGTTGTTGTTGCCTTCAGAGAAGTAGTTTAAATGCTTTAAATTTAAGTTACTGTCATTCAACAGTCAGTTTAACTGAAACATGTCATAGTGTGAATGTTATGAACAGTGTATAAAACTTAACATAAAAAAAGCAAATGTAAACATGATGTTCGCAACAAAGTGGTATATTAATATATGTTGAATGCATGAAGCAATAAAACAGATCTCTTAAAAGCTAAAAAATCAAGTTATAATTTCAAAGAGCATGTCACAAAAACTGGATACCAAATCAGATTTTGGACCATAAGATTTAAGACAAATAATAACAGAATGTTAAAACTGAAAGCCTGAAAATTTGAAATGCTCACATTAGGAAGTGATTACACTGTTTACAAATTAAAGAAAATAAAAATCCACTTACCAAACAATTGCAAGTAATCATGCGAATCTGATTCATACACACTCTCAGACTCTGCCGGTCTCTGCAGCATACGATGATAAGCAGCAGCTGAAATGAACATGTTCAGAATAATTATGTTTGTAAATTGTGAATATATTAATAGTAGGTCAGATCATATTTATAACCTATTTTGACTGTATTCCGTTTGTGATTTCACATCCTTTATTTTAATGTATGATCTTAACAAAAGTAAAACTTACTTTCTCACACAGAACTTCTGCCATTCTAAGTTTTCACATTATCATAGTATCTAAATATTTATCAACGAATCTGAAAAAAATATAAGGAAAACAACAACAACAAAACACCAGAAACTTTATGCTGGTTAAAAGACTATTCTTAAGTGGTCTGCCTGTCATCATCTGCTTGAGATAAAAACTAAAAAAACATAAACATTTGCAACTGTTAATTATAAAGCATAGCTGATGAAATTTTCATGAATGGTATCCTGTGGAACAGGTATAATATACTACATACAACTACAAGTTTACATTAATCAATGAAGAATATCATTCCAATTGTCATTGGCCTAAGACATGTCATGGTCAAGTTCACTGATGATGCAGGTTAGGGGAACATACTGACACCTTTCCAGATGGAGATGACATAGGATTAGTGCCACACAGCAGTGTTCCACCTTTTGCTGCCCTGTGTCTGCTCCAGTGGCAAATATTTTCTCTCTCATTCTTTTGAGATAATGACTAAATGAGACTGCCACATGAAATAATCTATAGAGATAATGACTAAATGAGACTGCCACATGAAATAGTCTATAACTGACTTGAATTTGTACCCTAAAACTCACATATATCTTATTATCTATCTATCTATCTATCTATCTATCTATATATATATATATATATATATATATATATATATATATATATATATATATATATATATATATATCAGTTTGACATGGTAAGTATATGTCCACACCAAACATGGAGTATAATACAAACTCCTCCTATATATCTATTCTATGCAAGAGTATTTTACATGTATATGTGTATATACATGCATGTGTATTTTATATCATATGTATATTTATCAATGTATGTATGAATCTATCTATATAGATATATATCTACATACATGTTACAACTTGTATATTACCTTTCAGTGTTCACAGTGAAAGGGCAAATCTGTCATCAGTCATGAATCCTCAATCCTGTCATATATCCTGTCAATCACAAACACTTTTGAGTTTTGTATATGTAACACATTAGATTAATGTTACATAGTAACATACACACAACAAAATGTGACTAACACACACACATAAAAACGCGATGCATTTTAACATACATGTGCACCTAACACTAACAGCTACCCACAACAGAGTTTTGTCCGCCAGTTTGGCAACCTTGTCTGATCTATAACCGTAACAATTAATAAGAATCTAAATGATGGTAATGATAGTATTTACTAATAACTTTTTTTTTCTCAAAAGTTGTATCACATAACTAAAGTAATAGGCACAAAAAATCCATTTGATCATTGTGGCTGTTGAACTTGTATAAGATAATATGTCAGTCGGTCATGTAAAATGATAATTATACATACATATACATATATGTGTGTGTGTGTGTGTGTGCTAACATGTATGTAAATGTAATATATGTACATTTAACACAATCCAACTCTACACAGTATATTTCACACAATTTTAATATAAACTTTAACTGGGTATTGGAGAGGGACAGGTGGCATAGCATATTTTGTTTGACTAAATATATGTTCTATGTGGAAAGTTGTAATTGGTATGAACTAGGTACACATAAACATATATAAATAAGCAGCAACAGCATTCGACAATCGTAGTCATAACTGACACAAGGCATGCGGCATTGTTGTGGGAGTGAGACGTGTATCTATCTCTATAAAAAATTATATTTCACATTATTATGCAAGAGCTGAATGAGACAAGTGGAGAGAGAGCCAGGTACATGCCGAGACATCAACTGATCATACTATTCATAGCCATGTTTCAACTAAACACTAAACATCAGAAACTGTAGTCATTTGTTGCGTACTGTGCCAGCCATCTAAAGATAAAAGATCTTACCTTTCACAGTGAAAGGGCAAGTCTGTCATGTATCCTGTCATATATCCTGTCAATCACAAACAGTAACAATTTACATTTTAGTATATACGTGAAACTGAAACTGTAAGTGTAATGTAAAACTCTCTCTCTCTCTCTCTATATATATAAATGATAGGGAAGAGGTATCATCATGCATGTCTGTTTATGTATATTTGTGCGTGCCTATGTGTTGTGGGTAGCTGTTAGGTACACATGTTATGTTGAAATGTACGTATCCATTTTGTGTGTGTGTTTGTGTGACGGCGTGTGTGTGTGTGTGTGTGTGTGTGTGTGTGTGTGACTGAATCACATTTTGCTGTGTGTATGTAACACTGATCTAATGTGTTATGCAAATAAAACTAAAGTGTTAAAATTTTAATCATAACATTATAATATAAATTCATCATTTTAAGTCCAGTCCAGTTCCTCAAGGAGGCATCACATTCACAGAGTTTGGACAAATATATATGTATAGCTCAGAGAAGGTTGCCAAACTGGCTGACAAAACTATGTGTTGTGGGAAGCTCACTAGCTGTTAGTGTTAGGTGCACATGTATGTAAAAATGTATGTATGCATTGTGTGTGTGTGTGTGTGACATTTTGTTGTGTGTATCACTGTATGTAACATTGATCTAATGTGTTATGTAAACAAAAGTGTTTTTGTACAGCACCTACACCAGATTTCTGGATAGTGTGCTATAAAAGTATCCATTATGATAATTTCCATTATTATATGTTGTTGTTTTTCTGTTTATAATGTGCATGAAATAAAACAATGATATTGAGAATGACTGATTTCTAAGTAAAATTTTAATCATAACATAAAATAATTTCATGACTGTAAGTCCAGTTCAGTTACTCAGTGTGGCATCATATTCACAGAGAATGGACACACACACATACATGTATGTATGTATACTGAATATTATTTTTGTTGTTTTGGGGTTGTTTTTTTACAGGATGTAGGTGGCGGCAGTGAAAATTTAAATATTCATTACACTGACTGAAATGTGATTTTTGGCAAACAACATGACAATATAAGAAAAATAAATAAAAAGAGTAAGTGAATATCTTGATTGGTTCTGAAGATATTCCATTTTAAAGATGTGACAATGTGTACATGCTGTTAGTACTTAATATTTTCACATTTTCACAGTCATACTGTACTGTCCATGAGGGTACTGTAATGAAAACTCATATACTTCTAAAAACCATATGATAATGGCATATTGCACAAGAAAAAAAATAATACTTCAGCAGCAAAGAAATTGGAAAATATGTCTGTCAAAGTAGGGGGAAATAGAAAATCAAGACATGTCAATCTGCACAGAATAGCAACTTTGAAGGTCTACAGCACTGAAAAGAATAGACAGTTGCATTTCATAATAAAATATCTTGCAGAATATATCACAAAAAGTGCACTGAATTTTTTTCAGGCAGAAGAATTAACTGAATTTTAAGTATCAGAGTCTCAAACTTTGAAAAATCTTCAATTTGACCAGCAGAAAAAAGACTGTTTATTGGGGTAGCATGCTGCAAAGATGAATATTTCAGTAACTGTCTCAAGTAGGACCAGGAAATTTTGTGTGTGTATTAAGTGAAATGTCAGCTTTCAAAATAAATTAAAATCAACCTAAAACCTTCCATCTAAAGTTGGCAGAAAAGGAATGATACCTGATTTTCTCATAAATATGGGTGCAGGTTGTGGATGAGACTTCTTCAAAATTGTTGTTTTTGAAAAAAATATTGAAGTTACAGCCACAATAAGTTACCAGTGGTCTTGGCTGATCAGCTTCTGCAAAATTACTGCAAATTTTTAAACAAATGCAACTTGACAGCATTATACAGAATAGGTAGGTTGATGGGGCATTCCACGACAAAGGTTCCCAGGAGGGAGCAAATATTACTTAAGTTGCTAGCAAAAATGACAGATATATGAATCTGTTTTCTTTCAGCTCGCTAGCTTTTTCTTCCAACCATGAACCCAGTCATGCATTTCATTGTAGAAGAACCACAATAAATAAGAAATAAAAGGTGGATGATGCATCTTTATTTCTTCACAAAATGGCATTCGATTCACAAGAGAGAAAATGCACACCAAAAAATCTCTTTTTTGGCACTCACAGGTTTCCTGGCATCAGCAATAACATGCTGCTCGCTACCTGAGCTGTTCATACTGGCCTTTTTGGATCATTGAATAGGTCTTGCATGCCCTGCCATGAGCAGCCCTTTCTGCAACATGTTAGATACACATATCAGCTCATAAGAAAGAACAAATGTTATATTCAATTTAAAACATACAACCAAAAACAGAGCTCTCAGTATAATATATGTTTAGGATTTTGTCAGTTTCGGTGTGTTTTGAGTGGGAGGAAAACACTGTGATAACAGAATTATAAAATGGCATACTAACAGGTAAGTATTCATTCAACAGCAACACAAAATTCACTGCACTGAACTATTTGGCTGCATTTACCTTTCACATAATAACTCAAATTGCAGCTACAACTTATGCTTTGACAACTGAGGCTGAAGTTTTGGGGGTCTGTCCTTTCCAGTTGCTGACAAGAGCTTTGCCATCTGCATGTACTGTTCAACTTATGTGTCTTTGTTTCATGTGATTATTTACTCAAATATTTCCACTTCAGGGTACAACATTTCATGATTGAGATGAATGTATTACTAAATGTCTTAGGTATATATGATTACTAAATATTAATATTCTATTGTTAATATGCACATCATACTTAGTATCTTATTCTTTGATAGATATTTTGTGTACTCACCTTCATTTGTGTGTGTATGTGAGAATGCCTGTCTTAGATATATATATAGAATGCCTGTCTTAGATATATATATATATATATATATATATATATATAAGTGAATATTTCATTCACAATATGTGCATGGTATTTTGCATTTTATCATTTCATGAATTATCCCTTTGTTTCCTGTTAAATGCAGTCGAGATGCACAGCATATCATGGGTTACATGAACACACACACACACACACACACACACATTATACTCTTAATTGCTGGATCCCAGATAGTGTTATATAGTTTGACTGAACCTGATGTGCAGCTTAGGCTATGGGTATTATTGTACTGATTTTCTTTTTACTAATTTTAGTTTGTTAAAAATTGGTGTTAATTTTTTTAAGAAACAGGATGTTGACTGTACTGTTCAAATTAATCAAAAATCTCTTCGCATTACACTTTTTTCATACTCAGACATACATAAACATACTCACAAGCATACTTGTGCAAATGCAAACTTGCTCTCTCCCTCACTCACACACACACCTACTCCACTAACAGGAAAGAAATGGGGAAGGGGATGACTGGAGGGAGGAGGTGGTGGGTTATATCACTGTCAGCAGTCAGGGATTCAAAGCCGGAGCAAGTGGTCAGTGATTTGGCTCAGTGCCAAGTTTGCCACAACCATTGAAAACCCCCTCCCCTCTCCTTACCATTGGTGGGAGATTCTCTGAGACAAGTGACGAGAATGATTATACAACTCTCAGCAAATTATTAAAGTGAAGTTTGCAGAGGAGAGAGGGGGAGGTGGGGGATGGGGGAGCAGGGGGTTAGTATGAATTGGTGTTCTTGTTCTTTTTGTAATGTGAGAGCATAGTATCTATCTGTCTGTATATATTAATACAAAGTTTCACAGCTATCGAAGCAGAATGCAACTAGAATATCAGACTTTTGTGTGATGTTGAATGAAATGTTCATTTTATAGAAAAAGAAACCACATTACAATTTTTTACTCACTTATTTAACACTCACCGAGTCTATAGCAGACGACGCTAATGCTGTCCCGAGCACTTCCGGTTTTAGACCCAGGTAATATTTTGCTTACTAAAGCAAAAATCAATCAAATATTAGTAATTGGAATTCATGGGCTCCGTTTTAACATGTCCATTTTTCATTCCGTATCAATAGTTTTTGTGTGTTTTACTCAGAAAAAAATAAATCGTGTTCCGATTGAAACACGGTGTCACGTTACGAAAACACTGATGAAATAGATCCAAGCTGCACAGTTACTGACATCGATCAAAATCCTGATTCAAAGAATTTCAACTCAATATTGTGCATGAAAGTGCTAAAGACATTCGTTTTAAAAAATAATATAAAACTTACCGATGAAACTTAAGATTTTCTGGAGAAACAATGCCATTTTTGTGTTAGATGAAGTGCCGCTCTCCTGTGTCGAATGTTGATTGGGCCGACACAACTGACAAAGAGGGGTACCTGCTTTTGAATCGCTTGTGCAAATTGCTCATGGATCAAAAATCTTAGTTTCGGATACCACTGAAATCAGCAGAAAATGTTCGTTACCGCTCATACAGTATCACGTAGGGCCAGATTTCTTTTTCGAACTGCGCGAGGCGTTGAAAGATATCCGAAAAATTCCCGTAACTTTGCGCTCAGATCTAACTACCCTACTTCGCCCAAGGCTTGGAAAAAAAAAAAAAACACGCGAAAGTTCACCTTGAACTTTCGCCTTTCACGGCTCCCAGTTTTTCGAACAGTAACCAATGAATGGAAAACAACGGATGCGATTTTTTCCACAATGTGGTTGAAACTAACTGTGTCGCGCTCAGAAAGACGCCGGCCGCCATTGAACAAGGATCGTTATTTCCCGTTACAGTACACTTCTTTTTCTTCCATTCGCGAACTCGTTCAGGCATTGCATAAAGCAAACACAATAAAAATTAAAAATATGGATGATAAATAATTATTTCAGTTGGATAGTTTTTCACAAAATGAAATCAAATTTGAGAAAATGCACTTCAAAATTAGTCAATTTTTCAGGCGTTCATAGGTTTCCCGGCATCGGCCATGGGGGCTGCCGCCACCTACAGGAGGGACTGACATTATCTCATACAACTTGAGTTCAATAGCCACAATCAGTCATCAAACTGATTTTTGTGTGTATTACTTCAGCGGTGTGACACAACTTATGGGGAAACAAAAATGTTATTAGTATTACTATCATTATAATAATAATAATTATTATTATTAAATGTCATGGCTTTTGATCAGAGAAGGTTGGTTGCCAAACCGGTTGAGAAAACGACCCACACATCAGATTTCTTCTGTTTTCATTTACTCTTAACATCATGCCTATCTGTCTAGCAGTAATACAACAGTCACCGGAATAAAGATAAACATTTGACAAAACTTGTACACAATAAAAGACATCTTTTAACGTTTTCTTTCACTAATTTCGTACTTAGCAAACACTGATACATCCACCCACCTTCTTGATCCTGGATCGAACGACGCGACGCTATCCCACGATGCTTCACGATTTGGAAAAAATGCAAATTAAAGATAAGCTTATAGGCTCACATTGTTTACACACCTGAGCCAAAAAATCTATTCGTTAAAAAAGGTTCTGTATTTGTTTTTCTAAAACTTCGGGTTAAAAGAACAAAAAAAAAAGAAGAAAAAAAAAAGTCCTAATAGCAGAAGCGAACCCCAGGTGCTCGGATGAGAAGAAACTGTCTTCTCCATTGCACTATCGAGGCTCCTAAACTGACGTTCGGAAACTATAATATTTAAACATGCTTTTCTAAAGGGCGATAAATCGATTCCGGTATTCGCAGTGAGAACGCTGTTCAAATCATATCATTCTGGTGTATCTTGGGCGTTCAAAAAAACTTTAACGACAATAAAAAAATTATTTTAAGTCCGCGGTAAAGAAGACGTGGCTTTCGCCGCAATCACACTGCAACATTTAGCCGTTTTCTCTGGATCTAGATAGATGTACAAATTTAGTTACACCAGTTGACACGGTCGATTCAATTTCTCGTTTATGTTCATTCCAGTTTTATAGTTTTAAAGTTGATATGAAAATTGAGTATTTTGTTAAACTAAGAACATGTAGAGCGAAGTACAAGTACTTCTAAACGTCGTATGAAGTGAAAAGGTCTTCATTTTGAGAAAAGTCAAGACTGGAAATTTTTTTGTTTCATCAATTCAAGGGTATTAACTCGCATGGTGTACAATTTTTGACTGTGAATTCCGACTGATTCTGTGGATATTTTTATGGCAGTTTGGGGCATAATCCAGTAAGTGATGAGGCGTTCACAAATCTTTCTATGAATAAATATTTGACGGTCTCCTTCTCCAACTTTCTATCACATGTTATCGTGTAATGTCAATTGAATATAGGATTGAACGGGCAGGTGAACAGCTTGAAACAAAATGGCGTCGTTCGCGTTCGCAAGACTGAATAAGCTTATGAGCACGCGCTTTGAATGTGTATAAATATGTGTAGGCCTACCCAATCATTAATTTTTGCCCATGACCTCCAGGGCTCAGCCAACAGATCTATAAAGTCCACTCGTCGTATTGATTTTAGTATTTTCCGAAAAAGACCACTTGGGCGAATGAACATAGTGAAAGCCCTGTACACTGAGAGTAAAACACACAAGTTTTTTATGTACTGAGTATAATTTCAAAATGTAATGTTTAAGATGAGAAAGATCAGTTTAAATCAAATTAAGCCCCCCGCATTACATACAGATTAATTTCCCTTTTTTAATATCTGCAACGAAACGTTTGCAAAATAAATAAAACTTCCATGCTTAGCAAAAGAAGTTGCTGTTCGAACATAAAATGAAAATAATGACTGCTCTTGTTGTTGGGTCAGAATATCAGATCAAAGTGCCAAGTTTTGAGAATACAAAAAATATAAATATAACAGTAAATGCAGTTTGCATATAATTAGGCTTCATTATTTATTTTTTTGTGCCCATCCCACAGGTGCAATATTGTTTTAAACAAGATGACTGGAAAGAACTGAATTTTTCCTATTTTTATGCCTAATTTGGTGTCAACTGACAAAGTATTTGCAGAGAAAATGTCAATGTTAAAGTTTACCACGGACACACAGACACACAGACACACACACACACAGACAACCGAACACCGGGTTAAAACATAGACTCACTTTGTTTACACAAGTGAGTCAAAAATGAAAGATAATGAATAAGCAATAACAACAACAACAACAACAATAATAATAATAATAATGATAATAATAACTTTGTTTTAACGCAAACGAGGACATGTTTGGAAACAAAAGTTCGCGTATCACGAATCTGAAAGTAATATAAGGAGAGCGGGGGGTTCGAGGGGTGGGGATGTGGGGGTGGGGGTGGGAGGGGGGTCTTTTGCTCTTTCCACCAAATGTGGCTTCTTTTGTTTTTCTGTGTCATAAATCTGGATCCACACAGTCAACCTTGATGAGCTCCTGCGACGCTGTGCACGCCTACGTTTCTCCATTCCAACCCCAGAGCATGTCAGCTTGTTGGAGGAGATTTATAGTGTTGTGTGTGTGTGCACCTCACTCGATGTCATGGCGATAAACTGTAATGTACGTCATGTCCAATAGCCTTTTGACGCCGCTAGACTACGCAATAGCATAGTTGCTGCTTTTTGTTTTTCGTTTTTTTTCCACGTTGATAGCTTTAAAAAAAAAAAAAAATTAAAAAAATTCTTCAAGTTCGAGAGATGGGTTGGAGGTGGGTGGTGGAGATATAAGAGGGGGTGAGCAGAGAGATCGGGAGAGAGAGAAAGAGAAGGAGAGAGAGAGAGTGTGTGTGTGTGTGTGTGTCTGTGTGTTCGTGTGTCTTTGTGTGCGTATGGGTGTGTTTTGTGTGTACTAATGCATCACCAATTCATCAACCCTTTTTTTCAGTAAATCATTGCATTTCAGCTAATCTAATGCCCACCTTGTCTTCTGCATGTGTGTGTGTGTGTGTGTGTGTGTGTGTGTGTGTTTGCGTGTGTGTGCGTGCACGCGCGCGCTTTCAACATAGGTCTCCAAGGAGATGAGGCTATCAACGCGGGGGTCACTTCATTATTGCATTATAGCGGTTTATTTGTCTTGTATGCAGATCGGCAGCGATAAGTGTTTGATCGCACAGTGCAAACCCGAGACGCGGCGGTCTTCATTTCGGCTAATTCACGATGTTTTTATTGAATATTATTACCTCGTAATTGCCTCTCCTCACGCTGAGAGGTGGGAGGAGAGTGCTCGTTAGTGCGATAAGGAAGACGTGAGTATTGGTTGTATTGCCGTTCTCATCAGCTTTATTTTATTTATTTTATTTTATTTTATTTTATTTTATTTCATTTCATCTTATTTTTGAAACAGCTCTCCAAAATGTTCCCATTGATCACCAGCACATGTCTTGTCCTCAGAATGCTGGTTCATTAAGTGTGATCGACAATGACAATGATGAGCTCAGCAGATGTCATGATAAAAGCGCACTCTCTCTCTCTTTCTCTCACTCTCTCTCTCTCTCTCTCTCTCTCTGTCTGTCTGTCTGTCTGTCTGTCTCTCTTCTCACTCTGTCAGTCAGTCTCTTTGTGTCTAGATGTCTCTCTATCCATCCGTGTGTGTGTGTGTGTGTGTGTGTGTGTGTGTGTGTGACTCTCGCCACACGCAAAGCAGATGTTCTTATCATCTCCACACAGGTGCAAACGGCAAAATCAATCGCGCCAACAAAACAATAGATAGATAGACAGATGGATAGATAGATGTGTGTGTGTGTGTGTGTGTGTGTGTGTGTGTGACACACAGATTATGATAAAGATCTGATGATGAGAACAGCTCAGTGTAAAGGCAACCTGGGTCATGACATGAATACAAACTGCACATATCAAACATGCAGCAGTGGTAATAGAATGGACATAAAAAGGTAGATTGACAAAAGTTCACTGAACACAAAAGCGAAGCGCTTCTGAAGACACTGACATTGCTGCCATTGCTCTCTCTCTCTCTCTTGAGAAAAATCCAAATAACTTCTTATTGTGTAAACCAAGTACTTATAACAAAGACAATAATAACAGTAATAGCGAATTTGTTAGAATCTCTCTCTCTCTCTCTCTCTCTCTCTCCCTGTGTGTGTGTGTGTGTGTGTGTGTGTGTGTGTGTGTGTGTGTGTTTCATGATTTTTTTCTTCTTTTTTTACTTTACTTTCCTTCTTCTTCTTCTTGTTTTTGTGGAATGGCTGTGAATGGTGAAGTATTGGTGTACTTTTGATTGCGTTTTGATTTTTATTCTTTCTCTCTCTCTCTCTCTCTCTCTCTCTCTCATTTTTGCTTCTTTAGCATTGTTCCCTCTTTAGGGCGAGGGCTGGATGTAAAAAAATTTAAAAAAAAATAAAAAAAAAGCATGCTACTTGCTTATCTGTTACCCTCGATAATAAAGATTTTGTCTTGTCTTGTCTTGTCTTGTCTCGTCTCTCTCTCTCTCTAAGATGGTTTCCTTTATTTCTGAAAAAACAACAACAAATAAATAAACAAAATAAAAAAATTAAAAAAAACCAACAACAAACACCTCAAAACCTTGGTGTTTTACTTTGATGCAGATCTCTCCTTTGATAAACACAAGGCTGTTGTCAGACAACAATCACTCCACACCACATCTCCCCATTTATTTATTTCTTCTCTTCATCGCGGCACGCAATGAGAAAAATAAGAATGAGGGTTTCCTTCTGTTGTCGAATTTCTGCCATGATTGCTTTACAATATTACAGGTCTGCTTTAGAGCAGTCTTAAAAACAAATCTGCTGGTGATATGATCTGACCGTGTGTGTGTGTGTGTGTGTGTGTGTGTGTGTGTGTGTGTGTGTGAGAGAGAGAGAGAGAGAGAGAGAGAGTTTGTATGTGTGTGTATGTGTGTCTGTCTGTCTGTCAATGTGTGTGTTTGCGTGTGTGTGTGCGAGCCCGCGCGTATCTGTGTGTACATGTTCTTTACAGCGCAGTAATTCAGAATACTATTTGACAGCTTGGCGGTGATCATAAAATTATTGTTTATGTTTAACCTTTGTGTGATATTTCATATCAAGTCCCTGCGATGGATGCGTAAAGTGTATGATTATAACTATTGCATGTGAGGTTTATGTCAACCTGACATCAAAATTTAAACATTTCAATAAAAATCTGTTGTGAATTCTTATTAGATTACTGCTGTTCTAGTACATTGTTTGTGAAACATGAATTTCTCTTTAACATACACCGCAGATGATTTTTTTTCTTATTACAGATAACAAAGTGTTCTGTGTTGTGTAATAGCGTGCAATAGCAAGCAGCCCATGAAGGTTTGACGTGCAATAGCAAGCAGCCCATGAAGGTTTGACGTGCAATAACAAGCAGCACATGAAGGTTTGACGTGCAATAACAAGCAGATCATGAAGGTTTGACGTGCAATAGCAAGCAGCCCATGAAGGTTTGACGTGCAATAACAAGCAGCACATGAAGGTTTGACGTACAATAACAAGCAGATCATGAAGTGTTTGACGTGCAATAATAAGCAGATTATGAAGGTTTGACGTGCAATAACAAGCAGCCCATGAAGTGTTTGACGTGCAATAACAAGCAGCACGTGAAGGTTTGACGTGCAATAAAAAGCAGCACATGAAGGTTTGACGTGCAATAATAAGCAGATTATGAAGGTTTGACGTGCAATAACAAGCAGATCATGAAGGTTTGACGTGCAATAACAAGCAGATCATGAAGGTTTGACGTGCAATAACAAGCAGCCCATGAAGTGTTTGACGTGCAATAATAAGCAGATCATGAAGGTTTGACGTGCAATAACAAGCAGCTCATGAAAATTTGACGTGCAATAGCAAGCAGCCCATGAAGGTTCATTCATACCTTGGGCCCGGTGCACTGCAAAGCGAGCAGCAATACAACCACGTTAAGCAGACCTCGGTCAGGATAGAGATCGATAGCCAATCTCCACTATCGATCATTTTGCTTTTGCGTAGAGTGCAGACCTCGTCTAGAAACTAGAAACTGAAGTGAAACAAAATTTATAGGAATGACCAGAAACTGTGCAGCAATATATTTAATAATTTACCATCATGCATGTGTTTTTTCCAAATTAAACTTCTGTTTGATCTTGACACGATGTCATGGCTTTTGCCGCGCGCGCGGGCAATTTATAGCCATCTT
Source organism: Babylonia areolata (assembly GCF_041734735.1). NCBI lineage: Eukaryota > Metazoa > Mollusca > Gastropoda > Neogastropoda > Buccinidae > Babylonia > Babylonia areolata. Next base: position 25,742,849 of record NC_134894.1, on the reverse strand, counting down.
TCCTTTTTTTGGCACCTTTGGGGAGGAATGAATCAGACACACGTGAATTTAGATGCACACACACACACACACACACACACACACACACGCTCACACACACACACACACACACACACACACACACACACACACACACAAGCATCAACACGACCCCTCGTTCACAATATGTGCCACAACATATTGTAAACATCATAACTTTACAGAATGTGTATACTCGTTTTAACAAATTGAACAAAGGAATAAATAACAAACATTCATTTATTCATTTACAGTTGGCTAATAAACAACAAAACAACATGATTTTTATTACAAATTCCTCGCTAATTCTACATATGAAATGAAACCAGTGATAAAAACTCGGATAACTGCTAATGATTTTAATTAAGAAGTTATAGCAAATATGATAGCTGCTAATAATTTTGATCAAGTAGGTATGACAAATATAATGATAAAAAATGATAACGAAAATGTTATAACTCTCTCTCTCTCTCTCTCTCTCTCTCTCTCTCTCTCTCTCTCTCTCTCTTTTTCTCCTTCTCTATCACACACGCAAACACACAGAAAGAACTTATCACCAGTCCAAGAGAAAACCGCTGGACACATCAGAGAAATCTTACCAAATCATACCGGTTCTTGTCACGCAATACTTCATGTTCTAGAAGCTTTATGCCTTAAGGCCTGCGCACTGGAAATCGACAATAGCACGCACCTCATCACCCAGACACAGTCCACATGCACCACATGAACCAGACCCCAATCAGAAAAGATACCGATGGCTGTATATCAAATATCGACCCATTACCCTTTAGCTGGGCACAACGCCTTCAAAACCAAGACTGAAGTGAAGCAATACAGAATACAGAACGAACAAAAATGCATTTACTTTATTGCGTGCATTTGTAAGCGGTGTCATTGTTTATGTTGGTCGAAAGCAAGAAAGGAATCTCAATATATCACCGTTCCTGTATTCCTGACCTATAAACTCAGTCATATCTCAGTGTGGTGACAGCCCACTACGGACCAACGTAGCTGCCAGCAGAAGTCGAAGGACTCAAAAGTCATGTGACTGAAGCGGATTTTTACTGTTTCTCTGAAACGATGTCATTGTTTGTTTGTTTATTTGTTGTTGTTGTTTTTGTTGTTGTTGGTTGTTTTTTTGTTGTTGTTATTTTTGTTGTTGTTGTTGTTGTTTTGTTGTTGTTGTTGTTGTTGTTGTTGTTTTTGTTGTTTTTTTCCCCAAAGGATATTTGCTTTCAGCACACAGTCTTTTACTGCACTAGCACATCTGCACACGTGCGTGCGTGTGTGTGTGTGTGTGTGTGTGTGTGTGTGTGTGTGTGTGTGTGTGTGCGCGCACACACACACACACACACACACACACATATTCACACACATCGTCTGCGCGCTCGATCACTTTTTGTTTGTTGTTGCTCATCTATGAGACAATCACCGAGGAACATAAAACACAAATGGTTAACAGACAGTCATGACAGGTGATTACCCTTGAACTGAGCACTTTTCTGTCGTTATTGACGAAAATCAGTCTGGATTGTTTTACACTTCCACACACGTGAGACATGCACCAGTGACAGAGAGATTAATAAAAGCATGCAATGTACGAAATGGGAATGTGGTTTTCCTCGCGTTGTCGATTTTCTAACACTGCAACCCAAATTCATTGTGGTCAGCTAAAGAAAGAGCATCAGTCCAAAACAAAGCATTTGTTGAGATATAATCTGGCCTGATTGTTCACCCATGAGACATTAACACAAAGAAATGAAAGACAGTTGACGCAAACAATGGAGACTCTTCTTCTTTCCGTTACACGATCAACATCGACTTGCCGATGACTCTGTCGTGGTTCATGCATGCTGGATATTTTCATGTCTCCATAACACACCGAACACTGACATAGGTTACAGGACCTTTAACATGCGCATTTGATCTGCGTGCGAAAACACGCGAAGGGGGTTCCAGCACTAAGCAGGTCTGCACATATCTGCTGACTTGGGAGATCGGAAAAATCTCCACCCTTTACCCACCAGGCGCCGTTTCCGTGATTCGTACCCGGGACCCTCAGATTGAAAATCCAACGCTCAAACCACTCGTTTATTGCGCCTGGTGGAAACACTTCTCTGAGCACTGGTGTCCAGCAGCAGAGAAAATGAGATGTCCCCGCTAGCTCTCTGTCAGTTTAGGATGCTTGCCTTCCATTCTAGACTGCTGCACAAAAAAAATCAAATAAAATGAACACGTCCATTGATTGCACGCAGGGCAGCAAATGAGACAGGGGTCTTCCTTGCCCTGTCAACTTCCTGCCACAACAGCTGTAAACTTCTTCATGTCTGCCAAAAAAACGAACTTGGTAGCATTCTGAAGCAAAGGGGGGATCAATGGAAATCTTGAGCTGATCAACTTTGAGTTAAAAACAACAACCACAACTATGACAGTTGCAGCTACTACAACCACGTCTACGACTACCACTAAGAAAAAGAAGAAGAAGAAACAATGAAATAGATTAAAACAAAAAATAAAATGAATAAATGAATCGTTTGATTTGATATGAAATTGAATAGGCTGCCTTGGTGGTCTCTTGTTATATATAAAAACGCATTTCTCTGATGATTTTCTGTTCAACCGAAACAAATTTCATGATTTATCTGTACCAAACAACTACACAGATTTTCTCAGCCACTGATGGTTGATGTCCACTGCTCCCTTCCTCAGGAATTCAGCACTCAAGTAACCAAGGGAAAATCATTCACTGCAGTTCTGTTGTTGCTCTGGAAAACCAGCTTAAATCATTATATGTGATGTATGTGTGCATGCGTGGATGTGCAAGCACGTTTTTATATATTTATCTGTTCATTTATTTATCTATTCATTACTTCTTATTATTATTCTTATTGTCTTTATCTTGTGTGTATGCGTGTGTGTGTGTGTGTGTGTGTGTGTGTGTGTGTGTGTGGTGTGGTGTTTTTGTGTGTATGTGTGTAGGATTACTTGTGTGTATGTGAGAGAGAGAGAGAGAGAGAGAGAGAGAGAATATTTATTTATTCATTTATCTGTTCATTACTTCTTATTATTCTTATTATTATCATTATCTTGTGTGTGTGTGTGGTGTTTTTGTGTGCATGTGTGTAGGATTACTTGTGTGTATGTGTATGTGTGTGTGTGTGTGTGAGAGAGACAGAGCGAGAGAGAGAGAGAGCATGTGCACCCTTTTTCTCAGTGATTCCCTTCACAATGGAAAGCAAGCAACAACACGCCACCCACACGTCTGTTAGAAGAGACATGAATGGCCAATGTTCAAGAATGGTCCTTTTCCAAACTGTCTTTTGTCTTTATTGATATGAAATAACCAGAAGTGTGTGCACTTACAAACACGTCAGACATGCAGAAGAGACAAAAATCACATAATTTATTAATATTAAAAAAATAAAAATAAAAAAAAAAACAACAACACGCCAGCACAGAACGGGAGTGTGGTTTTCTTTGGGTTGTCGATTTTCTTCCACTGTAGCGTGAATTACTTCTGCTCTACACAGGAACGAAATTTACATCAGTCCAAAGCAAAGTATTTGGTGAGACATAACCTGGCCTGATTGTGCACCCATGAGACATTAACCAAGGAACACAAAACAGAAATAAATGAAAGACAGTTAACACAAACACTGGTGACATGGCTGAGACACTTCTCTGAGAACTGGTGTCCAGCAGCAGAGAAAATGAGATGTCCCCGCTAGCTCTCTGTCAGTTCAGGATGCTTGCCTTCCCTTCTAGACTGCTGGACACAAAAAAGTTAAATAAAATAGAAATAAAAAGCACGCTGTATCGTGGTTACTTGGATTCAAACCTCTCCCATGATAAACACCCCCCTGCTGTCACACCCAGTTCACTCAACGTCCGATCCCTCCGCTGAACACGTCCATTGATGGCACGCAGGGCAGCAAATGAGACAGGGGTCTTCCTTGCCCTGTCAACTTCCTGCCACAACAGCTGTAAGGCCTTTCATGTCTGCCAAAAGATGAACTTGGTAGCATTCTGAAACAAAGCTTCGGGGGGGATCAAAAGAAATCTTGAGCTGATCAACTTTGGTTCTGTCCGCCAGTACTGGTTGCTTATCAACCACCATGTATAAAAACAACAACAATAATAAACATTGAGTTAATCAAGATAAAAACCTTTGATTTGAAATGCCAGAGGCAAAAGGCTGCCTTTCCAGTCTCCTGGTAAATATAAATCAGCGTATTTTTCTAGTTCTGAGCATGTCTGCTGAAGCTGAAGAAACCTCCTTTGATTTCTCTGAACCAAGGAAGTGCAAGATAGATTTCTTCAGCCATTGACGCTTGAAATCCACCATCCCCCAATCCCCACCTCCCACCCCCCCAACACACACGCTCCCCCTCTGAAATTCCGAGCGCTTCATGTTATCAAGGGAAGACGATTCACGTCAGTTCTTAGTTGTCAAAAGGAGGAGCTTCCGAAGCAAATCGTTTAATGTGTGCGTCCGTAAGTGTGTGTGTGTGTGTGTGTGTGTGTGTGTGAGCGCATGTGCTTTGTTCCTCTGAGCGATTCATATAGGTTCAAGCCGTAACTCTTTGCAATGAGACGTAACCAATAACAGGCCACCCATACATCAGGTAGAAGAGACATGAATGGCCAATGTTTAACATTGATCCAATTCCAAAGAGTCACGTCTATGCTCCTCAAACCCAAGACTGAACAAAGAAAAAAACAATAATACTGATCTCACAGAAAATATCAGTAGAAAGCCATCCTTATAAAAAAAAAACCCAAAAACCCGACTTGACACTGATGTGTCTTTCTCCATTGGAAATTCCAACTAATGTCCCAATGAAGTCATGCGTTTTTGCTTTCTTTTTCTTCTTATTTGGTTTGTTGCTTTGTGTTTGTTTGTTTGTTTGATTGCGGGTTGTTGTTTTGTTGTTGTTGTTGTTGTTGTTGTTGGGTTTTGTCCCCACATACTGGAAATTCATAGGCCACTTCCCTAATATTGTGCACTGTCTTGTCATTATTGGCAGGAATTAATCAGGAGTGTGTGTGCTTGCACACAAGTGAGACATGCAGCAGTGACGAAAACGCAGAGAAATAAAAGCAGATTAACAGACGTTCAGGGTGCTTTTCTTCCTTCTCAACTGCCATTAAAAAAAACTCCAACCACAACGTAAGAGTGCAGGGCTGGACTTTCAAGATCTGATGGTCCCGGGTTCGAATCCCGGTCACCGCGGCTGGTGGGTAAAGGGTGGAGAATTTTCCATCTCCCGGGTCACCATATGTGCACACCTGCTAGTGTCTGAACCTCCTCTGTGTGTATACGCAAGCAGAAGATTAAATACGCATGTTAAAGATCCCGTAATCCATGTCAGCGTTCGGTGGGTTATAGAAACAAGAACACATCCGGAATGCACCCCCCCCCCCCCCCCCCCCCCCCCCCCCCCCACACACACACACACACACACACACACTCCCCCATCCGAAAACGCAGTAAGACTGCCTACATGGCTGGGGTTAAAACGGTCAAACACGCAAAAGCCCACTCGTGTAAAGGAGTGAACGTGAAAGCCGCAGCCTACAAGCGAGTAAGAAGGAGAAGAAAAGGAAGACGAACCGAACCATGCTGGTTCAAACCCAGATCATTAACGTTCCTGAACAGGGTCACACCCCTCACACCTCGCAAGTCGGGCGAGGCACCAATGGGCTGTGTCCCAATATTAATCCTTTCCTCTGACGTCCAGTGCAGACTCTCCAAACCCAGAGGGTTTGCCCACCCACCCACCCCCTCCCGCTTTTAAAAAAAATTTTATTATTTTATTTTTATACGCAGCAATTCATGCTCCAGCCCTCACACGTCAATTTGAAAAGCGAACAAAATGTCCACGTCACCCTCACCACTGCGGAGAGAGGCATCAATGGGCCATGTCAAATATTGATCCTGTCCTTTGGCGAGGAGTCCAGACTCTCTGAACGCAGAACTGAAGTGAAGGGGAAAAGAAGAGGAGAGATCAGAAATGTGAGGCAAATATTTATCATTCGCCTTAAAAATAAAAAAAAACCCACAAAAACACGGCAAAGGCCTGTTTCTTCAAAGGAAGCTTTCTGTCATGGTTTTTGTCCCACTGGAGGGTAATAAACAGACGCGCTGACGGGTACGCACACACACACACACACACACACACACACACACACACACACACACTGCGTGCATACACACACACACACACTCTCACACTGCGTGCATACACACACACACACACAAACATGCGTGCGCCAGCACGTGCACACACACACACTCACACACACACACACACACACACACACATACACACACACACAGAGCATGCATACATAAGTAAGGGTATTGACTAACTCCAATTTGCTTGCACATGTGAAACATGCACCAGTGAACTACATTATTGACAACAAGAACACCAAAGGGGAAATAAAGCTGAATAACACTCATAGAAGACATAATCACGGCACTCCTCCGAGCACTGCCGTCCATTATTGAAACTAACACGTCTCTGCTTGCTCTCATCCAGACTGTAACGTTTTGCTTACCTTCTCAACTGGGTCATGACATAGATTCAACACACACACATCAGACATGCAGCTGACGGGCGTAATAGCCTAATGGTTAAAGCGTTGGACTTTCAATCTGAGGGTCCGGGGTTCGAATCACGGTGACGGCGCCTGGTGGGTAAAGGGTGGAGATTTTTACGATCTCCTAGGTCAACATAATTTATGTGCAGACTTGCTAGTGCCTAAACCCCCTTCGTGTGTATACTCAAGCAGAAGATCAAATACGCACGTTAAAGATCCTGTAATCCATGTCAGTGTTCGGTGGGTTATGGAAACAAGAACATACCCAGCATGCACCCCCCCGAAAGCGGAGTATGGCTGCCTACATGGCGGGGTAAAAACCGTCATACACGTAAAAGCCCACTCGTGTATATGCGAGTGAACGTGGGAGTTGTAGCCCGCGAACGAAGAAAAAGAAGAAGAAGAAGAAGACACGCAGCAAAGGCAATAAAACACGAACATAAAACGCAAGTTGACGAAAGCTCACTGAAATGAAGAGCGAAGCGCTCCTCTGAACACAGAGCAGAAAATAAAATGTCATTGCTGGCTCGCTCTCTCTCTCTCTCTCTCTCTCTCTCTGTCTCTCTCCGGGATGATGATGATGATAAGGATGTTTACATGGCGCCTGTCCTCAGCAATAGACCGACCTCTAAGTGCTTTATAAATACGGAGTCAATTGCAGAACAGGCTGCCTATCTGGGTATAACCGACTGTCATTGGGCGCTCATCATTAGTTTCCTGTATATCATTCAATTAGGCTTCAGTCACGCGAGCGCGCGCGCGTACACACACACACACACACACACACACACACACACACACACACACATGTAATATTTTACGTGTATGACCGTTTTGTGTATTTACCCCGCCATGTATGCAGTCATACTCTGTTTTCGGGAGTGTGCATGCTGGGTATGTTCTTTTATCCATGACCCACCGAACGCTGACATGGTTTACAGGTTGTTCAACGTGCGTATTTGATCTCCCACGTGGTGTATGATCAAACCACCTTCACTCCGTGTCATATCTCTCCTTTGACAAACACATCGCTGTATGGTCAAACCACCTTCACTCCGTGTCAGATCTCTCCTTTGACAAACACATCGCTGTATGGTCAAACCACGTTCACTCCCTGTCAAGATCTCTCCTTTGACAAACATATCACTGTATGAGCAAACCACATTCACTCCATGTCATATCTCTCCTTTGACAAACACATCGCTGTATGATCAAACAACATTCACTCCCTCTCAGATCTCTCCTTTGACAAACACATCGCTGTATGATCAAACCACGTTCACTCCGTGTCATATCTCTCCTTTGACAAACACATCGCTGTATGGTCAAACAACATTCACTCCGTGTCAGATCTCTCCTTTGACAAACACATCGCTGTATGATCAAACAACATTCACTCCGTGTCAGATCTCTCCTTTGACAAACACATCACTGTATGATCAAACAACATTCACTCCGTGTCATATCTCTCCTTTGACAAACACATCACTGGATGGTCAAACCACGTTCACTCACTGTCAGATCTCTCCTTTGACAAACACATCGCTGTATGGTCAAACAACATTCACTCCGTGTCAGATCTCTCCTTTGACAAACACATCGCTGTATGGTCAAACCACCTTCACTCCGTGTCAGATCTCTCCTTTGACAAACACATCGCTGTATGATCAAACAACATTCACTCCGTGTCAGATCTCTCCTTTGACAAACACATCACTGTATGGTCAAACAACATTCACTCCGTGTCAGATCTCTCCTTTGACAAACACATCACTGTATGGTCAAACCACGTTCACTCCCTGTCATATCTCTCCTTTGACAAACACATCGCTGTATGGTCAATCCACGTTCACTCCCTGTCAGATCTCTCCTTTGACAAACACATCACTGTATGGTCAAACAACAGTTCACTCCCTGTCAGATATCTCCTTTGACAAACACATCGCTGTATGGTCAAACCACGTTCACTCCGTGTCATATCTCTCCTTTGACAAACACATCGCTGTATGGTCAAACAACGTTCACTCCGTGTCAGATCTCTCCTTTGACAAACACATCACTGTATGGTCAAACCACATTCACTCCGTGTCATATCTCTCCTTTGACAAACACATCGCTGTATGATCAAACAACATTCACTCCGTGTCATATCTCTCCTTTGACAAACACATCGCTGTATGATCAAACCACCTTCACTCCGTGTCAGATCTCTCCGTTGAATTCTTTCAATGATCACGTGCTTCGATACAAACGAGATGGTAGGAATTCGTGTCTGGTTGGATTGTTAAAAAAAATTGTTTATCACAGTGGCCTTGGCTCGCTTCTGTGCTGACATAGAAAGGGTTTGACTGCAGTTTAAAAAAAATAAAAAAAAAAAACCGTGCGAGATCAAGGAAATCTTACCTTCTGACCTGTCTGGGGATTTGTTTTCACCAGTGTTAGCTGCATGTCAACCATCACATAAACAGCAAACATTGATTTGATAGTCTGCTGTAGTTGGAAATGTGGGCTAGGTGTGTGCGCATGTATCTGTACGTGTATAATGTGAGTGTATATGTGAGCATGTGTATGCATTTGTGTGTTTGCGTGTGTTTGTGCATGTGTGTGCTTGTATGTGTATGGGGATGTGCGTATGTGTGTGTGTGTGTGCGCGCGCGCGTGTGTGCGTGTGTGTGAGTGTGTGTATGTGTTAAAATGTGGGGTGATGATGGGTAGTCCTCTCTTTGTGTTTGTCTCTATGTTTTCAGTCTGCTTGCCTGCATGTCTACCTGTCTGTCTGTCTCTGTCTCTGTCTCTGTCTCTCGATGTGGATCTAATAAGTGCATTTTACCACACATCCAAACTTTGATATGATCAAAACTAATGTTGCATTTTCAGATGTATCTCTATGGAATGGAACTCACATTCTGTACACGTATAGACGGGTAGTACTCTACCTATTTTCAAATTAAATCTGCATGAATATTTTCTATCCTTCCAACAGTTACTGACTCAGACCTGGACACTACCGTTGGCGGCAACAGAGAGGACATTTTTGTCTCAAGTTTTGACATTTTTTTCCCCTTCTCCTTCTTTTCATTTTATTTATTTATTTATTTATTTTTGTTTTATTTTGGATATATGCAAGATATTTGTTTTCATTTTTGTTCACTCCTGATAGTGACAATAGCAGTTGTACAGGTATTCAGTGGTGGTGGTAGATGTAATTGTAGTATGAGTTGTGTTTGCCATACGTGGGTATGACATACCGTTGCAACATCGTGAATTTAGTCATCTGATTATTGACCTCTTTTTTGCAGTTCTGTACGGATGACATCTGTGTGTGTGTGTGTGTGTGCGTGTGTGTGTGTGTGTGTGTGTGTGTGTGTGTGTGTGTGTGTGTGTTTGTTTGTTTGTTTGTTTGTGTGTGTGTGTGTGTGTGTGTGTGTGTTTGTTTGTTTGTTTGTTTGTGTGTGTGTGTGTGTGTGTGTGTGTGTGTGTGTGTGTGTGTGTGATGTCCTAATGAAGCCATTCTAGTTAAAACCGCGTTGATAAAACACTTCACTTTCATCCACCAACTCTCCAAAAAGTCATTGCTGGGTCCCAGATCGAATTAATCATTGGCTTTAATGTATCGCTGCGTTACAATCGCCTGGATAAAGATCCTTTTCAGCAATGTTCTCCCAAAGGTCTTCTTTATTTTATTTTATTCTATTCTACACTTGATGAGATCATTTCATCTCTCAAGATTTTTTGTATTAGCTTTTTTTTTTGTTTGTTTGTTTGTTTTGTTTTACTTTTGATATGTTGTGTGTGCACTTTTTATCAGTTTTTGAGATAGCGTGTGTGGATGTTTTTGGTGTGATTCTCAAGGCGTGTAACATAATGATTGATCGCGAGCCTAGCTCATATTGTGTGTGTGTGTGTGTGTGTGTGTGTGTGTGTGTGTGTGCGTGCGTGTGTGTGCGTGTGTTTGTTTGTGTGTGTGTGTGTGTGTGTGTGTGTGTGTGTGCATGTTTCTGTCTGTCTGTAATTGCTCTGTCTCTCTTTCTGTGACTGGTCTCTCTCTGTGTCCCTCTCTCGCCATATATAATGAAGGCTTTTTTTTTCTTTTTATTTTATTCTCCTTTACTTCAAGGGAAAGCACAGCGTAAAAACACTCCCTCTCATACACCAGCTCTCATCCATTGACTCAGGTGGCCTATAACACTTGGCACACAGGCTTTAATCTTCACAGCCTTAAAGGTGCACTGATTAAAACTCCTTTCATCTGTGTTTGTCCCCTGGGTAATAATTACAGGGTTGGTTGTTGTTTTTATAGACTTTTTAAATGTAATATCCAGATTTTCTGTTTTGATTTGAAGTTTGTATAATTTATTTATCTATTTATTTATTTATTTATCTATCTATCTTTATTGATCTATTTATTGAATATGTGGTTTTCCGTGCATGAGAGAGCATGTGTCTTGATGCCTTTGTGTCAATGTTCAGAGTTTAAAACAGACATTAATCACAAAAATCACAAATGGAAGTGAAAGACTCTCTGTGTGTGTGTGTGTGTGTGTGCGTGTGTGTGTGTGTGTTTGTATAAACGTATGTGTAATTGTGTGTATGTGTGTCTATTCGTGAATGAGAGAATGAGTAGGCATCTCTCTCTCTCTCCCTCCTCTCTCTCTCTATCTGTCTGTCTCTCCCTTCCTCCCCTACACCCCCCGTCTCTCTCTCTCTCTCTCTCTCTCTCTCTCTCCCCCCCCCCCCCCCGCCCCCCCTTCAGCCCCCTGTTTCTCTCTGTATCCCTGCTGCAGCACCTTTAAACCCAGAGCCCCCGGCACAAAAAAGCAGCACGCAAATCCACCGTGCCACTCAGAGCCCCGGCGGGAGGGAAATCAATGAGCGATGTCAAATATTGATTCATCGCCTTGCCGCAGTGCGCAGCCCCTTCAAAACCAGGGCCGAGAAGAAGAAGAGAGGAGGAGGAGGAGGGGAAGAACGAGAGAAAAGAACTCGTAGGAAAAGATCAGAACAGTGGGGAGAATATTTGTCATTTGTCTTAAAAACGTGACAGAGGCCCGTTTCGCTAACAGGAAAGCGTCCTGTTTGATCTTGACACAATGTCAGTTTGTGTGTGTGGTGTGTGTGTGTGTGGTGTGTGTGTCCCACAGGCCGGCAGTCTATATGTGAATTCCCTTTCATGACGTGTTTTGTCTTGGGACATTCATTGGACACTAGTATGCCCTTCGCAACTGTGATTATACACACACGCTCCTGCTGCTGCTGCCCCTCAACACACACAAGACACAAAAATTGTCAGACAGACACACACACACACACACACACACTAAACATACAACTAATTGGAGTCATAATATGGATTCTTTTCTTTTTCTTTCTTATAAACACGACGAAACAGAGCGAAATAACTTTCTTTTCTTTTTTTTAAATGAAACCTCGGCTGATACTTGGAAAAGAAAATGAGCACTCCCCGGCTGGCACCGCGTCACTCGGCGGGAAATTAATTACTCCTCTTTGCAAGCGTTGTCAGAACTCCTGGCGTTTTACATTGATTCGAATCTCTCCTTTGATAAACACTTTCTCCATTTATCCATTGGTAGGACGTAAAGCAGCAGATGTGATTGTGTATTCTTTATAATGTAGAATTTCAAGCAAAATACCTTACCCGACAAAGTTCATAAACCCAAATCTCACTCGAACTTCCCACGGTCTTCAGTGCAAAACTTTTATTTCGCACGAGGAAGCGAAACTTTTGACCCCGCATGCGAACTTTGCCGTTGTCTTCGTCAGATCATTTCTCATCTGCGACAGTCGTTTGATGAGATCCCCGTATATGAGGTAAATTATTTGGCGAAATTGCTAGCCGCATGAATGTTTTTGAAGCGATCTCTATCAAAAGCAGACCCTTATATCAGGTTGTTGCAAACCTACTACTGCTGCCCGAGCTTCAAAATGTTCTACCAAAATCGATGTTTCTCATTGTTTCACACCTGTCTTGTCCACAGCAGCAGAGTGCTTGCTTTGACTGTGCTGTCGACGCTCAAGGCACTTCTATGGATGACGGCTCATTTTTCTTCCATCGCGAAGTTCATTGCGATACTCTACAAAGACATGCTTGTGTATGATCTAATACACACACACACACACACACACACACACACACTCCCTCTCTCTCTCTCTCTCTGTCTTTGTCTCTGAGGAGGTAGGTGTGTGTGTAGGTGTGTGTGTGGGCGGGTGCTTGTTTGTTCGTTTGATTTCGTTTTCGTTCGTTTGTCTGTTTTTTTACCATGCTCTGGCAAATAAAAAAAAATATCTTCGCGTTTTGCATTTACTCTATTATTTTCGTTGTGCAGCAATAAACCATATGTATACTCACTACCTATGAGCACTTGTACATTTTCAAGGGCATGTGTTTGTTTGCGCGCACACAAAATCACCCTCATTGTTTTGCGCCGATGAGGCAAACATTCAGCACTGACAAATGAAGGGAACGGAAAGCAGGTCAACAGACCTGTTCATTGAAGACAACATAGGAGCTACCTCTAAGTATCGCCACCCAGGACAGAAAATGGAATGTCATTGTTGGCTCCCCCCTCTCTGTGTTGGATGCTTTCCTTCCCCTTCACAGCAGCTGTAAAACAAAAACTCCGGATTCCAAATCTCTCCACTGATAAACACGTCACATCGCCAAGCCCCATTCACTCCACGTCTAATCTCTCCAGCTGAGCTGACTTGTCTGTTGATCACACACACAGGGCAGAAAATGAGGTGGCAGTTTTTCCTGTTATATGGATCGTTTTTTTTGTTTTTTGTTTGTTCTTTAAGACAGTAGCCTTAACGTAGTTCAGGCAGGGCGAGGAATGGGCTTAGTTAACAGAATCCACAACAAAGCCCCCTGAGAGAACCAAGACAGCTGACCAGATCACACCAGTGTTCGTCCATTGATAGCGACTGCCTTTCAACCCGGTGCATGGAGTGGTGTCCCAGTGGTACTACGATCAACTAGGAAGCGAGGGTCCACGGGTTTGAGTCCCATAAAGGATCTGAGATTTATACTGCCCCTCTGCCCCCCCCCCCCATGAAGGTAGTCATGATTTATATTGCCCCTCTACCTCCCCTCACCCATGTAGGTAGTCATGATTTATACTGCCCCTCATGTAGGTAGTCATGATTTATACTGCCCCTCTGCCCCCGCCATGTAGGTAGTCATGATTTATACTGCCCCTCTGCCCCCGCCATGTAGGTAGTCATGATTTATATTGCCCCTCTACCCCCCCCTCCCCCCATGAAGGTAGTCATGATTTATACTGCCCCTCTGCCCCCGCCATGTAGGTAGTCATGATTTATATTGCCCCTCTACCCCCCCCCCCCCCATGAAGGTAGTCATGATTTATATTGCCCCTCTACCCCCCCCCCCCCCATGAAGGTAGTCATGATTTATATTGCCCCTCTACCCCCCCCCCCCCATGAAGGTAGTCATGATTTATATTGCCCCTCTACCCCCCCCCTCCCCCCATGAAGGTAGTCATGATTTATATTGCCCCTCTACCCCCCCCCCCCATGAAGGTAGTCATGATTTATATTGCCCCTCTACCCCCCCCCCCTCCCCCCATGAAGGTAGTCATGATTTATATTGCCCCTCTACCCCCCCCCATGAAGGTAGTCATGATTTATATTGCCCCTCTACCACCCCCCCCCCCCCCCCCCCATGAAGGTAGTCATGATTTATATTGCCCCTCTACCCCCGCCATGTAGGTAGTCATGATTTATACTGCCCCTCTGCCCCCGCCATGTAGGTAGTCATGATTTATATTGCCCCTCTAACCCCCCCCCCCCCCCCCCATGAAGGTAGTCATGATTTATATTGCCCCTCTAACCCCCCCCCCCCCCCCCCCCCCCCCCCCCCCGGAAGGGGTGTGGAGGCAGGGTGCATGTCGGGTATGTTCTTGTTTCCATAATGCACCGATTGCTGACATGGATCACGGCACCTTTAACCCGTGTATTTCATCCTTCTGCGTGCCTACACACACGAACGAGGTTCAGGTACTAGCAGGTCTGCACATAATGATTATGTTGACCTTGAAGATGGAAACAATATCCACCCTTAACCAACGTTTTAAACGCTATGACTGAAAAGAAGACTGAAGAACGATGAGTGAAAAATCAGAAGTTTGTGACAAATTTATCATAGTTACCACCATTTCAAAAGGTTGTGACAGAAGCGCGTTTTCCCAGGGGAAGTCTTCTGTTTGGTCTTGCTTGGCACGATGTTATTGTTTTGTTATTGTATTGTTTTGTATCACACGCTGGTAATTTATAGGTGACTTTCTTTCAAATCCTCCACTTTTTTGATATCGTTGGACATGCGGTTACAGAGTGCGCACCCCCTCCTCCCACTAACCACCCCTACCCGTTTCCACACACACACACACACACGCACGCACGCACACACACACACACACACACACACACACGCACGCACACACGCACACACACACACACACACACACACACACGCACGCACGCACACACTCACACATACACACACACGCACGTACGCACACACACACTCACACACACACATACACACACACGCACGTACGCACACACACGCACACACACACGCACGCACGCACGCACACACGCACACACACACATACACACACGCACACACACACACACACACACACACACACACACACACACACACAATTGATTCAGGATAATGATACAGACTTACCCTTTTTCACCTCTTTTGTGATACATACAGCAGTGACAAGGAGCATGGGTGAAGAAAAGAAAACAACACGAAATGATGCTTCAGGAGAGGAAGTAAAATGTGCCCCCTACCCCCCCCCCCCCCCCCCCCCCCAACCCCCCGTCCCACCCTCTCTCTCTCTCTCTCTCTCACTCTGTCCTCCACCCTCCTCCTCTGTCTCTTAATCAAATGCCGTAAAATCCTGGCGTGTGTACTTTGATTCAGATCTCTCTCCCTTGACAAACACATCGCTGTGGTGAAAATCCAAGTTCCATCAATCCGCTGCATTCTCCCGTCCATCGATCGTAGCTACAGCAGCAAATAGGACAGCAGTTTGCCCCTGTCCCACCGAACCTTTATCACAAATAGCCTTCAGATCTTTCGGGCCCGAGTAAGGAAGAGCTTAATAACTGAGAGATTAAAGAACTCTGATCACACACCAGTTCCTGTTCAGTGAAACTGACTGACTGCCTGCCAACAACCATAGCATGAAGAAACTTTTGATTTGACATGACAGTCCACTGTTGTCGGCACTATGATTTATTACCATATTGTTGCTTTGCGTACATTGTTGGATCTTTTTCAGCGTTTTCTGCCTTAAGCTAAACGCATGTCTTTTCACGCCTCTTAACCCAAAGGCAGCATGAGAGATTGCCACGGCCATTAAAGACTCGAAGTTCACTGGCATCCTTGCTCCGGAAATCAGAGCTTCAAGTCAAGAAAGAATGACTCACACCAGTTCTTTTCGTTCTTCCAAAAGCTTCCACATTTCCTACAATAAATCATTCTGTTTCTAAAACCTAAATCTGTGTATACATGTGTTTCTGCCTACGTCCACGTGATGTGTGTGTGTGTGTGTGTGGGGGGGGGGGGGGGGGGGTTGAGGGGGGGGAGGGTTGAGGATGGGGAAGTGGATGGCTGGGTGTGTTCTTTTGTTTAACTCTCTCCATACGAACGGCGAAAGAGACGACGTTAACAGCGTTTCACCCCAATTACCATCATCAAAATATTGCAAGAGGAAGGCTCTTATACTGAAGAGGTGAATGTTGACAAAGAATACCACAATTCTTACGACGGAAGCTAAAGGTTGGGTCATTCAGACACCCACTGGACATCCGAGGGGTCTGTGTAGAGGAGAAGAGAGGACTGGCCGTACTGAGTGAGTTAACGGCAATCCACAACTTTCAGATTTCAGATGGAGAACCGACCCCACCACCCTTCTTTGCCCCTTCATCATCTGTTCAGCGCTTCCCTTCCTCGTT